>NW_006399807.1:13993830-14082430 GCF_000299155.1 Elephantulus edwardii | reverse complement strand
AAACAAACCAAAAAGAAAAAACACCAAACATATAAGGTATGTGGATGTTCATTTCTCCAGAAGAGAACATTTAATGGCCAAATAAACAATGAAGGGATGAAAAGCTAAATGCGTCAGTTTTCTCTTCCTATGAAATATTCAAATAGCTGGGGAAATGTTGAAAGAAGGAAGGCTTAAACCCAGACATCTCCTACATATATTAAATTTTAGAAAAATTCTTGAGGGGAAGAAATCAACAATGTGTTAGAGAGTATGTGCCTTAACAAAGCTGGTAAATGTAATGGCATGAGAGATGATAACTGATTCTATGCATGCCATCACGTAGATCCTTCCCTCCCTTCTCACCCAGTGAAAATGACAAGACTTGGACTGCTTACAATTCTGAATATATGGGAATGATGTTCCCCACATGGCTGAAGGGAAATGGCTCAGACACTTGCATTCCTGAGGCCAGCTGAGTGGCGTGGTCTTGGTGAATTCCTGTTTGCATCAAGGCAGGCTTGACGGTGGTACTGAATCAGGTTAATTTGGAATTGCTCAGATTTCATACACACGTGTTTCTAGTAGAAAAGCATGATTTTCATGTCAGCCATCTTTCTATATGAGCTTGTCTCATTACCTCTTTTCAATTAACATTTCTTCAGATAGTTGAAATAACAATTGTTAAACATATTTTCTAGAATTTTTAAAAATTTAAATAAAGATTATAATAATCTCTCCCAAACTCATTATTTAGAGATGGGTATCATTACTTCATTTGCTGTGTGTTTCCTTCAAACATTTTGGAGTTTCTTTAAAATACATTTATGTCTCTTTTGTATAATGGAAGAATATTTCACATATAATTTTATCTCAATTTTTGCACTAAACATAACATTTTAATGTCATAAAAGATTCCGCAAACCTTATTATAAGAGTGCTTTATATTCTATCATATCAATATTATTTATTTAACTCTAAATTATTCAGCTAGTTCCTACAGTTGAATTTTAAGTATATTTCCATTGTTTTGCTGAATAACACACACACAAAACAAACACATTTAGGCAGAAATCTTTGCTCTGTTTTCCTGGAAGGTGTATGTGTTTGTGTATTGAGAGAGAGAATATTTCTGAAAGAAGGACACTTGATGACTAAAGTTGAGCAAAAAATATCTCTCTTATTTCATGTTCTTTCTGCTTATTTCAGCTACATTTCTTTACAGATTAATTTTGTTTATATGTTTGTTTTATGCAATGACTATGGTGTCTCAATAACTGCTTGGCTTCTACTTGGTTCTATTACCTCAGTTCTCTCACTTTTGTTTATCACAATCTAAACCCTGACCCTTTAGCCCATATCAAAAATTTACCCCATATTTCAGTGAACCTCCTTTCAGGGTCTCCTTTCAAGGCAGTCATCTCTCTGATCTTCAAGTTTCCCCCCAACTATCCCTGCATTACCCCTGATGGATCCTGCTTAGATGCTGAGGCTGCTTCCTGGAATGCAGGCTCTTCTCCCCAGATCTCTTATTTGATCCCAGCTTGGTTCACCTGCTTGTAATGGAAAACCAAAGGTGTGGTTCCCCAGAGCCTCCCTGGCTTCACACAGCCTTCTAATCCTGCGCGGCATGAGACCCACACCTGCATCACATTTATTTCCAAGTCAAAAAAAGAAACCTTCTGAACCAGGTCCAGAGAGACGGGAATAGGAAAGACCATGGAATTGGTTTAAATTTATAAATTATTACTCTCTTGAAAATGAAACAAAAGGAGAGTATGGCTACTGTGTATTCAAAACTCACTGTGAAGAGCTGGGAACTTAAATGGATTGAGGTTGAACTTTGGTGTGAAGGAGTCTGAGATTAAACTTCAGTTGTGTTTTGGTGGGTGTGTTTGTTTTTATTTTATAATGAAAGTGGTGTTGGTTTTTTTTTCCCCTTGGCATCCTACCCAATATCCTAACCAACAGCATAACAAAAACTAATTTTACCCATTCTCTCACTATCACAGTGTAATCTGTGAAAACATAAAAATTCATATTCAATAGTTTGTACTCCTCAGAGGAAAAGGAGTTAACAGATGGCCATTATTCCTGAGACCAAAAAATTGGATAAATCTGCTGTTGCATTTGGCACGGTTATCTAAGTAGATGACAATAATGTATTGTTTGGCAGAGATGCTCCTTGACGACATGAGGCATGTCTAGAAGTACCATCTCCTTTAAGATATATTCAGCCAGTATACATCAAACACCCCCTGCTGCTCATATAATTGGCTTTATTTCCATATTCTGCAGTTTCTACTTTTGTTTTAGTTCCTCTGCCAGGGATACATGACATAATATCTCATTATTATTAGGGTCACGAGCATTGATTATTCATTCCAATAAAGGTAGAAATCGTTGTCTCTGACCTAAAACTTGAATAATTATAATACCTAGAATTTATGAACATCTTACCAAGTACAGTGAACTGTGCTTTATGAGTATCATTATATATAATCTACACAGAACACCCTCTGAAATAGGCAGAGTTCTTTTTTTTTTATATAGTTTTAATTTTACAGATGAAGAAATTGAAATCTAAAGAGAGTAAGAAATGTGTTAGAGCCAAGATTAACCAAACACCCTAGAATATCAGACCTTGAGCTTTTTAAGGATATTGCAATTACTACCTCCTGGAATAGCCGTAATTCTACTGATGAGGACCTAAAGCACTTGCTGCAGAAGGTCAAGGACTTCAGCCTTCAATATGAATTGGAGCCAAATATCAAGAAAACAAAGATCTCACCACTGTGCCAATTGTCAGCATCATGGTAGATGGTGAAGAGATTGAGATTGTTAACAGCTTTAATTTGCTTGGGTCCACAATCAACACTCTTGGTACCAGCAACCAGGAAATGAAAAGATAAATTGTATTGGGAAAGTCAGCTCTCAGAGACCTCTCCATAGTACTGAAGAGCAATGTCAGTCTGAAGACTAAAGTGTGCCTGAAGTGTGCCTGATCCAGGCCATAATCTTTGCAATTACTTGCTATGTATCAGAGAGCTGGAGAATAACTAGAGATGATTGATGTTTTTAAGCAGTGGTGCTAGAGAAGTGCTAAGAGAACAAACAGGTTCGCCCTAGAGAGGGTGAAAATAGGCTGTTCCTCAGCTGCAAGGATTCTGAAGCTTCGTCTGACCTATTTTAGGCATGTTACAAAAAGGGACCAGTCCTTGAAGAGGGAATGCCATGCTTGGGAAGGTGGAGGGACAGCACAGGAGGGAAAGACCCTTATGAGGTGGATTGGTTCATTGTCTGGGGTAAGAGAGGGAGGTGTGCCAGAGACAGTAAGATAGAGCAGCATTTAGGGCTGTTATGCTTAGGATCGCTGTAAGTCGCAGGCAACTCAATGGCACATAACAAGAACAAATCTATAAAAAATTGAAAGTATAATAACTGATGGTGGAAAGCTCATTCAGTTCTAGGTTGTTATTATTCTTCCTTTTCTACAGAAAAAAAAAGAGACTAGAGTGGGTTTGACAGCTTTTGCTTTGGCTGGTAAAATGTTGCACATTTGGTATGGAAATGGCCCAAAGAGTGTGACTCCAACGCCGACGTGCCGATTATGCTGCAGCCAAGGATTTGGAACAGCAACCTCTCCTTTCATGTTTCAGAACCAGTCTCTCTCTCTCTCAGTCTCTGTCTCTCTCTCTTTCTCTCTCTCTCTCTTTCCTCTCCTTTTTTTTTTCTTTTCGTTCACTAGAAATATGTTCTGTTGCTGTCTTTAACCCTGAAGCACTAACCTCATCAGGTGAATTTAATTTATGGCTCTGCTGACCACATTATTAGTCTATCTTCCCTCCCTTTCATAAAGAGGTAATATGGGTCGCTATAGTGGCAAGTGACTCGACGACACATAACAACAACAACAATAGTTCTACAAAAACATTGGTGTTAAAAGTTTTTGGAGGCAAATAAAAAGAATTATTACAAAACATTACTACAATAAACAAAAAGAGGCCTTGAGAAGTGGAAAAATATCCTTTGCTCATGGATAGAAGACTCAATATTGTGAAAATGGCAATACTACCAAAGGCAATTTATATGTTCAGTGAAATCCCAATACAAATACCAATTTCATTCTTCAACAAGATGGAAAAGGCAATCTCAAGTTTCATTTGGAATAGAAAGAAGGTCAGAATAAGCAAAGCACTCCTTAAAAAGAGAAACAAGGTAGGAGGCATTTCACTCCAAGATTTTAAATCCTACTACATTGTCGTGGTAGTTAAAACAGCATGGTACTGGTACAATGACAGACACATAGATCAATAGAATAGAATTGAGAACCCAGAAATCAGCCCATCTGCATATGGTCAACTGATTTTTGACAAGGAGATGTAATCAGTTAAGTGGGGAAACAACAGCCTTTTTAACAAATGGCTCTGGCAAAATTAGAAAACTATCTGCAGAAAACTCAAGCAAGATCCACACCTCACTCCATACACAAAATCCAACTCAAGCTGAATCATGGACCTGGAACTAAAACCAAGGACTATAAACTTCATTAGAGAAAAGCTTGGAAGAACTCAAGAAGTCCTAATGTACAGCCTAAACAGTCTTCCAAGCATCCTGAAAAATCAACAACCAGGAGAGGATAAAATAGATGAATGAACCTTCTAAGAATCAAAGCCCTATGTGCATCCCAAAACTTCTGCAACAGATTGAAAAGGGAAGCCACAGACTGGGAAAAAGTATTTGGTAATGACATGGCAGATAAGGGATTTATACCTAGAATGTATAAAACACTCGAGCACCAAAACAAGATAAAGGTAAATAACCCAGTTGAAAAATGGGCACAGGATATAAACAGACCCTTCACCAAAGAAGACATTCAGATGCCAACAAACACATGAAGAAATGTTCAAAATCCTTAGCTCTAAGAGAAATGAAAATTAAAACAACTATGAGATATCATCTCACCCCAGCAGGAATACTAAAATTTAATAGAACAGCAAACAATAAATGCTGGTGAGGTTGTGGAGAAACTGGAATCTTTATTCACTGTTGGAGTGTAAAACGGTGCAACCGCTATGGAAGGCAGTATGGTGCTTTCTCAAAAAGATATAAACAGAGATACCATTTGACCTAGCAATTCCACTACTGGGAATATACCCCAAAGAAACCGTAACCACCACCCGAGTAGGTACATGCACACCCATGTTGATTGCGGCTTTGTTTACAATAGCAAAGCGTTGCAAACAACCTAAGTGTCCATCAACAAACAAATGGATAAAGAAGCTGTGGTATATTTACACAATGTAATACTATACTGCATTGAAAAACAGGAACTCATGAAATATTATTCAAAATGGGTGATCCTGGATGACATTATGCTGAGTGAAATATCTCAGTCACAAAAGGACAAATACTGCATAGTGCCTCTGTTGTAAAATAGAACTTACATCAGGGTTGGGGAGAGACTGAGAAAGATAGGATAAATTATGTATACTGCATTGAAACATATGAGGGAGAGAACTGTATAAAAGGGATATATGATTAGGTATTATTGCCATGACAAGAGTCTAGAATGAAGGCTGCATAGTAGAGTGGACTTGGGAGGAAGGAATTGTATAACAATGAAAGAATTTTTCTTTTACTTTTCAAAGAGAAGAGTGAAGGGGGGGAGGTTGGACAGGGAGTAAAGCGCAACAATGAATGAATGGAAATCCAAAATCTCTGTAAACTTTCATTAAAATTAATTAAAAAAAATTAACTGGTGTGAAAATAATCCCAAAGTTTCTGTCTATGTGTTTGTATGTATATGTGATTAGTATGTCTCAACTTCTTTTTATTAATAAAATGTAAGGTAAAAAATGATATTAAAATAGTATTATTTATGTAAACATAATGTTGTTGTTTGTTGCTGATTGCCTTCGAGTCAAGCATGACTCATAGCCCCTCTATGAACAAAAGATCTGAAGCCTTTCTATAACTATCATCATTTATCAATCTTCATAGCATTTCCAGAGGCATGTTGCTTCCAAATGTAAACACAATAGGTAAATATTAAAATTAATATTAAAAATATTTTTGAAGTTGTGGGATATTTGGTTTCTCATGGTGTTGTTGTTGTTATTGTTAGATACAACCATAGTAATCCATAGTGATCACATGAGCAATGAATCTGCATCAGCCTTACAGTCTCCACCACACTCTCCACATGGTTGTTGAGTCACTATGTCAATCTATCTCATTCAGTATATTTCTTTCTTTAGCTGATTCCTGGTTTTCCCAACATAATGTCTTTTTTTCCCCAGGAATGGGACCCTCCTGACAACATAATCAAGTGTATCATAGGAAGTTTCATCATTCTTGCCTCTAAGAAGCATAATTGCATTTCTCCAAGATAGACTTGTTTGTTCCTTAGGCAGTTCATGGTATAGTCATTACTCTAA
This sequence comes from Elephantulus edwardii, assembly GCF_000299155.1. Taxonomy (NCBI): domain Eukaryota; kingdom Metazoa; phylum Chordata; class Mammalia; order Macroscelidea; family Macroscelididae; genus Elephantulus; species Elephantulus edwardii. The sequence continues at coordinate 14,076,011 of NW_006399807.1, read as the reverse complement.
CTTAAATACCATAGTATGAAGGCATCAGTTCTTCTTTGGTCTTCCTGATTCATGGTCCAGCTTTCTCACGCAAACAAGACACACCTCCAATTCGATTGATTTCTCATATCCTTCTCCATCAATGTGATATATCCTTTCCCCTTTAAAAAAATATTACTTCCTTCCGTAGACCTAGTGTATGATACTCAGAAGAAGCATGCTCACATAGTATGCTTAGGCCTAATGTAGATGACAATGTAGTCAGCAGAGCTGGGGTAATAGCTCTTAGGACCTTTTCAGAGCATAATAATGTTCTGTGTCTAAGTAGAAAGCTTCTCTGTCTACCCAGGGAACACAACAAAGAACATGTGGGGGCAAGGAGATGCCAAATGAGCAACTGAGGGACAAGGTTCTGTGGTGAAATGCAAGACTAGACTCTTTTAACAGAAAACCATCAGCATTATTAATATTCTTTGTTTTTATTACTGTAAAAATATTTCTTATAATTCAATGATTTGCTAGACCCATCCCTCCATTTGCTTATGTCATTCACATGATTGGTGCCTGTAATAGAACAGTTCTTGCATACCATGTTTACAAGACTCACCAGAGAAGAATGTGAAAACACAAAAGTCCTGACCCATAGGCAGATATGAGGATGCATTCAATCTGGGGAAGTGTCCAGGAATCTTCTTTAATAAGATTTCCAAACATTCTGATGCAGGTGGCCTTTTGGCTGCTTCTTGAGAAACAAATTCTTAACACACAAGAAAAGTGTGAGGCCTCAAAGAAGGCTGTGTCTGTTAACTTAAAAAAAACCAAAAAACAAAATACAAATGCACAAAACCCAAAAACAACTCAACCCTTAAGCTCATTGCCATTGAGTTGGAATTGACTCATAACTGGCCCTCCACAAGGTTTGTTCAAGTTGTAAATAGCACAGGAGGAGATTGCCCGTCTTTCTCCCGCAGAGACCCTGGTGAATTCAAACTGCCAGAGAGGTGCTCACTTTGTGTTAGCAGAGCAACTCCCTACTGACCACACCATTTGTCAAGTGCTGTGGAATCAGTCCCAACTCATAGTGACCCCAGTACAATAGGAAAAAACATTGTCTGGTACTGCAACATCCTCAAAATCTTTACTATGCCCATCGTTGTAGCCAATGTGTCAATCTTAGTAGCACAAGATCTGGTCGGTAGTCTTCATCAACACTTATTTCACTCCTCACAAAATGTCAAACTAAAAAGGTATATAAACTTCTACGTTAATAATAACAGTCGTTATTATATGCCACAAATATTGTTCTACATTACACATATTGTTGTTGTATACCATAGAGTCTCCTATAGCTGACCCTCCAGTGGATTTTTAGAGTCAACTAATCGCATGGGAGGAGATTGCTCATACTTCTGCCACAGTGCAGCTGGTAGCCTCAAACCATGTGCCTTCAGTATTGCAGTGCAGCTTCTTTCCACCCAGCCACCAGAGCTCCCTTATTATGCATATAAATAATTTAATTAATTGTCACACTGAATTATTTCTTAATTTATGGTAAAGGATTCTGAAGTTTATGGACAATAACTAACATATCCATATAACACTGAAGCTAATTTAAGGGGTATTATGGAGAAGAGAGGGAGTTATATGTCTCAAACAAATACTGCATGCTACAGTTCATATAAGGTGAACCTGATCCAGGCCATAGTCTTCACAGTTATTTGCTAGGCATCAGAGAGCTGAACTAAGGCTGACAGAGAAAGAATCAATGCCTTTGAGTTGTGGTGCTGGAGAAGGGTCTTGACAATACCATGGGCTGCCAAGAAAACAAATAGATCTGTCTTGGAGAGGGTGAAACCAAGTTTCTCCTTGGAGGCTAGGATTTTGATGCTCCGGCTCACATACTGTGGGCATATGGCCAGGATAGACAGGTCCTTGGAGAAGGACAGATGCTCAGAAGAGTGGAGGAACAGCACAGGAAAGGAAGACCCGGGATGAGATGGATTGACACATGGAGTAGATGTGTCAGAGTCAGTGACATGGCTCAGGTTAACTTAACAGCTGTTGTACATAGGGTCGGTATGGGTCACAAGCAACTCAATGGCACATAACAACAACTCTTCACTATCTTTCAAAACCAAACCTCCTGCCATCAAGTTTATTATGGGAGGACACATCCTACCTTTCTTTTGTGGAGCAAGTGGTGGCTTTGAACTGCTGAACTTTTAGTGAGCAGCTCAATAAGTTACACACTATGTCACCAGAGCTCTTTCATCTCAAAAAACTCAAACTCATTGTAGTCAAGTCAGAACTAACTCATCGCTAACCCTCCAGGTGATTTCCAAGGCTGTGAATAGCGTGGAGGAGATTCTCTCTCTTTGCCCCTCAGATTTGGTGGCGGACTCAAACTGCCAGCAAAGTGCAGCCTTTGGGCTGGCAGTACAATGCCCTCCTGACTAGACCACCAAAGTTCCCTCTCTTTCTCACCTAATCAAGTAAAAATTGCCATTTAATTTTACTTTCCATTTCTTTATGCATAAAGGAATATTAACATGCCTTGTCTAACAGCATAGTTAGGAAGTCGTCAGGGCAACACTGGATGGTTCAAAATTGGGAAGGGTGTACGCCTTTTCAACCTGTATGCAGAGCCGATTATCCGAGAGGCTGGGCTCTTGAGGAGAGGCGTGGCGTTAGGACCGGTGGACGATCTATCAACCATCTGCGTTACGTAGATGACACAACTCTGCTCGCTGAAACTAAGAAGGACCTCATGCACTTACTGCAGAGGGTCAAGGACTACAGCCTTCAGTATGGACTGAGGCTCAATGTCAAGAAGACAAAAATTCTCAGCACTGGACCAATCGGTAGCATCAGGATGGATGGCGAAGAGATTGAGATTGTTCACAGCTTCAGTTTGCTCGGCTCCACGGTCAACACTCTTGGCACCAGTAGCCAGGAAATAAAAAACCGTATTGCAATGGGAAAGTCTGCGGTTAGGGACCTCTCTAAAGTACTCAAGAGCAACGGTGTCTCTCTGGAGACTAAGGTGTGCCTGATACAGGCCATGGTTTTTACAATCACTTGTTATGCATCAGAAAGTGGGACAATGACTAGGGAGGATAGAAGGAGAATTGACGCCTTTGAGCTGTGGTGCTGGAGAAGAGTATTGAATATATCATGGACTGCCAAGAAAACAAACAGATTCATCCTAAAGAGGGTTAAACCAGGCTGCACCTTGGAGGCAAGGATTCTGGGGCTTCGTCTGACATACTTTGGACATGTTTTAAGGAGAGACAGGTCTTTAGAGAGGGACATCTTGCTGGGTAGAGTAGAGGGACAGCGCAGGAGGGGAAGACCTTCTATGAGGTGGATTGATTCAGTGATTGGGACAATCGGGATGGGTGTGTCAGAGGCAATGAGATTGACACAGGATAGAGCACGGTTTAGGGCTGTTGTACATAGGGTTGCTATAAGTCGCAAATGACTCAACGGCACATAACAACAACAATGTAAAATATGTTGTTGTTTTTGCTGATGTGTGCCATCAGGTCAGATAGAACTAGTAGCTGAACCTCCAGCAGGTTTTTACAGGCAGTAAAGCACACAGGAGTGGTATCCACTTCCTAAACAACATGCCTCTGGAAACTATGAACTTTGTTAAATTTCAATAGTTATAGAAAGGCTTCAGGTCTTTTGTTCATAGGGTCACTATGAGTCGTGCTCAACTCGACAGCAATTAACAACAACAACATCAACAACAAATTACCCAGAAGGAGATGCCCATCTCTCTCCTTTAGAGCAGTTTGTAGGTTTGAACTATATGTCTTTGGGTGGCCACTAGACCACCAGAGCATCCTAAAACACTATGGTATACTATAAATATAAATAGATAATGTAAATATCTGCCTGTCAGCTCATCATACTGTGGTGGCTTGCAGGTTGTTATGATAATGGAAGTTCTGCCACTTGTATTTCATATATTAACAAGGCCACAGATTACAGACAGTTTACAGCAGAACTTTCAGACTGTGAAAGACTAGGAAGAAAAACCAGGCAATCGACTTTCAAGGAAAACACTATGGAACACATTGTCTGACTTGCTTGGACATGACATCAGGAGGAATCCGTTTTCAGAGAAGGATATGAAATTTGGTGAAGCAGAGCACCAAGGAGGACATGGGAGAATGTTGATGACATGGATTGGCATAATAGCTGCAGTGATGGACTCAAACATGCTGCTAAATGTGAGGATGATACAAGACCAGGTGAAGTTTCATTGTATTGTGCATTAAGATCTTCATAGGTGAGAGATGACTTGAGTGAACTAGTAACAGCAAAGTATCTATCACTCACTCATTGCTGTTGAGTTGGAATCAACTTCTGACCCTCCAGCAGGGTCCTGAGACTATAAATCACACAGGAGGAGACTGGCCATCTTCCTTCCATTGTGGTGGGTTTGAACTGTCAGAGAAGCACCACGTTTGGCTTAGCAGTACAATTCCCTACGAACTATGACACCAGAGTTTCTTAAAGTACCAGTCACTGCTCATTATTAAGCACTGCTATTAGAGTCGTGCTCAACTTGATGGCAGTCAACAACAACATTATTTTCATCATCACTTTTGACAGTTAAGGAATCTGAAGCACAGAATAGTTAAGACACTTGGTTAAGGACACTCAGCAATGAGAAATAGAATTCAAACCCATATGTATCTAGCTTCTCTATATATGTTCTGCCACCACACAGCTTTGGGGAGAGAATGACCTTTCATGGCATGCTCTCAGGGCCTTGGAAAATTTTCACAGACAAGGCAGCATTTGAATTGGGCCTTGAAAGATGGGTAGAGTTTCAAGGGCAAAAATGATGGGGAGGGCATTCCAATTTTTGCATGAGCTATTTAACCTCACAGAAATTAGGTTCATAATTTAACAAGACCCAAATCTCTCAAGACTTCAGCCTTCAGAACTTCTGCCAAGAAAAATTTCAGGCAGGTTAAAGAAAAATGTCCCTGGATTCCTTCAAGATACTCACGTGAAATGTGCAAAGAAAGCTTGTGTATTTAGAGTAGACATGAAAGTCAGGCCACAGGATTGCTGCTGCAGATAGAACGTGGTGTCCCAAAGAGGCAGGCTGCAGCCACCCTCAGAGCTCAGGGCTAACAAGTATCTGCAGTTGGACCTGGTAGAGGGGGCCCCATGCCATGGGGCACAGTAGAAACATTTCTCCTGCCACAAGTCTTTCTGGAGGACATTTATCAGCTAAAAATATTCTGTATTCTCTTGCTCATAATGTGCCAAAGTAAGTAACATGCACACATGTTAAAAAATTCAGTGCAGATAGGAAAGTAATGTATAAGAGGATTACACAGTTTGGGAAAAAAAAAAGTCAAAACATGTTCCCACTAGACTTTGAGGTTACACCAACAGAGGATAAGCTCTTGTCAGTGAATTGTCCCTTCAGTGCTACTTGGTGCTTAAAGGGGCCTCTTTCCCATGAAGAAAGAAACTACAGAAGTCTGTCTCTAAAATAAAAAAATTAAATTAAATTTAAAAATTCTGGTCTAATGATACTGGAGGGAGCCTAGTGGTAAGAAACTGCACTGCAATCCCAAAGTCTTGCTGGAGAAAGATGAGCAATCTCTTTCTGTGAGATTAACTGCCTCTGAAAACACTCTGGGGGGTCAGCTATAGGCTGGGTCTGACTCCATGATAAACAACAACAGTGATACAGGTGTAACAGTAATTAATTGTTGTATAATTAACTGAAAAATCAGCAATTCAAACCCACCAGCCACTCAACAAGGGAAAGATATGGCTGTCTGCTTCTGTGACTTTATAGCATCTCAACTCAACTCTACTTGACTCATTTTTGTGGATTTGAAAACTACTCACAGCTGACGCTCTAGCAGTTTTCAGATGTTGTAAATCACAATAAGAGAATACTGCCCATCTTTTTCCCTCGTAGCACCTGGTGGACTCAAACAACCTCCCTTTGGTTTGGTAGTGCAACTTCTTACCCATTAGCCCTTAGAGACCCTTTCAGAAAGGTCTCCTCTTTCCTAAAGGTCTTATGAGTCATAGCTGGATTCACTAGTAGTGGGTAATGAGGAGAAACCATGGTACCCAAATTATACAGCTAGAGACTAAATCAGAGCTAGAAACTCTACTCCCCTCACTCCCAGACCAGTTTCTATTGGCCACAGAGGTCTCAACACAGAGTGGAGATGGAAATACTTTCATTATCTTGTTCCCTAGAAATCTTGAGGAGATATTTTAAAAGGGGGGGAGCCGGAACCCAACACAACAAACTCCTTTTCTGTTTCCTTGGAACTAGAATTCACATTTTAACACAGCATAGGAATAACCCTTCACTTTTTCTCCATAACTCTGATGTGTTTCTATTTAACCAGTTCATTCATTTTTTCATTTGTTCAACAGATATTGATGGAGCACCTATCATTTCCCAGGGATCCTGGTGGCATAGTCCACGAGGAACTATGTTGCTAACCCAAAGACAGCACTTCCCTGGAGGAAGAAAACTGGGCAATCTCTTTCTCCCATGTGATTTCTCAGCCTCCAGACATTCAATGGAGAATTAGTTGTGAGGTGGTTGTGACTCAACAGCAATAAGATCATGATTCAAATTTCTGTTGATACAACAGTAAAGAGACAATGACTTGTAGTTTCATTACACTTACATTTTAGGAGGAAAGAGTCTATAAACATATAAATATAATGCTTCTCCCTGCTCCTTAATGTTCTCGTACTCTTTCTTATGTATTTTCTTACTTTAATGGTATTCTGATAATATCCTTACTATTTTGGGCCTTCTTATAATTAATGAAAACACTTTAACAACAACAACTTTAAAAATAATGTCTGAATGTCTTCCTCTGTGAAAAGTCTTTCCATGTCTTTTGCCCATTTTGTTATTGGATTATCAGTTTTGTTTTGTTTTTTTACGGAGGATCTGTACTATTCCATAAACTTTTGTTATAAGACCCTTGTCTGAGATGTAATTGCCAAGTGATTTTTCCCTATTCAGTAGGTTTTCTTTCCACAGTATTGGACAGTTTTTGAAACTAATGGGGACTTAATCTTTAAAAGGTCCCACTCGTTGATTTTATCCCATCCTAGTTTCACATTTCTGGCTATATTTGCAAGAACATTTATATCATAGATTAGGGCTTCTAGGTTTGTTTCCATTGTGTTTCTTATTATCTTTATGGTTTGGGCCTTTACCCCTAGGTCTCTGATCCACCTTGAGGTGATTTTTGTCTATGATGTGAGATGTGGATCGTGCTTCAGCTTTCTGCAGGTAGATAATCCATTTTGCCAGCACCATTTGTTGAGGAGATTGTTGTTTCCCCACTTGATAGACTTGTATTTCCTTGTTGAATACAACTTGACTTTCCTTGTTGAATATTAGCTACAGTTGACTCTAGCTAGATGGGTTAATTTGGGTGTTCTCAATTTTGTTCCATTGGTCTATGTGCCTGTTATTGTACTAATAGGATGCTATTTTCGTTTTTACAACTGTATAATAGGTTTTGAGATTATGAAGTGCTCTGCCGCCTGCTTCATTTTTATTTCTCAGAAGTGCTTTGCTAATTCAAGGTCTCTTTCCTTTCCAAATAAACTTATAAACTTTCTCATTTCCTTTTACATCTCTGTGAAAAATGAGTTTTGTATCTTCCTTTTGTATTTTGGGATTGTGTTAAACATGTAGATAGGTTTCGGTAGAACTATCATTTCACTATGTTGAGTCTTCATATCCATAAAAAGATAATTTTTTTTTCATTCAGTTAGGTCTCATTGTTTGCTGCAGTAGTGATTTGTCATTTTCCTTGTAAAGCTCTTTTGTGTCTCTAGTTAGGTTTATTCCCAAATATCTGAGTTTGTAGTTGGTTACTGTAAGTGGCATTGCTATCCTAGTTTTCTTTTTCATGATTTCTTGGTTCCTGTAGAGAAATCCCACTGATTTTTGTATATTGATCTTGTATCCTGCCACTCTACTAAGTTGGCTTACTAGGTCTAACAGTTGGTTTGTGTTTTGTTTGGGGCTGTTTTAGTCTTTGGGGTTTTCTGTGTACACTATCATATCATCTGCATATAGCAGCTATTTTGCCACCTTCTTGTCAATTTGAATACCTCTTATTTCCTTCTGTTGTCATTTTACCCTAGCAAGGACTTTCAATACAATATTGAATAGGAGTGGCAATACTGGGCTGGACATCCATATCTAGTCCCTGTTTGCAAGAACATATTTCATTTTTCTCCATTGTGAATAACGTTGGCTCTTCATTTTGTATCTATACTTTTCACTATGTTGAGGAAATTTCCTTCAATTCCTATTTTGTTTGTGCTTTGATCAGAAAGGAATGTTGGATTTTTATCAAAGACTCTTTGTTTGTTAATTAATAGGATCATTTGGTTTTTGTCCTTTGCTTTATTAATGTGATGGATTATATTAAGAATTTTTTACATCGAACCATCCTTGCATACTTTTTATGAACTCCACTTGGTCATGATAATTTTTTCCATAGACTGTTGAATTCTATTAGCCAAGATTATGTGAATGATTTATACATCATATTAATGAGAGATAGTCACCTGTAATTGCTAATCCAAACATTCATCAACAAATTAATGGATTGAGAAATTAGGGTACATTCACACAATGCAATACTATGTAATATAAAGGAGCAACAATTTCCTAAAATATTATATGACATGGGAGAATCAGCATTATGTTGAATGAACTAATTCAGTTTAACAAGGACATATAATGCATAAGACCATTATGTAAAAATAGAAAGACCACTAGTAAGGTATGGATAAGAGGCCAAAAGGGGAAGGTGGGAAAGGAGGTGAGAAGAGGAAATAGTAGGATAACAGAGTTTGATCGGGAGAGGAAGCAGGTAAAGGGGTTTGGAAAGATACAATAGGGACCTGAAAAGATGAAGTAATAGTAAGCATAGATCAATGGTGATTAATTTTATAAAATTCCATTTGTATGAGTAATCATTTGAAACAAAATGTGAATGTAGGAATATATGAAACACAAAGTACCTGAATGACACACAATGTGTATGAATTTTGTTTATAAACAAATATAAAATAAAAAAATAAAGTGGGGGAAAACAATAGTGCTAAGAAAAAAAAATGAAGAATATATAAATAGAATGCAATTATGTACAAGGGAAGGCAGTAAAGATGATATTTTAAGAGAGTTGAAGAAGAAGACTACTTCAGGTGGAAAGGGCAATATAACAAATCCCTGAAGCAGAATAAACCTGTTTCACTGGAGAAACAGAGGCCAGAATGACCAGAATAGACAATTTTGAACAGATCACCAGAGATACAAGGGGGATCAAGGGAGAAAACTTCTATCTTATTTTCTGAGTTAAGAAGGTGTAGCGTCGAGAAATTTTGAGCAAATAGAGTGACTTAAGGGCACAGAAGTAGAAGCATGAGACCAATTACAAGGCTATGGTGATTACCTTGAGTGATTGAATTTACTACCACTATGTGGTGCTTAAGGAGACTCCATGGCAAAAATGGTTAAGTGCTTAGCTGCTAACCGAAAGGTTGTCAGTTCAAATCCACCAGCCATGCCATAGGTAAAAAAACCTGATAATAAACTTTAATAAATATTTCAGGCAAGAAAGCCCTTTGAGACACTTCTTCTCTGTCACATAGGGTTGTTATAAGTCAGAATTAACTCAGAGGCATCTAACAACAGCAACAAGTTTAGGACTCTCTGGGACTCATAAATTGTTAAATGCTCAACTACTAGCCAGAAATTCAGTAATTCAAATCCACCTAGTGCTGCTTGGGAAAATGGGCCTGAAACTTTGGTTCCAAAAATCTTTGAAAACTCAGTGGAACATAAATGTACTGTGCACAGCTTTCTGCAAGAGCTAGAATCACCATGGTAGCGTCTGATAACAACAAACTGTTGTTGTTGTCATGTACCATTGAATCAGAACAAACTGACTTTGTGTTTGCTAAGTTTTCCAAAGCTCTCTAGATGCCCTGAATTGCTATGTAATCTCTCTTTCTTATGTACTTTAAATTTTCCCCTCCTGAAGCAAATTCCACTATATGTTCTTGCCATTGCCAGTCCCTGCTAATTCTGAACAACGACAGCTCTGAGGGGTGGGGTGGGGGTGGGGAAACCACACAGAGAAAGCTGAGTTGATAGAGTGGCAAATATTTCAGACTGGTTCTCTCAACACCCACTCCAGTCTCCTTCTCATGTGTCTACACAGGCTGGAAAAATGGCAAAGGAAATGATATTTTCCAGACTTCCTTATGACCAGTTTCCCAGGTGATTTAACGTCTACCAAGTAGACACACCCCAGTGAGATTTGGAAGGTAGGAGTGAACGAGAGGAGGTGGTGGATAAGCAAAGACAGGTCTTCTGGGAAGCATGGTAGGGAGGCCTTCGGTCTTTGGGCACCAAGCAATGAACAGTGATGTGATGACAACAGGGTTTCCTCAATATCCAGGCATAGTTCCTTCACCTTCCTAGAGAGTCTGCTAGACTTCCAATATTCAGTAAGAAAGCTTTTCTAGTTAAATAAGTCACATTAATCCACCTAATTTTAGATTTTTAGACTCAGGAAATGGGAGAAGTAATAGAGATTTCATCAGTATTCTCTTCTCTTTCTGAGGAGGCTTTTTAACCCCTCGCAACAAAGTCCACTTACATCACATTGACCATAAAAAGTAAATAATGTGACTAAACCTGGCTACAAGGAAGACTGAAATGTAGAGGTTTAGCTGGACACAATTCTTTCCCAATAATAACGGATTTTAATTATATGATAGAAAAAGTGTATTTATCTGGGAGGCTGAGCTCTGGGAGGAGAAATATGGCATATGCAGATGACACAACCCTGCTTGCTGAAACTGAGGAGGACCTGAAGCACTTGCTCCAAAAGGTCAAGGACTGCAGCCTTCAATATGGATTGAAGCTCAATATCAAGAAAACAAATATTCTCACCACGGGGTTGATTTGGCAACATCATAATAGATGGTGAAGAGATTGAAATTGTTAACAGCTTCAATTTGCTTGGCTCTACAATCCACTCTTGATAACAGCAGACAGGAAAGTAAAAGAGTAATTACACTGGGAAAGCTGGCTGTCAGAGACCTCTTCAAAGTACTAAAGAGCGATAATGTCAGTCTGGAGACTAAGGTGCACCTGATACAGGCATGGTCTTTGCAATTACTTGCTATGCATCAGAAAGCTGGACAATAAGGAATGATAGAAGGAGAACTGATGTTTCTGAGCTGTGGTGCTGGAGGAGAGTATTGAAAATACCATGGACTGCTAGGAAAACAAACAGGTTCATCTTAGAGAGGGTGAAACTAGGATGCTCCTTGGAGGCAAGGATTCTGAAGCTTTGTCTGATATCCTTTGGACATGTTTCGAGGAGGGACCAGTCCTTGGAGAAGGATGTCATGCTTAAGAGGGTGGAGAGTCAATAAAAGAGAGGAAGACTCTCCAAGAGATGGATTGATTCAGTTACTGGGGTAATAGGATAGATGTGTCAGAGACAATTGATTAGCACAGGATAGAGCAGGGTTTAGGGCTGTCGTACATAGGGTTGCTAAAAGTCACAAGTGACTCAACAGAACATGACAACAACAATGATTATATAATAAAGAAGAGAGAAAATAGTTGTTGAGTAGATAGCTTGCTGTCTAACTGCAATAATATATGTTATTTCTTGTAAAGCTCTTGACACATATTGCTAAATTGTTTTTCGGAAATGTTTACTGCCTCATTGTCATTCAAACAGAAAGCATAACATAGAAAAGAAATCATTGTTTATAGCCACATGCATACTGTACCCATAAAATTATCTCTTTGAATCAATAAAGTTTTTCAGCAGTTCTCTGTGTGGGTATATAAGCCAGGTTGTGCTCTTGAAACAGGAAGGAAACCTGGAACAAAGCCTGCAAAGATAGCTGTGCTCAAGGGAATCTGGTTGCAAAGGGTACCGCAGTAAGAACGATGTGACCTTTTTTTATTGGAAGTTCTTAGGTTTGGCCGGTTCAATATTGGTGGTTGCTGACAAAAATTGTGATTTGTGGGTCTTGGAATGGTTGATCTGAAGCATTCCTTTTGACAGTGTTTGCATAGAAAGTCCACAGCCTGTTGAGGTCACTGGGAATTTATGACAATCTGGCCACGTTGCCAGCATATGTTAGCATATAGAATACAGCATGTGCATCTCGGGATGAGGGGAAAGAAAGAGTCATGATGAAAGTATTTCAACTGAGAAAGCAATCTAATTAATGAGGTACAAGAAGTGAAAAATGGGGAGGGTGCAAGTGGAAGGAAGAAAAGTAGCATGTCTGAAAGCACAGATTAGAGCACGTGGAGAGAGCTTTGAGAGGTAGCCTGCAATCTGGGTCTCAGGGAAAGGAGTAACAGAGGAAAGAGACAAAGTAGGGAGTGGGGGTAAGCCAGATAATGACTGGCACTGTATAAAGGAGAAGCAATTATACCTCATTTTAAATGGAAATTACTTAAAAATTTGGAGAAAGGAAGCAGTAGTATCAAAGCAAATAAAATAATACAAGTAAAGCTCTTAGCTCAATGCCTCACATGTAATCAGCATATGTTTAATGTAGCAATTGTTAGTATTTCTTGATTATATGCCCCACTCCAGTAGCAATCTGGCAGGGGGACTCAATCAAAACAGAAGATGGGATAGTTGGCAATAGTCATAAAAAAAGGAGATAATAGAGAAAAGATATATTCAGAGGGAAATAGCAGGGCTCCTTAAGGATAAAGCAGAAGAGGGACCTAGTGTTTCAACATGACTACCTGGATAAATCCCGCACTGGTGATATAATCTATTTGCAAAGATTGAAATAGCACCAGTGAGCTCTGGTGGCCTAGTGGCAAGAAGCTGCACTACAATTCTGAAGGCACACAGATCAAGGCCACTAGTTGTTTTGCAGAAGAAGGATGAGCAATCTCCTTCCATGTGATTAACTGGCTCGGAGGAGGGTCAGCTATGGGTTGGTTCCAACTCGATGATACACAGCAACAACAACAATGAACCACCAGTTGTCTTTGGGACACCCAGATAACTGAGTCTTCCTATGTTCTGATTTTATATTTCCTTCTAATTTACTGATGAACCACTATTTCTATCCAAAGTACGAACAGGACTGTAATTGTTTAACAGGGCTGGATTCAGTATCTATAATAAATAATAATAATAAAACAAAACCAAACACCAAACTACCAAACCAACAAAAACCTAGAAACAAAATTAGCTGGCATATTGCTCTTTTCTTGAATCCAGAGATTACTTCTTACTAGCTTTCAGATCTCCTAGCAACTGTGCTGCTGGGAGCAGGGCATTTTTCTGGGCTTCTTTTGAGAATGGTGGTCCCATGCAATGGAGCCCTGGTGCCTCAGATGGCAAAGTGCCTGTACTAACTGAGAGGTTGAACATTGGCAGTTTCAGGCTACTCAGCAGCACTTTGGAAGAAAGGCCTGGTGATCTGGTTCTAAAAAGATCACAACCTTGAAAACTTTATGGAATAGTTCACCTCTGTATGTAACACATGGGATACCACGATGGAAATTGACTTGGTAGAAAGGATTCTTTATTTTCCTTTTTAATTTGGGACAACAAAGCAAGATACTATAATGAGATGTGCGGAGAGCTGGAGTCAGAAAATCAAAAGGGCTGAACTAGCTCAGTTTCTTAAGCTGAAGGAGTTGAAAAACAAATTCAAGCCAAGGGTGGCAATACTTAAGTATAATTTGGATAGAATGTTAAATGATCCAGGAAGTATCAAGAGAAAATGGAAGGAGTACACAGAGTCACTGTATCAGAAGGAATTGGCTGACACAGAGGAATTTCATGAAATAACATAGGTGATGAAGGAGGTAGTTAAAATTGCTATGAAGGAATTGGCAAAAAACAAGTCTCCAGGAGTTGACGGCATACCAATTGACATATTTCAATAGACAGACACTGCCCTGGATGTACCCACTAAGTTGTGCCAAGAAATCTGGAGGACAGCCAGCTGGCCCACTGACTAGAAAAGATCGATATTTGTTCCCATTCCAAAGAAAGGTGACCCAACAGAGTGTAGAAATTATAGAACAATATCACTAATATCACATGCAAGCAAGATTCTGCTGGAAATTATTAAAAAACGTTTGGAACAATATGTCAACAGAGAACTGCCAGATGTGCAGGCTGGACTTAGAAGAGGTCATGGTACTAGGGATATTATAGATAATGTTAGATGGGTCTTGGCAGAAAGCAAAGAATACCAGAAAAATGTCTATCTGTTCTTTATCGACTATGCAAAGGCTTTGATTGTGTGGATCACAACAAGCTATGGCTGACTCTGAGAAGAATAGGAATCCCAGAACATTTGATTGTGCTGATGCGAAACCTATACTTGGCAGTCATCAGAACAGAGCAAGGTTCAAAATGAAGAAGGGCGTTCGTCAGGAGTGTATTCTGTCTCCATACCTTTTCAATCTGTATGCAGAACAGATCATCCAAGACGCTGGGCTGTACGAGAAGGAATGTGACATCAGGATTGGTGGAAGAGTCATCAACAACCTGCGTTATACAGATGACACAATCCTGCTTGCTGAAACTAAGGAGGACCTGAAGCACTTGCTACAGAAGGTCAAGGACTGCAGCCTCCTATATGGATTGAAGCTCAACATCAAGAAAACAAAGATTTGTTTTCACCACTGGGCCAATTGGCAGCATCAGTATGGATGGTGAAGAGCTTGAGGTAATTAACAGTTTTAGTTTACTTGGCTCCACAGTCAACATTCTTGGTAACAGCAGCCAGGAAATCAGGAGAGGAATTGCATTGGGAAAGTCAGCTGTGAGGGACCTCTCAACAGTACTGAAGAGTAACGACATCAGGCTGGAGACTAAGGTGCACCTGATCCAGGCTATAGTCTTCGCAATTACATGCTATGCATCAGAGAGTTGGACAGTGAATAGGGATGATAGAAAGAGAATTGATGTCTTTGATCTGTAGTGCTGGAGAAGAGTGTTGAATATACCATGGACTGCGAGAAGAACAAAGAGCTTTGTCCTGGAGAAAGTGAAGTCGGAATGCTCCTTGGAGTCAAAGATTCTGAAGCTTTGTCTGACATACTTTGGGCATTTTGCAAGGAGGGATGGTCCCTGGAGAGGGACATCATATTTGGCAGAGTGGAGGTGCAGTGCAGGAGAGGAAGACCTTTGCTGAGATGGATCGATTCTGTGACTGGAGCGGTGGGAATGAGTGTGTTTGAGATGGCTAGGTCGGCACAGGTTAGAACGGAGTTCAGGTCTCTTGTACATAGGGTCACTCTAAGTTGCAAGCGACTCAATGGCACATAACAACAACAGCAACAATCCTGTGAAGGCAAGATTAATCCTACAAAGGCAGACACTCCAAGATCAAGTTTGCAGTTTCTTTTGTAAAAGAAATAGGAAGCAATAGGAGGTAAAAGTAGATAACAGCAACGATGGCACAAGTATCAATGTCAGAAAGAAGGCTGAGGCTTCAGGAGTGATATGTGGCCCTGGTGGCCTAGTGGTAAGAAACCGCACTGCAATCCTAAAGGTACATGGTGTGAATCCACCAGCTGCTCCACAGGAGAAGGACAGACAATCTCTTGCCATGCAATTTACAACCTCTGAAAACCCACTGGAGCTATTATTGGTCAGATATGACTCAATACTACTTAATAACAACAACACAATAGACTACCTAAAGAAAGAGATGAGATATATGCCCAGTGTTCAAGAATAGCCTGCCCATGTAACTCATTCACAGGAACAATTTCTTTCAGGAATAAAATACTTTGAATATACCTCCCTCACTAAAGAACAGAGTCTCCTTAGAAATGAAATATATATTATCAAATTCTGTTTTACTTCAGCCCATTTATTTTTAAGTCCATCGCAATTGCTTTCAGACCTTGAGTTTGTAGAATAGATGATTTCTGGGTGGCTCTGCAGTATGATGTGTTATATGAAATGCAACTTCAGGTTCAGAAGAACCTTACATCCTCTACTATACTAGAAGGCCATAGGTAGAATCTATACAAAGAAAGGAGCTTTTTTGGTGCCCCTCTTGTTCTACCCTTTTATTGTCCAGGCCACTTGACTGTGTTACACATTCTAATCCCCTTTCCCTCGAGTAACAGCTTTTAGTGTCCCCATTAAAAAAAAAATCAATGTGGGAACAGATGGTACAATGGTGTCAAATCAGTGTATCCTGTTGGTAAAATGATTAAACCCTCAACTGCTCACAGAAATGTCAGCAGTTCAAACCCACTAGCTGATCTCTGAGTAAAAAATATATGACCATCTGCCTCATCAGGACTACAACCTTTTAAAACCCTATAGGAAGGTATGTCCTATAGCACTGCTATGATTCAGAATTAACTCAAAATTGAAATCACCTCAATAATTTTGTTGATAGATGACATTGATCATGATAGAGAAAAGATTGAAACTATCAACAACTTCATCTGACTTGAATCCATAATCAATACACTTGGTACCATCAGACAGGAGATCAGAGGGTGTATTGTACTGGGAAAGTCTGCAGTCAGGGACCTCCTCAAATTATTGAAGACTAAAAATGTTGTTTGAAGACTAAGATGCCCTGATTCAGGTTTCGGTCTTTTTCATCACTTGTTATGTATCTGATAGCTGGACAATGGATAAAGATGACAGAAGGACTGATGCCTTTGAACTATGATGTTGGAGGAGACTACTGATTTTTTCCATGGACTGCCAAGAGAACAAACAGATATGTCTTGAAGAAGGCATAGCCAGCTTTGTGCCATACTTTGTGCATGTTACTAGGAGAAGCTATACCTTGGAAAGGGACACCATGCTTAAAAAGGTGGAGAGTCAGAGACAGAGGGGAAGACTCTCAAGGTGGATTGATGCAGTGACTGCAGCAATGAGCTCAAGTGTGTCAAAGATTGGGGGGATGGCACAAGATAGGACAGGGTTCAAATGTGTTGTTCAGAGGGTTTGCTATAGGTCTTACCAAACTTGACGACACCTGATAACAATAATGGTTTTATCCAAGTTTTTGGTTGGTGTCAGAGTATCAGATCTAGATTGGATTCTGATTTCTGCCTTGAAAAGACATGTAATTTAAGTCTTCAATTTCACCACATGCAAAATTTCCTTAATATTAGGATTTAACTTCACTGGGCTTGTAAGAATAACATAATGCAACACATATAAAGGTCTCAGCACACTGCCTAGTTCAGCACAGTCCACAGTGGCACGGATATTTAGCAAGAAAAATCTATTAGAGCACGTTTGGTATAGCCAGTGCACCCAGGCCAAGCTTAAAAGTTTGCAATAACAAATCAAAGAGTCTTCACTAATGACTTTTAATTGGATCCAATATCCCTAACAAAACAACCATTTTGACCATGAGGAACAAGAAGTAGTATTTTTAGAAAAGTTCCTATTGACTTTAAATATGCATTAAATCTTTGCAAAATTTAACAGAACAGCAAATAACCTATGCTGGCAGGGTTGCGGAGAAATTGGAACCCTTATTCACTGTTGGTGGAAGTGTAAAATGGTGCAACCACTATGGAAGGCAGTATGGTGCTTTCTCAAAAAGCTGCAAATAGAAATACCATTTGACCCAGCAATTCCACTAATGAGAATATACCCCAAAGAAACCATAACTGCCACCCAAGCAGATATTTGCACAGCCATGTTTATCATGGCTTTGTTTACAATAGCAAAGAGTTGGAAATAACCTAAGTGCCCATTATCAAACGAATGAATAGAGAAGCTGTGGTATATTCACACAATGGAAAACTACACTCCTTTGAAAAACAAAGAACTCATGAAGCATTATATAAAATGGGTGATCCTGGAGGACATTAAGCTGAGTGAAATATCTCAGTCACAAAAGGACAAATACTGCATAGTGTTGCTATTGTAAAATGGGACTGACATTGGGGTTGGGAGGAGACTGAGAGAGGTGGGATAAATTATGTATACTGCATTGAAACCAAGAGGGAGTGAACAATTTATAAGGGATATATGATTAAGTATTATTGCCATAACAGGAATCCAGAATGAATGCTGCATAGTAGACTGGACTTAGGTGGAGGGACTGTATAACAATGAAAAAATTTTTTCTTTCACTTTTCAAAGAGAAGAGCTAATGGGGTGTGGGGGAGGGGTGGCCAGGGAGAAAAGTACAACAATGAATAAAGGGAAAGCCATAGTCTCTATAAACTTTCATAAAAATTAATAATAAAAAAAGAAAATACGGGGGAAATCAAGCCAAAAAAATAAATTAAATTTGTAGTTTTCATCACACAAATCAGTTTATTCCATTCAGTGCCGTACTGCCAGCAGAGATAATTAAATTTTTGCAAGAACCCACTAACCATTACTACTCTCCTTCTAGCACTCTTTCTCCTCATTCGTGGATATTCTCTCTCTGTGTTTGTCTCTCTTACTCTGTCTCTCCCTCCTTCTCTTTCACTGCCTTCAAGCCTGAAATGACTCATAGCTGACCCTCCATTTGGTTTCTGAGACAGGAGGAAAGTATCTGTATCAACGATCCATTGGTAAATTCAAACCACTATAAAAGGCTTAATCTTTCAGTCAGCTGCTAACTTCCCCGTGGACTAAACCACCAGAGTTTGTGAACTAATTCCTCCTTACTCTCTGAGAATTATACCTATAAGCACTTTAGAACCTAATATCTTTTTTGTTACTCATCTTATGTGCCCATCCATATTAGTATACGGAGTATTTTAACTACCCAAGTGTCATCTAAAATCATGCCAAAGTAACTTCTTTTTTAAAAAATCACCATACAGGTCTCTTTGGGCCTATTTGATATAAGCTTAGTAACAGAATGCATATTAAGTGAATCCATTTGTCTCTCGGTAAAATTTCCTGTCTGCTCCATGTTTATAGTGGAAAATGTAGGCTCTCTCTCGAGGGCTGGACTTCATTCTTCTTCCTTTGGGCCGCAGCTCTATAATGAATGAGCAGTTTTGATAACTTCCTGGAGTTCTCTCCCCTAGAACACACAATCTGGAGACTAAAGCAGGGGGAAACGGAAGGAGATAAAGGCCTTGAGAACACTGGTTTTTCAGATGCTAAACTTCTAAGGAATTAGTAATAGCAGTACAGAACTCACGCAAGAAGAAATACAAGTAAAATACCTGGTCTGACACCCAGAGAATGTTCTTAAGAGTTACAGAGCAAGTCACACATGAGAAAGCTTCCAGTCTCACCTTTTCAGTTTACATTTTACTCCACCAATAGTTCATGTGAAATCCTTTGGACTTGGACCTGAAGGTCACTGTCAATAGCCCTCAGCTTTGTGTCATTGCAGCCTCATTCACTACCATCTCCATACTTTCTGTACCTACTACACCTTATAGTCCAACCACACTGAATCTGTCCATCCTCAACTTCACCGTGACTGGTTTCTGCTATGGCTGTGTCTTCAAGCTGGTTGTTTGTTCAGCCTGGTGAAATCCCACCTATCAAGGTCTCTCTCAATTATGGTCTTTTAAGAGAAGGCTTTCCAAATCCCTAAGTTTGTGTAGTTTTGCTCTCCTCTGTATCCCTGGGTATTCTATCACAGACCTTTATAACACTATATATTTTCTAATTTTGTTTTCATATTTCCCTTTTCATAGAATGATATATTTGAAGGGCAATATGTTTTACAAATCCTACATAATTAACTGCTTCAAACACAGTGAATACATGAAAGAAAATGAATGAAACGAGACAACCTAGCAAAGGGGGTCAATGATCTGGGAGGAAGTGGAATACTACAGAGGCCAAGCCATTGCTCATCAAGTCAACTTTAACTTAGGATGAAAACTATGTGCATCAGGGTAGAACTGTTCTCCGTAACATTTTGCATGTCTCATTTCTTTGCAAGATAACCAGTATTTCTTCCAAGGCATCTCTGGTTGGACCCATATATTAAGTGAGCACATTAGCCATATGCACTACCTGGCTCAACTCAACTCATTACTTTCTAGTCAGGATGAACTCTTGGTTGACCCTCCAGGGGATTTTCAGAGGTTATACATTGCTGGGAAGGCGATTGCCCATCTTTCTCCTCTGCAGCACCTAGGGGATTCAAACCATCCACCTTTGGGACGGCAGCACAACTGCCATTAATCCACCAGAGTTCCCACCTAAGAACTCAAATAAAGGAAGGCTCACATTTTCCCTCTTGCCTAGGCCCAATTGTTTGACTGATTGACAGAATTTTAGCTTGCATTTGCTAGTTGACACCCTATGCCCAGTGGAAGGCTCTCTGTTCACTGACATGCAGACAACCCCAGTAGGATGAAAGAGAATGTCTAGATTGTCAACCTTGTCAATTGTGTAAAGTTTACCAAAGGAAGGTGTACTCAATGAGAATAGAGAGCAATCATTTGGAAGAAAATAGAATACAGAGATAGTCTTGCATGGAATATTTTTAAAACAAAATAGCTCTATGGGCTTGGAAATTCTTCCACTTAAGGGTTATATGAGCTGGAATGTGCAATGTCTCAGTAGGGTCATGACTCAGCAAGGCCTGGAATTGATGCTTAAGGCGGTTCAGCAAAATCCCGCGGCACTAAGATTCGCAGCGGTCTGGACCCAATGCACACACCATGTATCAGTACAAGCCTTAAATCAGAACCACCAGTTGCACCTCCTCCCTTCTCCCTGGCTCATGGTCCTTCCTCCTGCCTCTGACTTCTCATCACCCCCTCCCTTCACTGCAGGCTCATTAAGGCCTTTCCCAGTGCAGAGACACCACATTCTGGGGACTGGTGGAGTGTTTGATATTTTCCACTCTGCGTGTCAAGGGCATTTACAGTCGGCGTCAGAATGTTATGTCGGTCTGAGGAGGCACTTTGAAGTGTTTGTGGTAGAGGCCACATGTGCAGGCAAGATGTGCCTCCTCCTGATCCCGAGGTTCCTGCTCAGCTCTTTCCCAGCATCATGTGACAATGAACAACACCACTTAACCCTTTGCTTTTTGGTGCAGATGAGTACTGCTGTTGATATTAGTGTTATTTTGAAAAGGCGCTTCACTCCCCTCCCACATCTTGGCTTTGGAGACGTTTTGGAGCCCTCTCCCTTTGCAATCTGGTCACCATTTATTGGAACCTTTTAGTAGCTGTTTTTTGCTACCACTCTGCATGCGCTTGTGTGCAGAAATGTGCTTCCAAACAGCACACATAAAGCAAATGCATGCATCCTAATACTGTACAGATGGTGAAAGCCATGGGGGTCTTGACACTTTTGTACCTTCCCTGAGCCAAGTCAGAGAATTGACAGGCTGGCCAATCACACCCTTCCTCCATCCTGCGGTCAGGGGTGCTCAGTCTCTCAACAGCAGGGAGCCCCCAAATGGAATCATTGGTTTTTCACTTTGCTAATGATCATTTACAGGTGGCCCTCCAAAGATCACTTGGTGTATTCCATGAGAGTCTGAAGAATCTGAAAGATTTCACACACACACACACTCACCCCAGAACTATGAGGAACTATGAGGTATTTACAGGAAATGTTATCAGCTGGTCTCAATTTCTTAATTGGCTATGTAGTTTGGCCTGTGGAGGCTAAAATTGATGACCTCCTGAGCTCCTTTCCCCTCTGAGCCTCCTCAGTGGTCAGCCCTCAGCTATCCTGGAGAGGTCTTGAGCTTAGCAGGATGGATTGGGGTGGAGACAGATGACTTCTCTTAGAGATAATGGACAAGACATCAGCCCTCTCTGGTGATTAGTTTGTATTCACAAAGCATTTGGCAGTCCAGTGGAACAAAGGAGTTTTTAATGAACAGAAGTCACTTGCAGGCACTCAAAGAGTGAGATTTTTCTGGAAAAGTCTGGGCTCAAATCCATTGCCTGGAATAGTCTCAAGAGAAAGCTTTTATTTGGGGCACTACTTTCTACAATACTATGCTCGGTTTTATTTTTTTAATCTAGGGATCTGAAAAAAGAAGGAGAGATACCTCAATATCAAACTATTAAAATTCTAATAATAGCTAGTTATACACCAGGGAAGGTATGCTCTGGTGGCCTCATCTGTAGGGCTTCATTTTTGCTGACTCAAAGGCAACATCTCTCTGGTGGATCAAATCCACCAGTGGCTCCGTGGGAAAAGGTTTGTAAACTACTCCATGCAATTTATAGCCTCAGAAACCCAATGAAGAGTCAGCAATGAGTTGGTTCTAACTAGACAGCTGTGACTTGAGGGTTTTTAGTTATGTGATAGGGAATGTGCTAGCCACTTTACATGATCTAATTTCAGGCTCTTAATAACTATTAAAAGATCAGTCGACTTAGACACAGGTTATTTCCAACTCATGCACATCTTAAGATTTTCATTGGCTGATTTTTCTTTTTTAAATAAAGTGTAAGGCCTTTATTCCAAGATCCTTTTGAGTGAATGAAAACCTTCAACCTTTTCATTAGCTGCTAAGAGTATTAACTATTTGCACCTTTCAGTGTAAATTAACTATACAGCCCTTTGAGGTAGGCACTGTTATCAGCATCTCAGACCCAGAGAAGTTAACCACACTCAAGGTCAAATTAGAAAAGAAAGATCTGGTATAGGGACCCAATTTTTCCTGACTATTGAATCTGTTCTACTAACTCAGATAGGTATCTCTGGTCGCCTAATCATAAGGAGTTGCAGTGCCACACCAAAAGCAGGTGATTCAAGTCCACAAGCTGCTCCTTGGAAGAAAGATGGGGAATCTCCTCCAGTGTGTTTTACTGTCCCTGAAAACCCTCCAGAGCGTCAGCTATGACTCAGTTCCAACTCAAGGGCACACATCAACCCCCTTGATAGCACAACTCTGCCTATCACTGATGAGGGTCAGTGATCATTGCTTCTTTGTATCATCAACAATTATTAAGACATTGCTTGCCCACCCTGAACCCACATTTTGCCTAGCTTGACTCAAGAGTGCTTTGTAAATGCCTACTGAATGAAGGAATGAGTGAGTGGCATGCAAAAGCCTGGGAAAGATGCTGAAGCCTAAGGCAACAACATCTCTCAATTTCTGTAATGAAAGCCTGCCCTGGGTCTTCCCCAATCCAAACAAGACACTTTCCCAAAGCAGTCAGGGGATTCAAATCCTTTGGAGCCAGCAAACCAAAAATTTACATTTCACTGTCCAGAAATCCCTCCCAGAGAGAATACACTCACAGGCTTCCTTCCCTTTTTTCTTCCCATGCCACAGTCTCTGAACTTTACTGACTTGCCAGCAATTAGGCACAGAGAAAATGGATTGAACAGAACATTGTTTTACAGTTCTTGAGAGAAATTTTGCTGTTTGTGTTTGCAGTGTGTGTGGGAGCAAGGTCTCATTTAATCAACAAGACTTTTGCACTCCTGTGAAGAGTCTTGTTGAAAAATGAGGTAACCAAAAACAGAGTAAGTAGTGTTTTGTTGTAAAGCTATTTTATCCTAGAAGTTGTCCTCAGGAGAGATGCTAGTCTGGTACTAGAGGAGGGGAATGTCATGGTTTTTGTTTTACATTTTGTTCGCTTGTTTGGTTCTTCTACATTGGTTGGATGAGACATATTTCTGGCCATTCTGCTCTGAAAATACAATGTTTGAGGGAGAGTGGTGTCCAAGACACGTGACCACTAAAACATCCACTTGGCCTTAATGCCTAAGTCATCCTCCAGTCAAGAATTTCCACCTCGGGTCCCTTCTACATCTCCAGCAGCAGAGACCCTGACTCCATCATTCCTTTAGAAGGTTTCCTTCCCTCTTGGCTCTTTCCCTGTCACAATGCTAATATTTTTTTTTCATTGTACCAGAAAGAAGAGTTGGGTTTTTTCCCCCTGTTGCTGAATGGATAAATCCAAGTATTTTTATTTGTTTTAAAGCAGTTGGCAACTGGTTCTCCTAGGAGAAGCAATTGGCAACTAAATCAGTTTTAAATTAGGCATTTGTCATGATTCAGCCTACTCATAAACCTAAAAAAAAAAAAAAAAGAATCTAAGCTTAAAGGTCAAAACTAACAGGACTAAAATCTGTTTTCTTTTAAAAAAAATAATAAAGACAGTTGATGGTCCTTTGCCTGCTAGTTAGTGTTACCCCCAAGACATTGGGCTTTCTCTTCACTCCTTTATTATCCTACTTTTCCCTCTATACTTTTGTTTTACGTCTCCTCTTAACCTCACTTTTTCCCTCACTCATGGACACAGACCTTTTTTATATTACTTTTACCCCATGCAACCTTGCATGGTGAAGATTTAAAGCATGGTAGGAAACCAGAGAAATAATAGTACATTTTCTAAAAGAAAACTTTCAATTCCATCTCTAGTGGAATTTTTCACTTCCTCATAACACAGCTCTCCCTAGAAGAAGTTTTGCACTAAGAATGCACCTTCCTTTTGCTGGACTTCTAGCTTCGAGGCTGACACTTTCAACTGACCAGCCACTCTGAGGGATGCAACAGATGATTTCATGAAGATTTACAGCCTTGCAAACCCTGAGAGGCAGTTCTGCTCTTTTCTACAGGGTTATCGGGAGTCAGATGGT
Source organism: Elephantulus edwardii (assembly GCF_000299155.1). NCBI lineage: Eukaryota > Metazoa > Chordata > Mammalia > Macroscelidea > Macroscelididae > Elephantulus > Elephantulus edwardii. Next base: position 14,051,439 of record NW_006399807.1, on the reverse strand, counting down.
TTTGGTTTGCTATTTCCTTCTCTTATTTTTCCTCCCCTTCCTCTTCCATAATTCTATCTACTCTCTTTCCAAAGGGAATAAAGATTGATATTATTCATTGAGTTCTAATTGAGTACTAAACTCAAATCAATTGCAATTGAGTGATTTCTGTCTCATGACAGCCTCATGTATGCACAGTAGACAAGCCTGAGATCTCTCTTCTCAGGTGTCTTTGATGGTTTCAAACTGCCATACTTTCAGATTCTTATTAAGCACGTAACTCACCAAAACAAAATCAAACCCATTTCTTTCAAGATGATCTGACTTGCAGCAATCTTATAGACCTTGTATTGAATGGTCACACTCCATTTGGGTCGTAAAGCTATAAATCTTTTCCGGAGGAAACTGCCTCATCTTTCTCCGCAGAAGCCACTGGTGATATAAACTACTGACATTTCAGTCAGCAGCCCAACTCATTACTTATTGTGCCACCATATTGAGTACTAGATAGAACAGATACAATATTAGACACTTTAAATATGGTAATTAAATTACATGTGGAATTCCAAAAGGTAAGTGACTTTACCATTTTACTATTTCACAGGCAAGGCATCAAATTCCTTGCTGAGACCAATGGGTAGTTCTGGCACAACCTTTCATGTCTTTGTAGGCTGATCCTCAATTCTGCAGTTAACCTGTCTTGGTTTAAGAATCTGAGAGACCCTGGTGGGTCTTGAGTTCACAGCATCCAAAATCTAATTCCCTAAGATTTTGAGACGTTGATATTTGGGCTCAGGCTTATTGTGGATATGGTTTGAAAGAGATATCTGACCATCTACTTCCAAAATTGGAAACCCTGGGGAGTATAGCTATGTTCTGACACACCTGGGTCACCTTGAGGCATAGTTCACTATAGGGAAAATAGTTTTGATTCTGCCAGAGCAGTTCTACATGAATGCTATAGGAGGTGAATGAAACTCTCTAAATTGCCTTTATTCACTTGGAAAATTTTCCCTTCTTCCTCTAAATGTAGTTTGTTTTTTATCACCATTTTTATCTTTTACTTTGTTGTTGTTTTTATGTGCCGTCGAGTCGATTGCGACTCACAGCGACCCTATGCACAACAGCCCTAAACCCTGCTCTATCCTGCGCCAACCACACTGCCTCTGACACACCCATCCCGATTACCCAGTCACCGAATCTCACATTCCATGTTCCAATCACTAGGGTCTGCTTACAACTGTTCCTCCTCCTTTGTATTTCCATACTTGAAAGTTCTACCTAGGTTGCCCTTTCTGTTAGTCTGCGTGTGTTCTGTTGTGCATAGGGTTTTCAGAGGCCTGCTATTTCAGAAGTGGGTGGCCAATCCTTCTTCCTTCTTTAAGATATTATTTTTTAAATATGAAAATATAAATACTTTTCATAAGGAAAATTATTCCTGTTTTGTTTAAAAATTAGAGTTCTCAAGGATAAAAAGTAAGATTTTGATATAAATGAAAACCATTTGCTTATCAACCAATTTGAATAAAATAAATTAACATTTTATATCTTAGTTGGGCAGATTAGGACAGAGTTCAATTTTGTCATTCATAGGGTCACTCTCTGTTTTTCACAGGGTCTCTATGAGTCATACTTGATGAAACCTAATAAAAATGACGGTTATTTTGAGTTTGAGTAAAGGCATTTGTTGAACATAATAGAATTTGGTAAAAGTTAATACTTCGATCTAGGAAGTAATTCAGGAAATGTCCTACTTTTCACTTTGAGAGATTCCAGGAGAGATGACATTAGCTGAAATAGAACTATCTACTCAACTTTATTTCAAAAAGGTTTGGGTTTCTTATATTAGTTTTACTTATAAAGATATAATGGTGATTCTGTAATATTCTTAAAAATGCAAATGGTAAATTTCATTTGAAGCAAGTTATCCTCTTCACTATTAATAGAATAAAATAAAAAAACAAAATAAGAAAATAAACACCCAAGTGATCTACATTAACCTCAAAAATTATTATATTTTTTTATTAGTTTGGCATTCAACTGAATGTGAGTGATAAATTTATTTAATAGGCATGGACACAGATAGATCTTCTAAGACATCCTTTACTAAATACCACAGAAGGTTGAATTAACACTTGGAGAGCACAATGCCAAAACCCCTTAATGAAAGCAGGTAGACAGTTGTTTGGATAGAACAACCCTCTACAAAATTCATTATGAGTTATCATCAAGCAGGAAATGTGCACCTTCATCTATCTATGTTCACATATTATATTTGGTGTAATACTTAAATTCATTATCCACATGTTATTGGTGTTGGGTGCAGAGGACTCAGGTGAACTTTTTCATCTCTCATATACTTGAGCCGATTGTCACAATCACTGTGCTGTTCTATCTTGTTGAGAATCATCCATTTGCCCAGTGACTTCACACACACCTTACATTTACTTCACATACAGATACAGAAATCAAGGTCCTGTGAGGTTAGGGAACCTGTCGAAGGTCACACAGCTAGCTCATAAATGACAGTGTCTAACTTGGATCTCCAGTGATCCAGAAAAATAACCAATATCTCTCAACTACCAATAGCTCTTTTCCAAGTAAGAATAAAAATGTATTCTGAACAGCATCTCATCATATTCTGTCCCTCTATCAAATGAGTTTACCTATCTGTCAAATGCAGGAGGAGAAATTTGTAAATTGCCCCTAGAATTTCTCTAAATATTGAACTTCTGCGAATTTACTGTCATGGCTAACCTTCAGAGAACACAAATACAATCTTTTGTTTTGAGTTTTTATTCTATTGACATGAGATTGGCACAGGATAGAGCAGGGTTTAGGGCTGTTGTACATAGGGACGCTGAGTCACAAATGACTCAACGGCACATAACAACAACAACATTATGTTAATGTTATAGAGTAAACAAATATAGAGATTAGGAAGCACAAGCACAGGCTGGATATACAAATTTTGTTTGAATTTACATCAAAATTGAAATTTCTTAAAATAGTTAATATTCAAAAGCGAAACTGAAAGATTCTGAACACTTCAAAAATTATACTTTCAAAAATAAAGTAGAATTTGAGGATCCCAGGTACCACAGGGCCATCCCAGGAACCAAAGAGAATGCTAGAATTGGGAAACAGGGCTGAACTCATGTGAGAAACTTACTTTCACAGCTGGTATGATAAGGTGTTAGCAAAGGAGCTGCCTTCAAATTCCCCAGACAGACATTGCTTAAGTTAGAGCATCTGATTGTGTGCCTGTCTGAAGACAAAGGAGGGCAATAGACTTTTGCAAATAGGACTGAAATCAGGTGATACTCAGTTTCACAGATGACACTCAGAAATGGTAGAAAGGAAGTAACCTTCAGAACAGCCTGGACAGAAACTGCTTGTGTTGGAGCACCTGGTCATGCCATTCCTCAAAGAAGTACAATTGGTTTCAGGAGAAGTGACTACAATCAGGTGAGAGAATTAATTCCAGAGCCAGAACTTTCAGGTGCTGGGGAGAGATAGGCCTGAAACTCCTCTGGAGAAAAGTTCCTCCATTTGGAGATCCCTAGGGACATTCAGGGACCAAAGATGGCAATATAATTTGGGAGACAGGGTTACAATCAGGTGAGAAACTCACTTTTAAAGCTGGCATGCTGATCTACTAGCAAGGGAGCTGCCTTTTGAAAACTCCTGGACAGAAGCAGCTTAAATTGGAGCACCTGGTCATGCACTACTGGCAGACAAAAGAGAATAACAGAATCTAGGAGAGAGAGCTGCTATAAGGCAAGATTCCTGTCAGGGCTGCACAGCAGACCAGAGAGGACCTGATGGACTTAAGAAAAAGTAAACATTACCACTCCACAGGGCCACAAAGGACTTCCAGTAAAGCAAGTTGCCTACCACCACAGATTAACATTTTAAGCTGGCAAGTAATCAAAAGCATAATAAAGTTAAAAAAGGTATCAACAATGTCATAGAAACAATAGAAAAGGCCTAAGGAAAATGTGTTTTTCAAGAAAAACTTCACATAATATCAAGAAAGCAGTGAGCAGTCTCAAACACTGAGAAAAAACAAATTAAGCCAGAGAGAGAGAAAACACACAGCACAGTGCATACCAAATTAATAGCCAGGAGTCAGAGATGTAGAAGATATATATAGATGTGAAGTCATACAAACAGCTATAGTAAAAGGTACAAATGATGGAAGAAAAAAATGGATGTAAAAAATAAAAAGGCTAATATTGGAATATTATGAAAACTATATTCAAAGTATTGGAACATGGAATGTGATAACCATGAATGTAGGAAAACTAGACATTATTAAGAAAGAAATGGAACGCATAAATATTGACATACTAGGCACTGGAGAGATGCGATAGACCCGTCTGGTTCATTTTGAGTCAGATGATCATATGATATATTACTCTGGATATGAAAAGGCGAAGAAACATGAAGTTGCTTTCATAGTTAAAAAAAGTAATTTCTAGATCCATCTTGAAGTACAACATTGTTAGTGACAGGATTATATCCATACTCTTACAAGGAAGTCCAGTGAGTACCACTATCATTCAGATATATGTACCAACAACCAGAGCCAAAGAAGAAGAAATAGATGATTTCTGCCAACTTTTACAGTGGGAGATTGATCGAACATGCAAGCAAGATGCTTTGATAATAATGGGTGACTGGAATGAAAAAGTTGGGAACAGAGAAGAAGAATCAGTAGTTAGAAAACATGGACTTGGTGAGAGAAATGAAGCTGGAGATAGAATGATTAAATTTTGCACAATGACCTATTCATTGCAAATACATTTTATAAGAAACATAAACGCAGGTTATACACATGGATTTCACCTGATGGTATGCATAGGAATCAGATCGATTACATCTGCGGAAAACAACCACTGGAGAAGTTCTATATCAGCTGTGAAAACAAGGTAAGGAGCTGAGAAAAATTAAACTGAATCCACGGGAACCAAAATATGAGATTGAGTTCATCCCACCTGATTTCGGAACCATCTCAGGAACAGGTTTGGGGCCTTGAACACTAATGAGTGAAGACCTAATGAGTTGTGGGAGGGTGTCAAATGTATCATCTAGGAAGAGTGCAAATGGTCATCATGAAGACAGAAGAGAAAAAAAAGACCAAAATGGATGTCAGAAGATACTCTGAAAATTGCACTGGAGCACAGAGAAGCCAAAGCACAAGGAAGAATTCAAGATACTAAAGACTTGAATAGAATATTTCAAAGGCAGCACAGGATGACAAAGCAAAATATTACAATGAAATGTGCAAGGAGTTGGAGTCAGAAAATCAAAAAGCTGAACTCGCTCAGCATTTCTTAAGCTCAAGGAACTGAAGAACAAATTCAAATCTAGAGTTGCTATAATCAAGGATGCTTTAGGCAGAATATTAAATGATCCAGGAAGTATTAAAAGAAGTTGGAAAGAATATACTGAGTCACTGTATCAAAAGGAACTGGCAAACACAGAAAAATGTAATGCAATAACATATGAGCAAGAGCCTATGGTGATGAAGGAAGGAAGTTCAAGCTGCTTTGGAGGAAATAGCAAAAAATAAGGCCCCAGGAATAGACGGTATACCAATTGGCATATTTCAGCTAACAGATGCTGCCCTGGACATGTTCACCAAGTTGTGCCAAGAAATCTGGAGAACAACCACTTGGCCAACTGACTGGAAGAGATCTGTATTTGTTCCCATTCCAAAGAAGGGTGACCCTGTAAAGTGTGGAAACTATAGAACAATATTATTGATTTCACACTCAAGAAAGATTCTACTGAAGATTATTCAAAATGACTGGAGCAGCACATCAGCAGAGAATTGCAAGAAGTCTAGGCTGGGTTTAGAAGGGGCCGTGGTACTAGAGATAGTGTAGCTGATGCTAGGTGAATCTTAGCTTAAAGCTGGGAATACCAGAGGAATGTACATCTGTGTTTCATTGATTATGCAATCAATGATTGACAGTGTGGATCATAACAAACTGTGGCTGACTCTGAGAAGAATGGGAATCCCAAAACACTTGATCATTCTAATATGAAACCTATACTTGGAGCAAAGAGGCAATCATCAGAACAGAGCAAGGAAACACTGCATGGTTCAAAATTGGGAAAGGTGTTCATCAGGGATGTGTCTTATGTCCATACCTTTTCAACCTGTATGAAGAAAAGATTATCTGAGAGGCTGGGCTCTATGAAGAGAAGTGTGGTGTCAGGATTGGTGGAAGATCTATTAATAATCTGTGTTATGCAGATAACACAACCCTGCTGAAACTGAGGAGGGCCGAAATGTTTGCTGCAGAGGGTCAAGAACTGCAGCCTTCAGTATGGATTGTAGTTCAATGTCAAGAAGACAAAGATTCTCATCACTGGACCAATTGGCAGCATCAGGATGGATGGTGAATAGATTGAGATTGTTAACAACTTTAGTCTGCTTGGCTCCATGGTCAACATTCTTGGCACCAGTAACCAAGAAATAAAAAAAATGTATTGCAATAGTAAAGTCTGCTGTTAGGGACCTCTCCAGGGTGCTGAAGAGCAATGGTGTCACTCTGGAGACCAAGGTGCATCTGATATAAGCTATGGTCTTTGCAATCACTTGTTATGCATCAGAGATCTGGACAATGACTAGGGAGGATAGAAGGTGAATTTATGCCTTTGAGCTGTGGTGCTGGAGAAGAGTATTGAATTTACCATGGACTGCCAAGAAAACATACAGATTAATCCTGGAGAGGGTTAAACCAGGCTGCTCCTTGGAGGCAAGGATTCTGGGGCTTTGTCTGACATACTTTGGACAAATTGTAAGGAAGGAGAGGTCCTTGGAGAGGGAAATCATGCTTGGGAGGGTGGAGGGATGGCGTAGGAAGGGAAGACCCTCTATGAGGTGGATTGATTCAGTGACTGGGGTAATCGGGATGGGTGTGTCAGAGGCAGTGCGATTGGCACAGGATAGAACAGGGTTTAGGGCTGTTGTACATAGGGTCTCTATGAGTCGCAAGCGACTCGACAGCACATAACAACAACAACAGCATACTCAAACAAATATAAACACCTAGAGGACATGGACATATACTTACAAATTTATAACCTACCTAAACTGACACAAACCGAAATTGAAGACCTAAATAAACCCATCACAAAGAAAGAAATTGAAAAGGTAATAAAACAACTTCCAACCAAAATAAGTCCTGGTGCAGATGATTTTACAAGTGAATTTTATCAAACATTCCGAGAAGAACTGTCACCAATTCTACATAAACTATTTCCGAAAATAGAAAAGATGGAATTCTCCCAGGCTCATTCTATGAAGCAGACATATCCTTGATACCAAAGCCAGGTAAAGACATCACCAAAATAGAAAACTATAGGCCAATATCTCTCATGAATATAGATGCAAAGATCCTTAATAAAATTCTGGACCATAGAATTCAATGATACATCAAAAAATAATTCACAATGACCAAATGGGATTCCTAACAGGTATGCAAGGATGGTTCAACATAAGAAAAACAATCAATGTGATGTATCACATTAACAAAGCAAAGAATAAGAACCACATGATTCTATCAATTGCTGTAGAAAAGGCCTTTGACAAAATCCAGCACCCTTTACTGATTAAAAAAAAACTCAACAAAATAGGATTAGAGGGGAATTTCTTCAACATAGTGAAAAAATACAAGATCAACATACAAAAATCAATTGGATTTCTCTACAGTGATAAAGAGAACACAGAACTGGAGCTAAGAAAACAATACCCATCAGAATAGCTTATCACAAGATTAAATACTTGGGAGTCAATCTAACCAGAAGCACAAAGGATCTATTCAAAGAAAATTACAAAACATTACTATAACAAACAAACAAAAAAAGAGACCTGGAACAATGGAAGAATTTACCTTGCTCAAGGATGAGAAGACTCAATAATGTGAATATGATAATACAAAGAAAGGCAACTTACATGTTTAATGCAATCCCAATACAAATATCAATTCCATTCTTCAATGAGATGGAAAAGGCAATCTCCAATTTTATTTGGAATGGAAAGAGGTCCCAAATAAACAAAGCACTCCTTAAAAAGAGAAACAAGATAGGAGGCATCTCACTCCCTGATTTCAAATCCTACTACAGTACCATGGTAGTCAAGACAGCATGGTACTGGTGCAATGGCAGACATATAGATCATTGGAATAGAATTCAGAACCTGGAAATCAGCCCATATACCTATGGCCAATTGATTTTTCACAAGAAGTTGAAATCGGTTAAGTGGGGAAACAACAGCCTTTTTAACAAATGGTGTTGGCAAAATTGGAAAACCATCTGCAGAAAACTCAAGCAAGATCTACACCTCACTCCATACCAAAAACCAACTCAAAGTAGACCAAGGACCTAGGACTAAAACCAAGGACTATAAACATCACTAGAAAAAAGATTGGAAGAACTTTAGAAGCCCTAATCCACAACATAAACAGTCTTCCAAGCCTCCTGAAAAAACCTACAACCTGGACAGGTTAAAGTAGATGAATGGACCATCTAAGATTAAAATTCCTATGCACATCCAAAATCTTTTCCAACAGTGTAAAAAGGGGAGCCACAGACTGGGAAAAAATATCTGTTAATGATATGTCTGATAAGGGACTTATATCTAGAATTTATAGAATACTCAAGCACCACAACAAGATAAAGGTAAATAACCCAATTGAAAAATGGGCACAGGATATGAACAGACAGTTCACCAAAGAAGACAAACACATGAAGAAATGTTCAAAATCCCTAACTCTAAGAGAAATGCAAATCAAAACAACTAGGAGATATCATCTCACCCCAATCAGAATAGCAAAATTTAACAGAAGAGCAAATAAAAAATGCTGGTGAGGTTGTGAAGAAACTGGAACCCTTATTCGCTCTTGGTGGGAGTGTAACATGGTACAACCACTATGAAAGGTTCTGTGGCGCTTTCTCTTAAAGTTGCAAATAGAAATACCATTTGACCTAGCAATTCCACTACTGGGAATATACCCTAAAGAAACTAGAACTGCCACCGAAGCAGATATATGTACACCATGTTTTTTCATGGCTTTGTTCATAATAGCAAAGTGTTGAAAAGAACCCAAGTGCCCATCAACAAATGTTAGAGAAGCTCTGGTATATTCACATAATGGAATACTAAGCTGCATCAAGAAACAAGGAACTCATGAAATATACAAAATGGGTGACCCTGGAGGATATTATGTTGAGTGAAATATCTCAGTCACAAAAGGACAAATACTGCATAATGCCACTGTTGTAAAGTGGGACTGACATACTGCATTGAAATAGATGAGGGACGGAACTGTTTAGGAGGAATATATGATTAGGTATTATTGTGATGACAAGAGTCCAGAATGAAAGCTACATAGTGGAGAGAACTGGGGAGAGAGTGTATAAGAATGAACTCTTTTTTTACCTTTAAAAAAAAAAAAGTGACCTGGGGGCAAGGTGTGGGTAGGGAGGAAAGTGTACAGCAATGAATAAATGGAAATCCAAAGTCTCTGTAAACGTTCATTAAAATAAAAAAAAAAATCAAATAAACTGAATACTCCAGAGACAGGAAACCAGAAGAAATACACTGTTGAAGCTATACGAACAGCTATAGAAAAAGTTACATTGATTGATATACCAATGAAAGCCATAAAGAATGCAAATACTCCAGAGGTAGAGAGCCAAAAGAAATATATCAATGTGGAACAACTAGAACAATTATGAAAGAAATGGCAAAAGATGAAAGAAATAATTCAAACTATAGATCAAGAGGTACAAGAACATAAAATGTCATGACAAGGCAGAGAAGGTACAGCCAACACATTACTGGAAATAACAGAAATGCAGAAAAATGCAATCCAGAATATTAAGACCAAAATGGTGAAAGTGTCCAACATGTTTGAGAGATAAAAAAAAAGTAGAACAGAAGAGACAGAATAATCTCAGTGAACTGAGAGACAAGAATCTCGGTGAGAAAATACTAGAAATTAACCACAGGAGGGTAAAGTTTACAAAATTATGCATGCGAAAACTAAATAACTCTCTACTTGAGTATGATTGGGTTATAAAAGAAATAAAAAATGAAACAAAGAAAATTCTTGACATGACTGAAAATTAAAATACAACATATCAAAACCTCTGGGATACAGCTAAGGCAGTCCTCAGGGGGTAATTCATAGCAATAGGCACACACATAAAAAAGGAAGAAAGACGAAAAATCAGTGATCTAACACAACACATTCATCAAAGAGAAAAAAAGAACAATAATCTAATCCTACAGCCTCTAGAAGAAATTGTAAGTACAAGAGCTGAAATCAAAGAGATAGAAAACAGGGAAACCACATCTAAGAAACTATCTCTAAGACCAGGAGCTGATTTTTTTTAAAGGGTCAGTAAAATTGACAAAACACTAGCGAACTTAACAAAAAGGGAAAGGAGGAGAGAAAGAAGATGCACATAACTTGATTAAGTAATGATAGAGGTGACATCACAACAAAACCATGAAATGAAGTTGATAGTATCAGAATACTATGAAAAGCTGTATTCTGATAAATTTAAAAACCTAGAAGAAATGCACAAATTCTTTGAAACTGGTACCCTACACAGATTCACAAGGACAGATATAGAGCACTTGATAGACCTATCACAAAATAAGAAATTGAATACATCATAAAAAGACTTCCCCATAAGAAAAGTTCTGGACCAGATAGATTGAGAACTGAATTCTATCAAACATTCGGAGAGGATCTATCACCAATTCTACTTAAATTATTTCAAATATACAAAAAAGGAAGGAACACTTCCAGAGTCATTCTATGAAGCAGGCATAACCCTAATACCAAAGTCAAGCAAAGATATTACCAAGAAAGAAAACTACAGACCAATATCTCTCATGAATATAGATGGAAAAAATTAACAAAATCCTAGCTAATAGTATCCAAAAGCACATTAAAAAAAACACACAACATACACACACACACACACACACACACACACAAACCAACAACTCATCATGACCAAGTGGGATTCATAACAGGTATACAAAGACAGTTCAACATAAGAAAAACAATAAATGTAATTCACCATATTAACAAAACAAATAGCAAAAACCATATTATCTTAGTAGTTGATGCAGAAATGGCTTTTGGCAAAATCCAGAACCCCTTCCTAATAAAGACGCTCAGCAAAATTGGAATAGAGGGAATTTCCTCAACATAACAAAAAGTATATATGCCAACCCAAAAGCCAGAGGAAGTGTCCCCATCAATAATATTCATAGTCCCAAACAATTAACTTTTTGGTCAAACACACCACCCTTCCCTCTCCTGCACCTCTTTCTCTCAATCAATTTGGTCTGATATTCATTGTTGATTCACAAACTTACTCACAGTTGTGATACTGAGAGTGGGGCTTATTAGGAAAATGAGTTGGAGAGTGAGGGAAGTAAAGAATATTACCCAATTTAAATCCAGGTTTAGTCCAGCATTCCTAAACCAGATTAACAGCAAAACTCAATTCCTCAATTAGTCAAGGTTCTGGTTCAGTTCGGTAGCACAAATACAAATCATCCACCAAGATTTGCCTCAAAATAGTTATGTCAACTTCTCCTCCAACCATCCAGCAAGCAAAACCTTTAACTGAAGTTGGCACAACTGCAATAAGCTTTAGGTTATACCTTGCCACAATCTCTCCAAAGCAATGCCACAGTCTCTCCACAATCGTTGCTGGGGTCTCACTCTACAGTGTGGAAAGCATTCTCTTCTATTGATCCTACAGCTGTTGTTGATTCGCAAGACCATGTGTCTGCATTTAAGGTAGCTGGAGACCAGTGGGAGCTAATGTAATGGCCAGAAAAGCCAACTTTTATACTAACATATCAGATCCACAAGCAACAAACATCCTTAGCACCAACAGCAAGAAATCAAAAAGTACATTATATTGAGAAAGTCTACTATCAGAAATCTCTCCAAAGTGATGATAAACAAGGAAGTCAGTTTGAAGACTAAAGTACACATGATCCAAACCGTCATGTTTCTAATTACTTGCTGTGCGTCTGAAAGTTGACAATGAGTAAGGATAACAGAAGAATTGATACCCTTAAGTTAAGGAGTTGGAGAAAAGTGCTGAATAGTCTATGGAATGCCAAAAAGACACACAACTAAGTCTTTTAAAAGGTGCAATCAGGCTACTTCTTGGAGGCAAGGATAGTGAAACTTCACATTATGTACTTTGGGTGTGTTTTTAGGAGGGTCAGCCCTTGGAAATGGACAAAATGGTTAGCAAGGTGGAGGGTAGTCAGTGAAGTAGAGGATTGACACAGTGACTGTAACAGTCGCCTAGCTTGTGAGCATGGCAGAGAATAGGGCAGAGTCCAGAAACTTTGTTCATAACATTGCTATGAGTCGTAGTCAATTCAATGACACTTAACAAGAAGAAGAAATGAAGAAATTTGTGCTTTTAAATGTTTTCATGTGGTGTAGAGTTTTAGTTTACAAGTTTATCTTGCTGTTCTGAGGAAAAAAGATAGTCAATCTCTCCCCATGCAATTTACAGTTTCTGAAAACCTTTTGGAGGTGTCTGTTCCAACTCAAAGACACATAACAAAAACAAGTTCATTTTGAACTAATTTTTTTTTTTTTCTGCTTGGTTTTGTGTGAGGGAATTGCTTGTCTTATACTCTACCTGAGATTTATGTGCCCTCTTAATTCACCCAGTGAGCCTGATTCTCAGCATTGGTCAAGTGGAGTACATGTTATGCTACCCATCATGTCATAGGAATAAAAGTCACATTTCTGCCAGACTATTCTCACTCTTCAGCCATGATAGGCATTTGAATTTTTCCTTTGTTTATTGCCTTACTTCTTATTACCTATCAGGTCAGCAAATATACTTAATGTTATTTTAGAATATCTGTGCCTTTTTTAATCTATAGTAAATAAACCTTTGGAAGTGAAGGAGAGTTTAAAGTTTTACTTCAAAGTGCTATTTGATTGAAAGTGCTTTTATTCTTTTTCTTCTTTTTTCCATTTTAACATATGAGACTTTTAAGAAACACATAAAATTTCAGGAAATACTACAGTCAAACTTGTGAGAGCCAGAATTCAATGGAACTGTCCTGATTTTCCAAAATCACTTCGTTTTCAATCTTTAACAGCATGCAGCTTTACCATTTTTTAACCAATTGCTTTCCTGGAAAATAATTCTGTTTTCCTTCTCTAACAGGAAGTCACCTTACGCACAGGTTCCAACTTTTGCGAGACTTACTGTATATTCAACCATATTGTGCCAACAGGTAAAATAGACTTCCCCCTCCATAATTGCCTCAGATTTTTCTATTTTTTTTAAAACAACAATCATTTCAGATGACATCTAAGTACCCTCATTTTCCCCCTTCTTCTCCCAAAGATAGGTATGTTTACACTTGCTGTTTATCATTCTCATTCACATTACTGAGTTAGAGAGATAATATAATGTTTTCTGAGTTTTAACTTTGCACAAATGAAATGATACTCTAAGAATGGAATATTATCTTATTGTAAATTTATTTTCTTATATTTAGCCCCACAAATGGGTTTCTTTTACGATAAGATTGATCTAAATAGTACTTTCTTTTTTCAGAAGAGTCAATCCTTAGAAATGTATGGGGCCAGTGAAGGAGGAAGACCACAGATTCAGGCAGGGATGGCTCTGATGTCCATAGGGTTAATAATGATGAGTTGGAGTAGTCTCAATGGCAACTAACAACAATGTGTATTATGCCATTGTATGTATGAATAGCTCACATTTCCCTAGTACAGGAAAGTTAGATGGTTTTCACTTTTTTAGAAACTGGTTTTCGTAAAATCATTCATATATATTGTGTTTCATTTATATACATTGTGCTTTACACAATCATTCACGTACATTATATTTTATATAATTAATTTCTACTGATCAGTGTCTTTTTATTCATGTGAGTTGTGTTTTATAAATTTATTCAAACACATTGTGTTTTACATAATTATTATTCCCCCTTCTTACTTCTGCCCTCAGTTCTGCCTTCTATTTCCCCTTCTGAACAGTTAAACATATCTTGCACGGTTCAGAGCTGCTGTACATAGATTCCTATGACTCTCAGGTGACACAATGACACATAACAACAACAATAACATTAGATAATTGTACTAGCCATATTGTCCTTTTGTCAATTTTCTCCAGGTCAATGTTGTCTTGTCCTGATCTTTTACACTCTTCATTGGCTCTATATTTTATCTCTGTTCCCTTGATCTCTCCGAACCCATTGTCTTTTGTTGACTGAATTATTTCACTAAGTATAATCTTCCCAAGCCTCACTCATATTGTGTAGTATTTTACAAACTGGTTGTTTCTTAGTGCTGCATAGTATTACCAATTTTCTGTGTGCATCAAAAAGTTTTTTCAAACAGTGAAACTTAATTAAGCTCACAGACTGGGTAAAAAAAAATTGACAATGACTAAAATTTGCAGAATACTTAAGCATCTCCACAAGAAAAAGATTGATGACCCAGTCACAAAATGGGTAAAATACAGGAAAAGAATCTTTATCAAAGGGGTTATTTAGGATGGCTGACATACATATGAGAAAATGTACAAAAACACCAGTAATCAGTGAGATGTAAATAAAAACAATGAGCTATAATCTCACCCCAGCAGCAATAGCAAAGTTTAACAGGACAGCAAGCAATAAATGTGGGACAGGATGCAGAAAGATTGGAACTCTTGTGCACTGCTGGTGAGATTGTCAAGTAGTAGGTAGATGGAGGGTTCTGAAAGAATAGGCAAAGGGCAGTGGGGGCTTGAGAAGGGGTGATAAAGTAATTGCCTAAAACACAATGTATAGAAATGATTGTTTAAAACAAAAGGTACATGAATGTAAATTTTCCAGGATGCTTGGAAGACTGTTTATGTTGTGCATTATGACTTCTAAAGTTCTTCCAAGCTTTTCTTTAATGAAGTTTATAGTCCTTGGTTTTAGTCCTAGGTCCATAATCCACTTTGAATTGGTTTTTGTGTATGGAGAGAGATGTGGATCTTGCTTGAGTTTTCTGCAGATAGTTTTCCAATTTTGCCAGCACCATTTGTTTAAAAGGCTATTGTTTCCCCACTTAACTGATTTCATCTTCTTGTCAAAAATCAATTGACCATAGGCTAATTTCTGGATTCTCAATTCTATTTCATAGATGAATGGGACTTCTAAGAATCAAATCCCTATGAACATCAAAAAACATCTCCAACTGGGTTAAAAGGTTGGCCACAGACTGGGAAAAATATTTGGTAATGACATGTCTAATAAGGGACTTACATATAGGATTTATAAAACACTCGAGCACCACAAGGAGATAAAGGTAAATAACCCAATTGAAAAATAGGCACAGAATATGAAAAGACGGTTCACCAAAGAAGTCATTCAGATGGCAAACACATGAAGAAATGTTCAAAATTCCTAGCTCTAAGAGAGATGCAAATAAAAACCACTATGAGATATCATCTCACCCCAGTAAGAATAGCAAAAGTTAACAGAGCAGCAAACATCAAATGCTGGCTAGGTTGTGGAGAAACTGGAACTCTTATTCGCTGTTGAGTTTCTTTCTGGTAGTTCTATCTTTTCTTGAAGGTGGTGTATTGAGTCTCCAACTACTATCGTAGTGTTGTCTATTTCCTTTTTCAGTTTTGTTAATGTTTGTTTTATATATTTTTCAGGTCTATCATTTGGTGCACAGATATTTTTATTGTTATGTCCTCATCTTCTATTGACCCTTTAAGCATTATGTAGTGACATTCCTTATGCTTTGTGATGATTTTTGTATTGAAATTAAGTTTATCAGATATTAATATTGCTACTCCTGCTTTTTTCTGGTTGCCATTTGCTTGGTATATTTTCCCCACCCTTTAATTTTTAGTCTTTCTTTGTCTTCATTTTTCAGGTGTGTCTCTTATAGACAGCACATTGATGGATTTTGTGGTTTTTTATCCAATCTGTTACTCTTCTTTTCAGTGGTGCATTTAAACTGCTCACATTCAGTGTGATTATTGAGAGGTAAGGTTTTATTGCCATCATTGCATTGAATTCTTTTTGCTGTTGTTGCTAGTTACTTTGGTCCATCTTGCTTTCTGTGGCCCCTCTGTAAGAATGTCTCTCAGTGTTTTCTGCAGTGCTGGTCTTGTTTTTACTAACTCTTCTAGGTTCTGTTTTTCTGAGAATATCTTGATCTCTCCTTCATATTTGATGGACAATTTCACTGGGTACAATATTCTTGGTTGACAGTTTTGTTCTTTGAGTGTCCAATATATGTCATTCTACTATCTTCTTGCTCGCATGGTTTCTGCTGAGTAATCAGCACTTAGTCTTACCTGCTCACCAGGACCTCAGTCAGTTTGCAACTGTCCCCCTCATGCCCAGTTGGGCTACTTGCCTGAGTAAGGATGCTTGGGTAGCTGTGCAAAAAACTCACTCAGTTTGTAGATGTCCTGTTTGTGCACCCTGGGGTTACCTGCTTCTGTGGGAACTCGCAGGGACCTCACTCAGGTTGCAGCTGTCCAACTCGCCCCCAGCAGGGCTGGCTTCTGGGTAGTCACACATGCATACCTCAGTCAGTTTGCAGATATCTGGCTGTGAATCCCCGCAGGGTCGCTGTGGCCTAGGCAGTCGCTCCAGGGTTGCAGTGGAGGCGACAAAACACAATGTTAATGAAAGAAACATAATGTAGAAGAATGATTGTATGCAAACCAGTGGGGGGGTGGGGAATGACATCGTACTTTAAAAAGAAACGAATATGGAAATCTCATATGACCTTGATATTTCTGTACTAGGAATATACTCCAAGGATATCAAAGCCAAGGCACAAATGGAGATATGTACACCTATATTTATCACAGCAATATTCTCCTAGTAAAAAAATGGAAACAGCTCAAATGCCCGTCAAGAAATGGACAAAGTAATTGTTTTCACTTTTTTGATACTATCCACTGAGCTAAATCATTCTTGAGTAAGCAAAGCTATGAAAGTTTAAGACAGATCCCAAGAAGCAGGCTATCTGGATAACCACATATTCAACTTAAAAAAATTTTGCCATTAGTTATCAAAATAGTTGTGCCAAACTAGAGCCCAACAAACTATTTGCTGAAATTCTCATTTTCCCACAACTTCACTATCATTATCAAGTATTAAATTTTGAGAGTCAGATGGTCTTTATATGCCATGTACTAGTTTGTGATTTGAATTTCACTATCAGTCAGTTTGGACATTTTATCATATTTGGATCTCTTCCTTCTATAAATTGCTTTTTCATATCCCATAGCAATTTTTTTTTTTTTTTCACAAAAAAACACTTTAATTCCAGCCTACAGCGCCAGGTGCAATGTCTGGGGACAGACTCTGGGTACAATGCTGTGTGGCGACCATTCACTCACACACGGATCAAAGAAGGCCCCTGAGGGGGACTTACCTTCAAGGGGGTAAGCCAAGGGGGCGGGGAGGGCAACCCAGAAACAGGGCCAGGGGAAGACATGGGGGAAAGGTGCTATTTCTTGGCGAAGGATATCTTCATAGCATTGTTCTGGGTGATCTTGAAGCCCTGTAGGGCATCACGGGCAGCCCCAGCCTGCACCTCATTGTCAAACTCCACAAAGGCAATGTCATGCCGCCCGGCACCAGCCGCACCTCCTTGAAGCCAGGGAACTGGTTAAAAAGCATGGACAGCATGAGTTCGTTGGTCTCTTCTGGCAGGTTAGTGCAAATTTTTGTTGTTGTTAAAATGTTACCTACTTTTCTTTTACATCAGCTATTTACATAATGGTGTAGTTCATAGAGTTATGCTGTTAACCAAAGGTCATTGAGTTACTATGAGGTGGAACTAATTTAATATCACCCAATCATCGTAACCTTATTATTACGACTTCCTTTATCTTTAAGTAGTATTTTTTTAGAGTTCTTTCACTGACGGACTCTGAAGGTGATAAATTCTCTGTTTTTAACAGACAGTGCTTTTATTTTGCCTTCACAATTCATAATAATTTAGTAAATATACAGAATTTTACATAGGCTGAGCTTTTCATCAGCATGTTAAAAATATTAGTTCGTTATCTTTTGTGTCTATTTTTATGATTTAATTATCTATTATCAGTTGAATATTTACAACTTTGTAGGTAGTCGTTTTTTTGTGGTGCCTTCAACAATTTGATCTTGGCCTTTGATTCTTTATAAATGCACTATAATATGGGAAAGCATGGATTTATCTTTAATTAGCTGTTGAAAGTTTCACAACACTTAAATCTAGATTATATATTATTTTATTTATAAATTCAAGAAAATTTTGAATTATTGTATCTTTACATTTTTCTATTATTTTCTTATTCTTTACAATTAGCATTTTGGGTCTACCTTAGCTCTTGAGATATATACAGATATCTATATCTATATCTATATCTATATATATAAATTTCAACACAAAACTGCGTAGTATTTTAGAAATATTCTTACTTTTAAACTTCATTAATTTCTCTTCAGATAATTTTGATCTACTGTTTTAAACTATCTACTGGTTTTTAAAATTTAATAACTTTTTTCAATTTTTATGTTTTATTTCTTTTAATCTGACTGACTCTTTTTATCATTTATTTAACTCTTTAAACTTTGATGTTTTATTTCTTTTAATATGACTCTTTTTATCATTTATTTAACTCTTTAAACTTTTCTGCTTTGTAATATAACTTTGTACATGTTGTAAGGAGGGA
This sequence comes from Elephantulus edwardii, assembly GCF_000299155.1. NCBI lineage: Eukaryota > Metazoa > Chordata > Mammalia > Macroscelidea > Macroscelididae > Elephantulus > Elephantulus edwardii. The sequence goes on along the minus strand of NW_006399807.1, from coordinate 14,032,677 downwards.
CCAGTCCTTGGAGAGTGATATTATGCGGGGGAGGGTAGAGGGACAGCACAGGAAGGGAAGGCCCTCTATGAGGTGGATTGATTCAGTGACTGGGGTAATCGGGATGGGCGTATCAGAGACAGTGCTATTGGCACAGGACAGAGTAAAGTTTAGGGCTGTTGTACATAGGGTCACTATGAGTCGCAAGCGACTCAACGTCACATAACAACAACAATATAACTTGTTCTGTTCTCATTCAAATTATTATTTGATTTTCTTAAATTTTAAGATATTCTTGCACTGCTATTTATTACACTTGCTAACTTACACTCATAGAAGATTATTTACTTAAAGGTAATTTTTAATATTAATTTGTCAAATTAATATTAAATAAATCTATTTTTCTTTAAGAATGCTTTGTTTAGACTACTCTCCAAAGTGGTTTTGTTGTTTGCAAAACTACTTGCAAGTGCCCTGAACTATCACTAGCCACTGATGAATTTTATTAGTATTTTGTAGTTTTCTAAATCAAGTAGGTCATGCAAATTCAGATCACAAACACCTGCCAAAATGGTGACATGTTTACAAAATTATTGAGGGAGGCCCATTATAATGTCCTCTCCAACTCCAGATAGTGACATAGAAGCTGTGTTGCCATGACCTTATAAAATGGAAAGATTATTTTCCAGTCCATTCCTTATTGAATTGCAACCCTTTGAAGTCCTGATTCTGTGCAGAAGGTCCTTGTTCTAACTTTCTGTCTTACATGATCCCAGGGCAGCAGCATCTATATGAATGAGGCCAATAAAAACAGTGACTCTTGTTTAACTAGATACTCATCCCATCCACAACATTCTCCTCTTTTTCTTTTCCGCAGTGGTTTTTTATTTTCTCTTTGATTTTGGCACCTGGGGACTGCCTGTTGTCAGTTCTGACTTCAAAAGAATGCTTGGTATATTTTTCCAGTATTTGTAGATTTTTATGTTATGTAGGTTTTCAGATTATAAAGTTCATCAATTTGATAAATTATAGACATATTGCTCACCATTTTAAAATATATTTTTAAATTGAGAAGAAAAATAGAGAAATGTGCTTGAATTTAATTTTGTGTTTATTCTAAAAACAAAGCCAAAAAAAGTGACAAACTTCCCTAGGCTACTTGTTTCTGGCTATATTTATCTTTCATAAAATTCCAGCAGACATAGCTAAACTACTTCATTTCCTACAGTTAAAAGAATTTAGAAAACTTTGAATTTAGCAGTATAAAGACACTTTCTAAAACATGGAGCATTTTCTGAATATCATTCTGTGTGAATACATCAAGGCTGTTATTATGTTAAAATCTAAAATTTGTAATTCACAAATATATAATGTTAAATAAGTAACTTAATATGGGAATAAAAACTTTTATTTCCCAAAACGTTTGTTGAAAGAAAGTAATGAAGTATGTATTATACTTAATTTAAGGAGTAAATGAAGTATGTTTTATGCTTAAGGGGCTCTGGTGAAATAGTAAGAAGCTATGTTGCAATCCCAAAGGCACCGCAATTTGAATTCACCAATTGTCCTGTGAGAGAAGGATGGGCCATCTCCTCTCATGAGATTTAATGCCTCTGAAAACCAAGACAGTATACAACAAAAACAATTAACACTTAAAACAATGCTTACCTATAGTAGGGGAACATTGATGGCATATTCTGTATCAAGATGTGCTGCTAACCCAAATGTTTTGCCGTTCTGCTAGTTCAAATCCACCAGCAGCTTTCAGGGAGAAATATAGGCAATCTCTTCCCATTTGCAATCTTAGAAACCTGAAGAAATCTATGAACAATATGAACCCATAATCCTGTACCATCATCATAGTCACTATATCAGGTCATAATTTTGAAGGTCTACCCCTTTCTCTGACCCTCCACCTTTCCAAGCATGATGTCTTTTTCCAAAGACTTGTCCCTCCTGCCAACATGTACAAAGTACATGAGACCAAATGTCATCATTCTTGCTTCTCTGGAACACCGTGGTTGCACTTCTTCCAATACGGAATTGTATGTATTTTGGGCAGTCCATGGCTTATTCAGTTTTGTTCTCCAACACCCAATATAAAGGTACGTAATTCTGTTTCTGTTACCCTTTTTCATTGTCCAGCTTTCAGATACACAGGAAGCAGCTTAAAATACCATGGTGTGTACTGGGCACACCTTGATTCTTAAACTTATACCTTTGCTCTTTAGCACTTTTGGAGAGATATTTGACAGAATACTTTCCAAATGCAGTGCATCTTTTGATTTCCTGACTGCTGTTACCGTGAGTATTGATGTGGATCCAAGTAAAATTAAATACTTAACAACTACAATCCTTTCTTCATTTATCATGATATTGCTCACTGGACCACTGTTGAGGATTTTTCTTTTCTTGGTGTTAAGATATAATCAATATTAAAGGCTTATTGGCATTAAATTATCTTAATTTCTAGAAGAATGCAACATGAGAAGCTCTCTATTTCTAGTAAAACAGAACAAGACTAACAAATGGTGCCCAATAATATTATCTTTACATTATTTTTAACTCCCTATAGTTAAGTTAATGCTAGCTTCCATGGCAAACCAACCACAGGAGTGATTGTAGTTTAGCACATGAAGTCTAAAACAGTTGCTTCTCATTACCAGTCACTTCTCTTCCAAGTTATAATTCAAGGAACTGGATTCTTTCATCTTTTGATTTTGCATTGTTCATTCTCTGGTATCAAAGCTGCAGTGTTAATCTCCATCAAGCTATGAAAGTGAAAATCATGGAGGATGAAGTATGATAACTTTTCTATGAGCCTGGCAAATAAAATAATATCTACTCAGATGTCATCAATTAAGTCAATCATATGTCATGGATTTCAAGGAGGCTCATTGTTATGAGCCCTGGAAGCAGGAGTGGCATCCACTTCTGAAATGGCTTGCCTCCAGAAACTCTATGTGCAAACAGTGCTCAGGCCGTTCGTTCATAGGGTCTCTATGAGTTGTCTACGACTCGACGGCATCAAACAACAACAACAACATTGTTATGAGCAGTTTAAGTATAAGACAAATATATTAGTTTTGTTTTAACACATATTATGAAATATGTTTCCTGGAAAAAATATTATTATGAATTTGATGCTTAAATATAGAAATAAGAATATTTGTGAAAAAATATACTAAGAGTTTAACATGCCTAAATAGGCCTCGTAGAGGCCTAAAGCCACACTGACCATAAGAGATGCAGACCCTAGATAAGATAATGTAACTGAAAATAATTTGCCTGTAAAGATACTGGCCTCAGCATGTGTGAATACTAATAAGGGAATGTAAATTGTTACTGCCCATGTTGCTAAGAGAATGTAACTTGTAAATTTAAGAATAAAAAAATATATTGGGAATCTGATATATGTTAAAATAAGGAATATGTTAACAACTTGCTATGTTATATGTTAAAAATAAAAAATATATTAGGAATTTGCTGTTAGAAATTATGTTATTATGTTCCCCACTGTTGATGAATCAATATGTTTTGATAAATTTATGAATTTCAATGTAGATAAATGAAATTATTGCTATGAATTAATTAATCAATAAATTGTAATTAATTTTTGTAGCATGTCTATGAGTAATTAATTAAGGCTCAAGGCTTTTGACTGCTCATAAAACATGTCTAGCTGAATTCCCAGGAAGAAAAGACTAGGTTTGATGTCAATCACTCTCATTTTTTTTAAACTGTAGGTTTATAGTTATTCTTGTGTAGAAACACAGTCCCAATTTCCAGCTTATAGGAAGTGAAAAGTTTCATATTATAGAAATCAGAGAAGTTCATTTGCATGATGAAGATTCTTACAGATGTATGTGTGTTCTTGTTTTCACAGACACTCAAAAGAGATGGAGTGAAAAACAATGACGAAACACCAAGAGAGAAGCAGAAGCATGATCCTCATTTCATCTTCACTCAGTCATTGCCTTCAAGTGGGAACAGACTCATAGATGACTCTCTACTGGGTTTTCAGAGGCTATAAAAATTGCACAGGGAAAAAAAATTGCACTGAGCAGCTGGTGGATTTGAACTGTCTGCTTTGTGTTGGCAGTGCAACTCCCTATCTATTGGGTCACCAGAGCTGGAGACCAAACTGAAATTCCTACAGACCAACCTGGACTTGGTTTTTATCTCTAATTCATGAATTATGGTAAAACTCAAACTCATTATCATTGTTATAGCTTAACCTCCAACTGGTCCAGAGGTTGTAAACAGCACAAAAGGATATGGCCCAGCTCTCTCCAATGGAGCAGCTGGCAAATTTGAAACATCTGCCTTTGGTTTGGCAGTATGAAGTAGATTAAAACACATCTAGCTGGGTTGTTGTTGTTGTTATGTGCCATCCAGTCGCTTGCGACTCATAGCGACCCTATGTACAACAGCCCTAAACTTTACTCTGTCCTGTGCCAATAGCACTGTCTCTGATACGCCCATCCCGATTACCCCAGTCACTGAATCAATCCACCTCATAGAGGGTCTTCCCCTCCTGTGCTGTCCCTCCACTCTGCCCAGCATGATGTCCCTCTCCAAAGACCTGTCTCTCCTTACAACATGTCCAAAGTATGTCAGGCAAAGCCCCAGAATCCTTGCCTCCAAGGAGCAGCCTGGCTCTAGGATGAATCTATTTGTTTTCTTGGCAGTCCATGGTACATTCAGTACTCTTCTCCAGCACCACAGCTCAAAGGCGTCAATTCTCCTTCTATCCTCCCTAGTCATTGTCCAACTCTCTGATGCATAACAAGTGATTGCAAAAACCATGGCCTCTATCAGGCGCACCTTAGTCTCCAGAGAGACACCGTTGCTCTTGAGTACTTTAGAGAGGTCCCTAACCGCGGTAGTTAACATAAATTTCAACTCTCTCCTTACAGACATTTGTAATATTTATTAATCAGAAACTTATTCTGGATATATTTTGTGGTACCTCTTAGATCTTAATTTTTTATACCAATATAAATTTTCATAAGATTCCATAAAAGGATTAATGTGATTTCTCATGGACATAATTGAGTTCATTGAGCTTGGGTCATAAAAATTTCAGAGGCCAAATAATCTGGTAAATCATTGCAGTATTGGAGATTCAGAAGGCTATTCTAATCAAGGGCCCTTCAGTTATATCTCCTGCTGACACTCAACAGCTAAAAAGGAAGATGAAATATCCTTGTTCTTTAATGAAAAGGAAGTTCCTGAAATTTTCCCACATGTTTTGTATTAATTAGATATAAAATGTTTTCAGTGACTGAGAAATGTGAAGTTGAGCTATGTCTTAATGTAACCTTCTTAAATTCAATGGGGTGCTCTGTCAAATTTTTAGAGACATACATATAAATATATATGATTGATTAAATTGGATAATTGTAATGCTGGAGTAGAATTATGAACAAGGTACATGTAGTTACCAACTTAAAATGTGTTCACGTTACAATGAAATGAACTTAAAATCATACTTTTTTCATTTACACACCTTATGGTTAGTACATACTACCTATATTGCTGTGCATATTTTGCTAATGTTATTCTCACTCACAAATGTTCAAATTTTTTATTCCAAATACTGCTATGTAGATCTTGTTTTCCAACCTAAATTAGTTAGAGCTTCAGTTGATGATCACTTTGCTAAAGTTAATAGATAATTTCAGGAAGTAGTAAGCTATTACTCAAAATATATGACAAGAAAAGGGGAGGGGAAGCAAACAGATGGCTCTTAGGTAGTGGAGATGTCTTGGGAAAATTTATGTGATCAAAGGTACAAAATCACTCATCATCATGCAGACATTTCAACTTATAGTGATACCCATGGGTTTCTAAGATGTAAATTATAACAGAAGGAAATTACCTCTTTTATTCCAAGGAAGTGCTGGTAGAGTCAACCCTCAAGAGAAGCACAGTCTTTGGAGTGACAGCACAACTCACTGTGGACTAAGCCACCAGACCTCCCTAAAGGTACAGAGTATTTTTGTTGTTAGGTACCAATATGACTAATATGACTCAAGGTGACCCTGTGAACAGACAGCCTGACCCCTGCCCTACTACGTATCATCCTCATCATCTTTGACACACTCAAACGCATTGTTGACATCATTGTGCCAATCCATCTTCTCAGGGACATTCCTCTTCTTTGTTATTCCTTGGAAAAGGACCATGCTTGGAAAAGACATCTTTCTATGCATGATGTCCTTTTCCAAGGAATAGCCTCACGTAGCCACATGTACAAAGTATGAAAGACAAAGCTTTGCCATCTTTGCTTCCAAGGAGTACTGTGGCTGCACTTTTTCCAAGAAATATCTGTTTGAATGTGCTAACCAACTTATGTCAGGAAATTTGGAGGACAGCTACCTGGCTGACTGACTAGAAGAGATAACTATTTGTCCCCATTCCCAAAAAGGTGACCCAACAAAATGTGAAATTATTGAAGAGGAACATGATGCTGGGAAGGGTGGAGGAGCTGGAAGATCCTCAACCGTGTGGATTGATATGATGACTGCTGCAATGGGCTATTGTGTGTTGGAAAGTGTGAAGATGGCAATAGAACAGGGTTCAGATCTTTTGTTCATAGGGTTGCTCTGAGTTGTACTCAACTCAGTGGAGTCTAACAAAAACAGCAACATCATTAGTATTTCATGCAAGCAAAATATTGTTGAAGAATATTTAAAAATGGCTGTAACAATATACTGACAGGAAACTACCAGAAGTGAAAGCTCGTTTTAGAAGAGGCTATGGTTCCAGTTTGTCCACAACCTTGCCAGCATTTGTTGTTTGCTGCTCTGTTGAATTTTGTTATTCTTACTGGAGTGAGATGATATCTCACAGTTGTTTTGATTTGCATCTCTTAGGGCTAGGGATTTTGAACATTTGTTCATGTGTTTGTTTACCATCTCAATGTCTTCTTTGGTGAAGTGTCTGTTCATGTCCTGTGCCCATTTTCAATTGGGTTATTTACCTTTATCTTCTTGTGGTGCTCGATTATTCTATAAATTCTAAATATAAGTCCCTTGTAAGACGTATCATTGCCAGATACTTTTTCCCAGTCTGTGGCTTCCCTTTTTACCCTGTTGTAGAAGTTATTGGATGTGCATAGGGATTTGATTCTTAGAAGGTCCCATTCATCTATATTATCCTCTCCTGGTTGTGAGTTTTTCAGGATGCTTGGACGACTGTTCACATTATGGATTAGGGCTTCTAGAGTTCTTCCAAACTTTTCTCTAATGACCTTTATAGTCATTGGTTTTAGTCCTAGGTCCTTGATCCACTTTGAGTTGTTGTTTGTGTATGGAGTGAGGTGTGGATCTTGCTTGAGTTTTCTGCAGATAGTTTTCCAATTTTGCCAATACCATTTGTTAAAAAGTGTGTTGTTTCCCCACATAACTGATTTCATTTCCTTGTCAAATATCAGTTGACCATAGCTATATGGGCTGATTTCTGGGTTCTCAATTCTATTCCATTTATCTATGTGTCTCTCATTGTACCAGTACCATGCTGTCTTGACAACAACTACAGTATAGTAAGTTTTGAAACCAGGGAGTGAGATGCCTCCGACCTTGTTTCTCTTTTTAATGAGTGCTTTGCTTATTCAGGACCTCTTTCCATTCCAAATGAAATTGGAGATTGCCTTTTCCACTGGAACTGTTCTTCATGGTTGGTGAGAGTGTAAAATGGTACAGCCATATGGAGGACAGTGTGGCACTTTCTCAAAAATTTGTAAAAAGAAATACCGTTTGATCCAGTAATTCCACTACTGGGAATATACCCTAAAGAAACCAGAACTGTCACCCAAGCAGATATATGCACACCCATGTTTATTGCTACTTTGTTCACAATAGCAAGGAGATGGAAGCATCCTAAGTGCCCATCAACAGATGGATAGAAAAGCTGTGGTATAGTCACACAATGAAATACTATGCTGCATTGAGAAACAAGGAACTCATGAAGTATTATATCAAATGGGTGCTCCCGGAGGACACTATTCTTAGGGAAATATCTCCTGCATAGTGCCACTGTTGTAAAACGGGACTGACATCAGAGTTGGGGGGATCTTCAGAAAATAGGGGATAAATAATGTATACTGCATTGAAACAGATGAAGGAGAGAACTGTTTAAAAGGAATATAGGATTAGGTATTATTTTCATTACAAGATTCCAGAAAAAGAAATGCATAGTAAAGTGAACTGTGGACTTGGGTGGAGGGGAATTGTATGACAATGAAAGAATTTTTTTTTCAAAGAGAAAAGTAAAATGGAGGGGAGGTTTGGGCAGGGAGGAAAATCTGCAACAATGAGTTAATGGGGGGGGGAATTAAATGGGAATAGTATGCTGTAAAAAAGATATATGTTGCATTTAAAAAAAAAAGAATAAAAAAAGAAGAGGCCGCGGCACCACAGACAGCATTGCTGATGTCGGATGGATACTGGCTGAAAGCAAAGAACATCAGAAAAAGGTCTATTTGTGTTTTATTGATTGTGCAGAGGTGTTTTATTGTATGGACATAAAAAATTATGTCAGATGGATCTTAGCAGAAAGCAAAAAGTATCAGAGGGATATCTATCTGTGTTTCATTGACTATGTAAAGGTATTTGACCATATGGATCAAAACAAATTGTGGCAAAAAAAAATTAAAAAAACAAACAAACAAATTGTGGCTAACCTTGAGGAAAAGGGGAATCCCAGAACACTTGACTATGCTTATGCAAAACCTATTCTTGGACCAGGAAAAAGTCCTCAAAACAGAGCAAAGAAACACTGCATGATTCAAAATCAAGTAATGCATGTGCCAGGGATGCATCCTGTCCCCAAACCTTCTCAATCTGTACTCAAAACAGATCATTCTGGAAGCAGAGCTTTATGAGGATGAGTGTGGCTTCAAGATTGGAGTCTTCCTACATATAGATTGAAAAGGTATGGAAATAGGATACATCCCTTGCCTACACCCTTCCTAATTTTGAACGATTCATTATCTCCTTGCTCTGTTCTGACCTCTGCCCCCTCAGGTTCAAGTATAGGATTCGTATAAGCACAATCAAATGTTCTAGGATTCCCATACAGTTTATTGTGATCCACATGGTCAAATACCTTTGCATAGTCAATGAAACACAGATAGAAATTCTTCTGGTACTCTCTGTTTTCAGACAAGGTCTCTCTAAGACTAACTATAATAATCCTGAGTACCACAGCCTCTTCTAAATCCAGCCCACAGTTTGGGCTGTTCTCTTTTGATGTACTGTTCTAGTAGTTTTTGGATTATTTTCAGCAGAATCTCACTTTCATGTAATATTAATGATATTGTTCGATAATTTCTGCCCTCTATTGGGTCACCTTTCTTTGGAATGGGAACAAATACAGATCTCTTCCAGTCAGTTGACCAGGTTGTTGTCCTCTAGATTTCTTGACGCAATTTAGCGAGTGCATCCAGAGCAGTATCTGTTTGTTGAAATAAGTCAATTGATAGGCGTCAATTCCTGGGGCCTTGTTTTTTGCCCATTTTTTTCAGAGCAGCTTGAAATTCTTCCTTCATCACTGCAGGCTGCTGCTTATACATTGTTTCATGAAAATTCTTCTGTGTCAGCCATTTCCTTGTGGTACAGCGACTCTGTAAGTTCCTCCAATTTTTTTAATGCTCCCAGGTTCATTAATTATTCTGCCCAAAGCATCTTTAAGTATTGTAACTCTTGGATTGAATTTGCTCTTCAATTCCTTCAGCTTAAGAAATCCTGAGTGAGTTTGTCCCTTTTTATTTTCTGACTCCAGATCCTTGCACATTTCGTTGTAATACTCTACTTTTGTGTTCTCGTGCTACCCTTTGGAATCTTCTGTTCGACTCCTTAAACTATTTTGATTTCTCCCCTTTCCTTTGTCTTCTCAGTGCTCTAGCGCAATATTCAAAGTCCCATCTGACATCCATCTTGGCCTTTTCTTCCTCCTCTGCCTTGCAATGACCTTTTGCATTTCTCATGCATGATATTCTTAATATCCTCCCACAGCTTATTTGGCCTTTGCTCATTGGTGTTGAAGGCCTCAAATCTGTTTCTGAGATGGTTAGATGCATTTAACATAAAGCTTTGTCTGACATACTTTGGGCATGTTGCAAGGAGGGGCCAGTCCTTGGAGAGGTGCATTATGTCTGAGAGGGTGGAGGGACAGCGCAAGAGGGGAAGACCTTCTAAGAGATGGATAGATTCAGTGATCGGGGTAATGGGAGTAGGTGTGTTGGAGAGAGTGAGGTCGACACAGAATAAAGCAGGGTTTAGGACTCTTGTACATGGGGTTGCTATGAGTCACAAGCAACTCAATGGCACATGACAACAACAACAACAGGAGAATGGGGAGAAAACTCAATTCATCCTAATGGAAGAATTACGAATAATGTATAATTCTCCATCCTACCCCAAATGTGGGCAGATTTAGTGACTCACTTCCAAAGAATATAGAAAGAGAAAAATAATCCCATGTTAAAATGGAGAAACTTGACAGGCATTACCTTAAATAAATGCAAGGATTAGCATAGTTGATGTTTTATGGTTATCAAGTATCCTCTGATACAACCTAACAAGAAAAGTATTTCCTCTCTGTAATATTCCTCCTCAGAACTAATAATCCCAATCTAATCTACCAGGCAAACATAGTTTGGAAAGCATTATGCAGGATATCTGGTGGGCATTCAGACTCTCAAGGTCCTGAAAAACCTAAGAAAGACTGAGAAACTACCACAAATCAGTGGGGGCTTCTGAGACTTGATGATGAAAGCATTGAGGTACCCGGAATTGGAGCCTGACCAGAAAAAGATCATCCATGGAAAAAAGTGGTGAAATTAAAATAGTGTCTGGAGTTCAGTTAATTAAAAGAAAATGATGGCTTCTAAAGTCTCTTCCAGCTGGTAGCTATAAGAATAGCATTTATTATCTAATTGCTTCATAACTGTGTTCATATTACTTACAGAGTGCCAAGAAAGAACAAGGAGGTAAGGGAATTATTAAAGTAGGATGGAAGGATTTAATCAACATTTTTCTCCCTCTTCTGACTTCCTGCAGTTGTGTGTTTTAGTGATGTAATGTGTGGCTTGCCCAATGTAATTTTTGAGGCAATAAAATAGTGTGTTGGTGAAAGTCTATTGTCTCTCATCTGTTGATTTCCCAAATCAACACTCACTCTGCCTGCAGTGAGGGGCGACCTCAGTGAACCAGCAGACTCCCAGTCATTTGCAGCTCTGAGTGGTTGCATTTCCCTACACTATGAAACTGTACAGTGGTGATGGTCAGAGTGCCAGGTCCACCACTGGTGCATTCGACTTTCCTGGATATTTTCTTTGCTTACAAAAAAAAAAGTTTCTGGAACTCCAAAGTGAAATCATCCTAGCTCTGATTCATGACATTTTCTTGGTATTTTATATGGTTTCTTTTTTTTTTTTCTAAATAAGCAATTTCAGGTCAGGTAAAAATGTGAGTAAATCATGCCTGGCTCTTGTTCCAGATGTATCAATTTCTGTCCCTTCTTTTTTTTCCCTCTCTCTCCCCCTTTCATGGCTTTGAGACACTAAAAATAAGCAATATCTTCATTCTAGGGCCTTTCTGAGAGTGCCATATAGAAAGAGTATACCAAGAGTACAGAGTTATACGTCTCCACATTGTTCATTACCAAACTTAGCGTTTTCTCTGGTAATTATTTGAAATAGAGCAATAACATGGAGTAATGATTTTGGCACACTCGGGACCCTGGGAGGATCAAAGAGTTTGATGTGACAGTTCGTGAAATGGGGAGGAAGCGAGTCGTCCCCCACTGCCAACACTAACACAGACCCATGCTTGAGGCTCTTGGAGCACCCTGTTTCCAAGTGTCTGCCAGCATTTTCCCTGAGCAGGCCAGCCCTGAAGCTGCTGGTCAGGAAAATTTATGGTTTTTATCAAGCAGACACTGTGGTTCCCTTTGAGGATGGCCAAAGTCTCATTAACTGCTGGTCATGACAACACATATGGTCTTCTAACTAGAGGGCATGACAATTTTCACTAATGGGTAAAGAAGGTAGCCATATGGGACCCCATTTACTTGAAATTGTAAGGGCAAGGCTGAAGGGGAAATGTTTTTGAAAAGAAATTTAAGAGTGACGGTGCTGAAGACAGAGTGACTGAGTTTTTGTTCAAGACCAGACCTTTCCCCTACCATTCTGTATAAACTTGAGCAAATTCCCTAACCTTATATGCTTCTGTTCCCTCTTAGTAAAACTGAAGGTTAATAATAGTGCCCAGCTCACAGCTGGTCCTCCTGTGGGTTTTCTTTCTCCTCCAAAGCAGCTGGTGGATTTGAACCATTGGTCTTAGGGTTGTTTAACACATAAAATAAAATACATCGAATGCTGTTTTAGCACATAGGGAGCCATCAACAAATGTCAGCTACAATTTTTTTTTTTTAGTCTCTGGATAGAACAAAAAATTAATCAGCATTTCAGATTCACCCAGAAGCATCATGGGAGATAGTTCTACTGATCTGCTTCTGAAAAGGCACACCCATGAAAACTCCATGAGACATAATTGCACTCTGCAGTGAGTGGGAGCACCATGAGTTGGACTGGACTCAACTGCAATTTTTTTTGGATGCAATTTATTTGGTTTTTTACATTTTAATCATTATTTTGCAATGGAAATAATCAGGCTTTCTGGTAGCCCAAGATCTGCCTTGTCCCTCAAATATTTGCTCACTGTGGGCTTAAAACAGCATAAGCATCATGGTAAGTATTGTGGATAATTCAGGTACAAACATATCCAAATCTTTGCCATCAGGAAGCTATACTCTGGTGGAAACAATAAGAAAAGTATAAACAAAGTACTATGTATGCTACCTGATGCTTTTCTGTGATACTAATTGCAAAGTGCCTTGAAATCCCAGAGTCAGTCTTCTAATTAGGGAATGGGAGAAGCTTTTATGGAAGAGAATTTGAATGGCAAATGGGTTTGCTTTTAACAAACAGAGATTGATGCAGAGGTGAGGTAGGAAGGGTTGAGGAGAGCAGTGAGGACTCAAGGAAGATGAAAGACATAGAGGAAGTCCTGGGGAGCAGCAGGATCTGTCCTCATCAAGGGGTAAGTCTGGGTTCTTGGTGGAGGGAGGCCTTCACTGGACTTGGCCAAAGATATTTGCAATTTTATTGTTTGTAAAAAGTCTCCTCAGAAAAAAGTTGGTGGTGTCAAGAATTTTGGATCTGAGGACTGCTCTAGAGACTGAGAAAATATCTTGCTATATCTCTTCCTCTTACCCACACAGCTCAGAGACACTTCCCACATTTGTCATTGAATCTGGAACATTAAAAAAAAAAAAAAACCAACAAAAACACAAAACCACAAAAAAAAAAACACACTTAAAAAACAATAGCAAAAGGAGAGGAAATCAAACTCATTGTCATTGCATCAGAATAGACTCACAGCTGACCCTAGATAGGGTTTTCAGAGCCTGGAAATCTCACAGGGCGCTCTGGTCGCCTAGTGGTAAGAAACGGTTCTGCACATGGTTCGAATACATCAGTTCTCTGTGAGAGAAGGATGGACAATCTCATCTCCATGCGATTAACTGTCCCTGAAAAACCCACGAGAGGGTCAGCTATGAAATGGTTCCAACTTTATGGTACTCAACAACAACATAAATCTCCCAGGAAGAGATTTTCTATCTTTCTCCTGCAGAGTAGCTGGTAGATTCGAATCACCAGAGAGGTGCCATCTTTGGGTTAACAGTGCGATTTCCTGTAGACTAGGACACCAGAGCTCTATTTGCTAATGAGTTTGGCACACAGGCATTATTAAAAATATCAGGTCAATTTATCAAAATCTCTTAATAAAATATTAATTCCTCCGAGATTATAAATTGCAGGTTTTGTAAGTTTAAAGTACTTTTTCCAAAGAATTTCTAGAGCATGTTATAATTAAGCATAATAATGTTCATAACAAATGAGACTTGCCAGCTGAGAGTTCTCTTTTAAGAAATATCTTTTCCAAACCTCCATATACTTTCTAATCGTAGTGCTGAAATGAGACCGGTGTAACTACATTTGAAATCTTTCTCACACAATGAATTTGGCCAAAAGACCAAGTTATTCTAATTATACAAACATATGAGAAGAAATCTCAACAAAAATAGGTTTTTCAAACGTTTCTTCGTGCCAAATTTAAAACTTCACCTCAAGCGTAAGTAAAAAAAAAAATCAATCTGAAAATAGGATGATTTGCAGAGACTCAAATGTTTCAACTAAGCAGTTTTAATCCAGACACTATTTTTGTTGTTGTTCTTAAAAAAGCTGTAACTTCTACTGGTAGAAAACCACCAGAGAATGTGGCTCTTAGTCACTCTTTGTCCCTGGAATAAAACATAACCCCAAACAGTACGTAGGCCTATAAAGTGAACAATTGTACGAGGGAAGTACTCACTCCTTAAAATAAGCAACCATATAGCGACAAAAACCACACCAGTTGCCAAAAAATAAAGCCCTGGAGGCAGGAAAGGTAAAGATAGGAGGACTAATGGAAATTAGACTTATGAAAAGAAGTGAGAAAAGAGTATATTCTGAGTATTGTAATTAACGCTACGAGACAAAATATGTATTGAATGAACAACCACTCTACTTTGTCAACATTTGCTTAACTCACAATAAAACTTAATTTCATTTAAAAGGCTAATATTTCTTTCCTGTCTTACTCTATTCATTTCCTCCTTTCCATAAACAAATGTTTGGTGAGTAAATTGTCTTTCTGCTGTATACTACAATCCATGTTCCCACATGTGCTTCTATCAACCCACACATTCTGTTGTTATGAAAGCTACAATGTCAGTAAGAACAGCCCACATCAAGCATCATACCAGTAGAGTAAGATTTTCTTTCAAAAAGCTCACTCTTTAATCAGAGAAGTACTGTTGCAAAGCTTCTTGAGATTTCTCCTGACATTCTCTTAGGATTTCATCATTTGTCCTTTCAATCCCCTCTAGGTAGAGGCTGTCAGTGATCTTTGTTGTCAATGAAGAGTTTAAAGACTTAAATTCTGGTTGTGATTCCTCGGCAGCCTGAAGGTGAATCTGTAGCTCAAACGCCTGCACCTTTGCTTTCCTCATACTATCAATTGCTACATGCTACAAAATAATTGGTGCAAACGTATGAGCAAAACATTTTGAGTTCTTTAGATAAAAAGAAATAGATCAGTTAGTTAATATAGCAATGACAGAAAAGAAATAAAGCCAAGTTGGAAGAAAGTTGTATTGACTGAACTCACTTCATCCTCCATGGAATTTTTCCTTATCTTTGAAGGGAAAATACGTAATCCATTTAAATGGGCAAATAAATAAATTAAGCAACTAAGTAGGTTGCTAAACAAGACAGTGATACTATGCTTTCCAAGTGTAATTAAAGAGAGCATTTTATAGCAAAAGAGTATAAAAACATATCAGGAGACAACATGATGTAATGAAGATAGGACCGGCCTTTATTGGCACCTACCTTCTCTGGGCCTCAGTTCCACATCTCAAATTATAAACTCTTACTCAATGTGAGAGAAAGTTCAGAATTCTGGGAACTTCCTAATGATAAACCCCGATGTAAATTACCAACTGCTAATTTGAAACATCTCGGAATTTAAACAGTCATAATTCCTGCTGTTCTTCTCCTGTATTCCACTTCAAAACTCACATCTTTGATGGGTTAGCCAGAGAACACAATGTTTTCCCAAGGTTCTTTGTTCTGAGTAGAATTATGCTTCAGTTCTACTTCCTCTGCCTTACATATTTCACATTTTGCTGAAATCTGGCATCCAACTGGTCATTGAAATGTAACAGTCGAGTGATCCAGCTCATTTATCACCTAGAGTCCTTTCAAATTCATTCACAGAGAATGAGAGTCTGGGAGAAGCTGCAAGAACACTTATATCTGAATTTTTCTTTCAAAAGTTATAACCATGACTTTGGCCATTTTGTATGTCATTAAAGGGATATATGGATATATGGCCAGGGGCAAGCTCATTGTAGTATATAACAGGTCTCATATATTCATACCACTTGAATTTTATGAAATTGGGTTAAAATGAGCAAAAAAGGGTGAATAGTACTTTTTTGTAGGATTAGTGCCAGCACTTTTGTATAGTCGTAGGAAATTTCACTATTAACCTGAAGGCCACACTTCTTTGATGGTTCAAGAATGATGGACAATCTCCTTCCTCAGGATTTACAGTTTCAGAAAAACAAAGGAAGGTCAGTTGTGAGTCAGTTCCAACTTATATAAAACACTTGGCATGTAGGAGGCACGTGGGTAATAATAATTATTACTAAGAGAACCTCTATATCTCACTCTAAGTCCTTGCCTACAACAGAAACATAGGTCATCATACTCGCCCCTCTTTCTCTTTCCAATTGGCAATAGCCTATGCTGTTTCTTTATCTTCTTCAACCCGACCATCCATTTAACTGCTCATTTCTAGTCAAGATTCTATATGCTGAGCACGTACTATAGGCAAGGGAATGTTTTTATTTTGTGAATGCATCAAAGAACAAAATTGTCCAAACTCAACCATGCGCTCTCCTGATATTTATTGTAATTACCAGTATATTTATCTTTAGCTACATTGTACTGTTCACTGCCTGAAACGTAACACTTCACTTTTCTTTTTTTCTTTTTTTTACCAACGGATAGTCAATTTATTAAAATAGTTGATTTAGGCATCTGCAATGGTGACTTCAACCTCTACTCCAGGCTCAATGCTGATGGAGGTGATCTGCTTGACAATCTCAGAAGGACTGTGTAAGTCAATGAGTCGCTTGTGGATCCTCGTCCGGAAACGATGCCAGGTCTTGGAACCTTCCCCACAAGGAGTCTTCCCTGTAGTGATTCTCAGAGTCTTGGTAGGCATTCTGACCGGTCCCTTCACCTTCAGGTTCTTCTCCTTTGCACCTCTGATCAAGTCGGCACACATCTTCTCCAGGGATTTTACGTTGTGGCTGGTTAGGGTAATCCTAATTCGGTGAATGGCCACCTCCAGTTCCACAGGTGTCCTTCCGGTGTCCTTAAAAGCCATGGCTGCGGCACGGCTTTCTGACCGACTTGTTCCCGGGAGAGAGCGAACAGCGGTGAGTCAGGAGCAGGAGCGGGAGAACACCACAACCCTGCAAGAGCTACCGCGTCTTCCTTAGAGAGCACACTTCACTTTTCTTAAAAATGCAGCACCAAGTAAATGTTCGTGCAAGGTAGATGCCCAATAAATACAAAACCAATAAAATCATTAAGAATTGAGACTATGCAGAAAAAGGCAAGAGACAATGTCTCACACACACAGCTTACAAAAGTAGCATGGGGACAAATGTCCAGGTCTTGAACAAATGAACTCTATAAATAGCTCTGTCCCTACCATTTTATTCTAAAACTGACAGAGCAAAGAAGAAATGCACATCTGCGTGATTCCAAGGACAAGTTTCAATTTCTATTGATGTATTTTGCTTTTCCCAAAGGAAAACAAAATTTCCTGGGAATTTTCAACTCTTGATCTCCTCCCCAAAAGTCAAACATTCTAAGATATTTGCAAGGAAATTAGTGAAGCAGGAATAAAAGCACAATGGACAGCTCCAAAAGAGCTAACGTGCAGGCTGATTGGTCTTTGAAGAGACCCTTCTAGATGGTGAGTAAAAGAATATCACAAAGAGGGAAGAAAAAAATGTTCCTGAAAAGATGTTAAGGTAAGACATCAACAGTTAAAGATTGTGGAAAGAGCATGATATTGAATAGGTTGTGATTATAGTCTACTCATGAAATTGTTTCATTTGGACATGTTGTCAGGAGACATCAGTCCTTGGAAAAAGACATCATGTTGGGAAAAGTAGAGAGTCAGCAGAACAAAGGAAGGCCCTCAACAAGATGGATTACCACAGTAATTACATCATTACCCCTATACCAATGGACTGTAGCATGGTAGATGTCATGAGGATGATGGAGGAGAGGGCACATTTTCCATCGGCTGCTCATAGGGTCACTATGAGTGTTAGCTGACTTGATGGCACCTAATAACAACTGTAACACCTACTCTGAGAGTAGGAGCTTTTTACATCCATTTTATAGACAAGGAAACTAAGGCTCAGAAATGTGCCTAATAATTTCTTAGCCAGTAATTAAAGTTATTTGATATATGGTATAATAATTGTTTCCACAGACAAGAGAATGAGAGTATTACATAAATCAAATATAAGAATGAGCAAGTCATATGGTGCCACTGTTGTAGAATGAGGCTGATACAGGGTGAGGGTAAGACTGAGAAAAACTGGATGAAATATGTTTACGGCATTGAAGTCTATGGGGGAGAGGATAGTTTAAAAGTATTATATTTTAGGGCATTATGTTTATCGTAGGAGTACGCAATGAGGGTTGCAGAGTGGATTATATTTGGGATATGGGGTGGGATTGGGAAGTGCAGGGGGGGGATTGTATACCAATGAGGGAGTTCTTCTTTTGCTTTTCAAGGAGAAGAGCTAAGGGGGGGGGCAGGGAGAAGGGTGCAACAATGAATGAATGGAATTCAAAAATCTCTGTAGATGTTCATTGAAATGAAAAATAAATAATTTAATACAAAAAAAGAAATATACTAATTAAAACTAAAAAAAGAATAAGCAAGTCAGGTGCAATAAACATTTGCTGGATGAATGAGAAAGGAAGAGGAAATGAAGACAAATTTTAGCTTTAATGAAGAAAATTATTAAACATTTTGAAGACATCAGTTCTTGATGGTCACAGGTTTCAGTGTGGAAAAAATCACCATCCTTAGCTTACAGACTAAAACATTGATGCACAATCAATAACTATATAAATTATTTGGCAAATACAATATTTCGCAAGGTTCAGACAGGAGAGAAAAGTGCATTCAAAAGATGAACTGAAGAGCATTTAATGAGGGGACTATTCACAGAACTTTGAAGGCCTAGTGGGTGAGGAATTGTTCTGCAAACCCAAAGACAAGCATGGTTATTCTGCAGAGAAATATGGGCAATCTCTTTTTGTGTGATTTACAGCCTCTGAAAACCCTCTGGAGTGTCTAAGAGTCATATGAATGAGTTACGGGGCTGTAAGCAAGGGAAAGCCACCCAGAAAGCTGCCTGAAGAGGAATTGATACCCACTCCTAGTCCCTTAAGAAGAAAGGAAGGGAACTGATTCCAGTGAGATCGACAGCTGAGAGATGGGGTTACCTAACCGGAGTTGTGTCATCTTTCGGTTTTTGAAAGCAGACAGAAGCCAAGTTGAAGGAGAGAAAAGAAAGAGGGGAAGGGATACAAAAATATCCTTTTCTTCTAAAAAAGCAGAAAGAGAAAATAAAACAAAGCCAGGAATTTAAGAAATGGAAAGAGATAAATACATATACACAGACAAGGAAAAAAGAGAGAGGTAAATCCAGGTGGCACAACAGTTACGTATGAGGCTGTTACTAAAAGAAGTTGATGGTCTGAACCTAGCCAGCAGCTCTGTGGCAGAAAGACCTAGATCTCCTCCTGTAAAGGTGACTTATAAAATCCCATGGGACAATTCCAATATGTCACCTAAGGTCACTATCAGTTGAAATCAACTTGATGACACAGAACAACAGCAATCACATGCACACCATTTATTTATATTTTTATTTTTCATTCATTCGTTGAATAGAACTAGAATTTTACATGACACAAGTTTCAGTGCCACTAGAGTTAATGTGATACAAAGCACAAAACTCTTGTTCGGAAGGAAGTCACTCAGAAAACATATGAGTACACTTCAAAAGCAACCAAAATAACAATAAATCAACATGAAATTTTATGCGCACTCTATTCAACAATCTCCGTTATGCAGATGACACAACCTTGCTTGCTGAAACTGAGGAGGACCTCATGCACTTGCTGCGAAGGGTCAAGGACTGCAGCCTTCAGTATGGACTAAGGCTTAATGTCAAGAAAACAAAGATTCTCGCCACTGGACCAATTGGCAGCGTCAGGATGGATGATGAAGAGATTGAGATTGTTCACAGCTTCACTTTGCTCGGCTCCACAGTTAACACTCTTGGTACCAGCAGTCAGGAAATCAAAAAGCGTATCGCGATGGGAAAGTCTGCCGTTAGGGACCTCTCAAACGTACTCAGGAGCAACAGTGTCTCTCTGGAGACTAAGGTGCGCCTGATACAGGTCATGGTATTTGCAATCGCTTGTTATTCATCAGAGAGTTGGACAATGACTAGGGAGGACAGAAGGAGAGTGGATGCTTTTGAGCTGTGGTGCTGGAGAAGGGTACTGAATGTACCCTGGACTGCCAGGAAAACAAACGGATTTGTCTTGGAGAGGATTAAACCAAGCTGCTCCTTGGAGGCAAGGATTCTGGGGCTTCGTCTGACATACTTTGGACATGTTGCCAGGAGGGACGGGTCCTTGGAGAGGGACATCATGCTTGGGAGGGTGGAGGGACAGTGCAGGAGGGGAAGACCCTCTATGAGATGGA
The DNA here is from genome assembly GCF_000299155.1 of Elephantulus edwardii. Lineage (NCBI taxonomy): Eukaryota > Metazoa > Chordata > Mammalia > Macroscelidea > Macroscelididae > Elephantulus > Elephantulus edwardii. Next base: position 14,012,197 of record NW_006399807.1, on the reverse strand, counting down.
TTGATTCGGTGACTGGGGTAATCGGGATGGGTGTGTCAGAGGTGGTGCGGTTGGCGCAGGATAGAGCAGGGTTTAGAGCTGTTGTGCATAGGGTCGCTATGAGTCGGAAACGACTCGATGGCACATAACAACAACAACATTCCACATTGCAAAGATGGCAAGTGTTGCTGTGTCAGTCAGTCGGTAAGGAAGGACTGGAAAGGACTGGAGGAGCTTGCAAATCAGGGAGATATCTACACTGCTTTGTGAAGTAACACATTCTGAGACTGATTAGTAAAATGAAGGCCTTCTAAATGAAGTCAAGAAAGTAGCTTATGCAAACCCACCCACTGCTGTGGAGTCAACTCTGACTCATAGTGACCTCACAGGACATGGCAGTACTGCCCCCGAAGGGCTATAAGCAATAATCACTGCAGAAGCAGGCAAACAGTCGCATCATTCTCCCTCAGAGCAGCTGGGGGCTTAAATCACTGATTGTTCACTTAACAATCCAGGAGGCTTGAGAATAGCGGCAGAGGTTGGAAAAGGCCTGATGATTTGAGAAAGCAAAATTACTAAGATTTGAATTCTTGCTAAAGAATATTAAATTTCTTCTACAGATATGGTAAGTCCTCAGAGGTGTTAAAGCAGTAAAGCAGGGTGGTTTTACTCATAACTTAGGAAAACCATTACTGAAATATTTCTTCAATTTAGGAAAAGTGAAGAAAGCAAGAGGTAGTAGAGAGAGAAAAGAACAGCTAAGCATAAACTTATTGTCTTTAAATTTTTTCCCCTTTGTTTTATGGGTAGTTTTTATTTTGTTTTTGGGGAGTTTTTTGTTTTGCTTTGTTTTGGGGGTTTTTGGCAACTATTCTTTTAAAATATAAGTAGAAAGACATTTACCCAGTTAGAAAAATGACCAATATTCATTGTTGCTGCCTACCCCTGCAACATGTTTGGTTGTGGGAGTTCTGTTTGTTTATTTATTTGGTTTTTTGATCCACACTTTACCTACTCCACCACAAACCCTTCATACTTTTGCCTACACCATTCAACACCCATCTCCCATTGATCAGCCTAAGTCTCAAGCCATCGGGATTTCTGTAATTCTGAACATATCATGCTGCTGTCAGTCTCTTATGATGCAGCCAGTATAACTTTAAAGTTTTTAAGTACAACTGTCATGTACAACTTCTTCTCCTGGAAGGTTCTGAGAAAAAGTCCTAGTTCTTAAACTTCCACTCTAGGATTGACTTCTTGTGGGTTAAATACCATTTGTCTTCCATTTGCAGCCTGGTGCTGATACAAGAGGATGGCTTCCCAGGAGAGAAAGATGTGTCCTCCAGGACCAGTGCACAAAAATCTATTTCTCTGGCATTGGTGTCCTTGTGGGTCTCTGGTTAGTCTTCCCCTTAGTACCTGAGATAAGGTGTGGAGATCAGGAAAGGTCCACCTCTCTCCCCTTGGCAGCATCAGTATGGATGGTGAAGAGATTGAGATAGTTAACAGTTTTAGTTTATTTGGTTCCACAGTCAACACTCTTGGTAACAGCAGCCAGGAAATCAAGAGACGAATTGCATCAGGAAAGTCAGCTGTCAGGGACCTCTCGAGAGTACTGAAGAACAAACAACAAAGTCAGGCTGGAGACTAAGGTGCACCTGATCCAGGCTATAGTCTTCACAATTACGTGCTATGCATCAGAGAGTTGGGCAGTGAATAGGGATGATAGAAAGAGAATTGATGCCTTTGAGCTGTGGTGCTGGAGAAGAGTATTGAATATACCATGGACTACTAGGAGAACAAACAGGTTTGTCCTGGAGAGGGTGAAGCCAGAATGCTCCTTGGAGTCCAGGATTCTGAAGCTTCGTCTGACATACTTTGGGCATGTTGCAGGAAGGTCCTTGGAGAGGAACATCATGTTTGGCAGAGTGAAGGGGTGATGAAGTAGAGGAAGACCTTCAATGAGATGGATCGATGCTCTGATTGGAATGATGGGAATGAGTGTGTATGAGATGGTGAGGTTGGCACAGAATAAAGCAGTGTTTAGGGCTCTTGTCTCCATGAGTCGCAAGCAACTTGATGGCACATAACAAAAACAACAATTCTCTTAAAAAACCTTTGGGGCAAATATAGAGAAACTTGGTCTCACATACTTTGGACATGTCTCAGGAGGGGCCAGTCCTTGGAAAAGGCCATCATGTTAGGAAAGATGGAGAGTCTGAGAAAGAGAGGAGGACCCTCAACACGATGGAGTAATGCAGTAACAATGAGCTCAGGCCGAATAGGGCAAGGTTTGAACTTGTTCATAGGCTCAGTCTGAGTCATAGTTGACTTTATGGCACCTAACAACAGCTATAATTCTTTGCTTTAAACATTTACTTAGTAGAGAAGACATTCTATTGGACATTGGGGAAATCAGAATGAGAAATGCCATTTCTTTCCATGCTGGCGTCTTTGTCCTGCAGTCACCTTAGAGCAGCCCTGCAAGTATCTTCCGGTTCATTCACTGACCTAGTTAGGACCTTGACTACAAGTTTCATTCAAGAGATTTTTGAGGACATATTACCTAGGAAAGATCCATGAGGGAAAAAAAGCTTCATTCTCCACCCAAGACCCCACTGACAATAGTAGGAATAGAGTCGTGAACTTGAAAAGCAGACAGACTTCTGCTTCTTCTCACGGCTTCCCACAACAGATGGAGAAAAGACCTCCTGTGGTCGCTGGTGATCCTCAACTGGGAACTTCATTCTCAGTAGCTACAGATTTTCTTAATCATTCAACTTAACTCAACTTGACACTAGGTTCTATTGCTTTTCGGGAGAGGGGTCTTGGGAGGTTGTAAACCTATGTGGCTGGGAAAAGAATGCACAGCTCTAAGTGTGAAGAAGGAGAGGCACTACAGATTTCCAAGTTTTGCAGCTTGTCTGCCTGTGGAGACAGTACTGCAATGTGCTCTTGAAATCATTTGGGTGGGCCTTGTTTCTGAGGAAAGAAAGAGGCCCCAGAACCTCCCAAGTGAGCGCAAGAATGATTTCCAGATAGTCAAGTGGAGCGGCCTTCTGGCTACCCGGACTGGATGTGCTTGGCAGTCTCTCCATCTGGCTGGCCAGTATCCTGAGGTTAGCAAAGCAGAAGGCAAATCTTTGGGGAGCTAAAAGACATGTGCACGTGCCAGTATTTTTTGACAAATGTACAGCTAATTGTTTTCTATAATTCTTCTCCTGAGACCCAAGCTGTGTGCACCAGGCACCAAAACTATCCATCCCACCACCCCAGACCCTCAGAGACCCTTCATAACTACACATACTTGGTCCAACCATCTTCCCCACAGGAAATGGACAGAGCAGCCTCTGGGGAGGAAAGAGTAATGCAGGGCATGGGAAAGCAGAAAAATCTCCCGAGCGAGAAGACAAACTTGTGCAAATAAAGCTAGCAATCTTATATATCAATATGATAAACTCAAAATGTCTTGTAAGGATACCAAGAATGTGATAGCTTAGGAGGCAAGAGAAAGGACTAGTTGTAAGAAGTTTAGATTGTTACATAACTGATAAATAATTTAGTAATTGGAAACTTCAACTTTCCAGGCTGGAATTCAATTTACTGGCAATAGAATTACTTACTGAAACTCATGGCATATAAAATGGATTCCAAAATGGATTAAGCATACATTAAAGTGAAAATAAAGATATGAATTATAAAGTCAATGGCAGTTTTCTTCCAGGTACAACTCTTTCACAACTCCCCTCCTTTGCTTATAATTTTCTCTAATAAGCTTTAGCTACTATCATTCATGCTCAAATGCTTATAGGTGCACACTGTACCTACATATTCTGCTTTTGTCCAGTTAGAAAAAGTATAGGTGGAAATGTTCTGAAATGCAAATTGGATCAGAATATTAACAGTTTATTGCAAATCACAGCAATAGTTAAATTAACACTAATCTAGGATTGGCACTAATGAGCTTTAACTTTTTTTTTCAAAGCTTTTAATCAAGAGATTTGTGCACTAAATATTAAATCGGATTTCTATCTGTCTGTATGTCTCTCTCCACACACACAAAGATTCTTTTTTTGTTGATATAAGTAAATTTTACAGTAACAAAAATGTAAATTTCAATTTATAGTAGCCTCATATAACAAAGTAGAGCCTTATTGACTGTAGTCGTCATAAGAACATAAATATAATCAGATCTTTCTCTCACAAAGCCATTGGATGGGTCCAAAGTGTCATTCTTTTTTTTTAATTGAGATTTTAATGAAAGTTTATGGAGAACTTGGATTTCCATTCATTCATTGTTGCACATTTTCCTTCTTGCCCACCCCTACCCTCCAGTTCGCTTTTCTCTCTGAATAAAAAAATTCTTTCATTTTTGTATAATCCCTCCCCAGTCCACTTTACTATGCAGCTTTAATTCTAGACTCTTGTCATAAAAATAAATACCTAACAATGTATTCCTTTTAAGTGGTTCTCTCCCTCTTCCATTTCAATGCAGTGTACATTATTTATCCCCTCTTTTCTTAGTTTCCCCCCAAACCCGATGTCAGTCCTGTTTTATAACAGTGACATTATGCACTATTTGTCCTTTTGTGACTGAGATATTTCACTCAACATAATGTCCTCCAGGGTCACCCATTTTGTATAATATTTCATGAGTTCCTTTTTTTTCAGTGCCGCATAGGTTTATAACCAAGTGTTTAACCATTGAGCTACCAGGGCTCCATAGTGACACCAAGGTGATGTCCCTCTGGTGGTTGGACTCTATCAAGTGACCTTCCATGTAGTTTCCAACACTACAAACATCACAGGAAGAGATTTTCCCTTTGAAGTTTATGTATAAATTTCTTCAGGTAATTACATGCTCTACCCAACTGCAGGGAAGCTTTGTGTAGCAGTACAACCCCCTATAGGTGAGGCCAACAAAGGAATATCAACTGAGAGAGCAAAGGGACAAGAGAATAAAATGTCATCAGCAACAAAATTGATCAGAAAATTAGTTATCTGTGACCAAATAAGTTAGACAGAAACAGCACTGGTGAATTCAAATTGAAAAAATTTGATCAGTATAAGAAGTAGAATAAAATAAAGCAAAAACAAGACAAAGAAGCAGAGGAAGCAAAAAAGTAGACTGATTTTTTTTAACCAAAAACAATAAAAGAATAAAGAATTTCTCTTGAACAATCACATTGACTTCTTTAGGAAAAAAGGAAAACGTATTTGCTTGGTTTTACATTGCTTAAAAACAAACATACAAAACTAATAACAAACCAACAAAACCAAAACCAAGGGGTGGTTCGGTTTGCCCAAAATAGAAATAGTGACCAGATAGGTTTATTAGATAAAAGAATTCACTACAGCTCTGAAATTAAAATTAGCCCATTTGCATATAGAGTTTATGTTAAGAAGCAATAGTAAAACATTCTAGTATGCTTTGTTTGAGAAGAGGGGAAACCCTCAATGAAGCCTCTTTCAGACATGTGTCATGAGCTTTTTTTGTTGCTGAACTCTTCCATATTAACAGACGAAGTTGCTCTTCCTTTCATTCCTTTGGCCACAGGACAGATGAATTTTACCCAAGTCTCTACCTCAGACATTCTCAGATGGTGCTAATAAAAAAAAGAAACTCAAACCAGAATTGGTGGTCCACATTGTGAGAGTTGCTAAACATCATCACAAAGCAGCAATTATCCTACAGCGTGCTTGGTTGCTCAACATTCTGAAATGCAAATGTCAAGGGCACATAGTTTGCAGGATGTTACTTAATGGGAGCTCATGTTTTGTGTTGGGTGGTCTTGTGTTCTGCCTGGTGGTCTTGTTTTCTGCCTGCCATGACAGCACTAATGGTTTCATGTAGCCCCCATTACTACACAGTATTGACTTGTCTCCCTTTAGTAATGCACGACAAGTCATAAAAGACAGACTACCCAGAAATGACACTGCAGTATTCCAGACATTTTCTTTCTTGGTGGTGACAGTTCCAAATCAAGCTGGCTCAGTGTTTAAGCCAAAGCATTTTTCTAAGTGGTGGTTCAAAACATAGCTTTAGATCTGGAAAATCAAACGGAGCTCTTCCTGCCTCTTCCATCATCCCTGTAATAAATATTCAACTGCTGGACTGCAGCTAGCAGTTTATGATAGATGATGCAGAATTGAATCCAACTCTCTCTTTCCCAGATGCAAAGAACTCATCTTTGGGTTAGAGACTTCACTCCTTTTTAATAAGCATAGCCAGATCATTTTACAGACTTTCTTGTCATACTCATTCAAAATAAATCAAAGTCCCATACCGAGTAGCAAGAGAAGGCTCATAGCTGCATAAGATGTCTTATAATCTCTGTTCAAAAGGTCAGAGTGTCACATACCCCAAAATTAATCCAGGCAGCTCTCCCAATTTTAACTCTTAAGAACATATTGGAACATTCTTCATCACTAACGGACCTAAAATTATGTATTTTATAGGAGAGTTCAACCAAGATTTTAATTTCAATAGACTTTTTGGAGTGATCAGTTGAATTTGGTTTGGGAAACTCCATAAATCACTTATCCAAAAGTTTATCTAAAACTCCAGAAGCATTCATTTGTCCCACCAATTTATCAAAATTGTGCCTGTGTTGTAGTTCAATTGCCACAGTTGTCTTTTGTTAAATATGCATTAACTGAGTTCCTACAAACATTTTTTAGAACTCAAAAAAAGCTTCTAAAAAAGAGTGACACTTGAACTGGTCCGTCTTAAGAAATTCTTCATATAGTGCTGCCATGTTAAATTATAATAGTTTTGCTTCTTGATTTCTCCTTCTTTCGTGTAAGTTCCTTGAACATGTACTTTGATGTGTTCAGTGTCTGGTACTATTCCTGGAACAATATGTCAACAAATCTCTGAGTAAGTAGGTTACACATAGCCTTTTTTGGAGAGAAGGGTGATTATAAACATAGCAAAGATTCTCACGAAAAGCTGATTAATGAATTCATTAACTATGACAATCAATTCTGTTCTTTTAAAGTAGAAAGACAAGACTACCCAAAAGACATACTAGTAAAGGCAGTTACTGTTTGATTTCACTCTTTCATGTTTTGAACAAGGAATGTCACCACCCACCTCTTTCAGTCATGGTCTCAAGAACTTGTGAAAAAGAAAGTACCAAGTCATAGGAACGGTAAACATAATATCAGAAGCCAAAATGTGGATCTATGGTCTTATTCCAAATAGATATTTGAACATATAACCAATATAGATCATCCAAATTGTTTGATTTTAGTACTTCTGGCCTCCAAAGAAAACACAGCAACATGCTCTATTCCTTAAGAACTACCAGTTGATCTTTGACAATTTTGTGAGCAAATAAACATAAAGGCGTTTTGAAAACTGTCTAGAGCACAACATAAGGGTAAATTCTATAATTTAGGCATTATAAAATACATGAACCAACTTCTATTTTCCAGTCTGGCATGTAAGGTCTTAGAAGTTATCTCTTCCCATCCACTAAAAAAAAAAAAAAAAAAAAAAAAAAGAAAATCAACACATCTTCTTACCTCCATTAAAGTAGTGGAAATTGAAAGCCCAAATAAAAGACTAAGCAGAGAATCACCACCTACCAGGAGAAGAAATCTCAGTTGCCACCAAACCTAGTGTTGGTGAGAAAAAGGATCATTAACTAGTTGATGGAGACTGAGTACAAACCAGCTTGAGAGATTAAAAACTCCTGATGTGTTATCTCACAGGACATAAAAGGGGAAGAATGTGAGCAGAGAGAAGTGACCTCAGAAACGACCACTGAAATAGAAGATCGAGGAGCACGGTGTGCCTTTTGGATCATGGTCCTTGTGCTGTGAAATCTCTTGGCACAAGAGAAACTCAAGATATATGAAGATCTCCAAGGTATAAAGATGCCTACTTGCCTCCTAAAACACGAGAGAAAAATTTTGTTTGTTAAAGTCATCTACCTGTGGTATCTCAGTGGTAGCAGCACTAGATAAGTGAAGCTGGAGAGAGATTTTATTAAGTCAGACAAGGATGAGTTTTTACTTGGAAGTAGGGAGATGGTGGATAAAGAATCAAAAAGAGACAAGCAAAAAGAAATTAAATTCGTTTTCTCTTACCAATGAGAATTCTGAGTCTGTTAAGAATGCTAGGCAGAAGTGTTTCTGGATATTGAAACTGAAAAAAAAAAAATTAACAAAATTCAATGAGAATTCTGGAATAATTCTATATCATAAAGATTTTATTTCCCATAAGCAGTTTGCTTTCTGTGAAGATTTCTTGCAACTTAGGTGGGTTGTTGTTGTTTTTTAAAGATCATGCAGTAGTTATCAAAATAAAGTCATTAAGACAAAGACTGAAAAGTTTGGTAAATGAAAAGGTGGTCGAAACCAAGGTCCAGGAAAAAAGATAGGGAGAAAATTTTTTTTCAATTCTGTATCCTCAAGATGTTAACTCTGGGCTGCAGATGGAAAGTGTGTTAAGGAAATAACATTAGGATTATAACCCTTGTGTGAAGAAAAATGAATCAAGTCTCACAGTAATATTGGATATTGTGAAATCTATAAAGAACATTCTCGTTTTTGCAATGGTGGGGGAAATCTTGGCATAATGCATAATGAGACCATGATACAGGATTCAAAAGTACTTTGAATTGTTCCAAGATGTCAAAATGAGTCAGTACCAAAATAATGACTGGAACCCAGGACTCCTGGCTGCTAGCCAGGACTCTACCCACTTGACCATATTTCCTTTTTATTTTCTGATCATTATTTTATTCTCTCTCTCCTTGTGTATGTCTTTTCTTCTCTACCTCTCATTCCTTCTCACATACTGTAGATGATCTTTGTACATGTCTTCCATAAATCACTCTTTAATGAAGTCTCTTTGTTGCATTCTTTTTCTCGGTACCCAATCGAAGATTACAGCAGAGAGCCAGAGCTCAACATTAAGGGAGCTAATTGAAGGTCATTCAGCTGAAAACAATTCATATTTATCCATGGCTTCCTTTACCAGAGCATCTGGTTTCTGTTAACCAGCATGGTGTCCTCTGGTTCTAACTGTGGTGGCCTACGGTAACCACATTTTTGCTAAAAAAGAAAAAAAGGATTTCTTACATCTGTTCCCGAGATGTTTTTGTACTCATCCTTGTACATGCAATGCTCAGTAGTTAGATCAACACAGACTAAAACTTCGTCAAATTAGATATTAAAGACTTTGAGTCTACCAGTAGCTTCCCTGTTACTTTCTCTTTCTACCAAGATCCCTTACAAAATTAAGATGGGAAGAGGTCAAAGAATCCATCTTACTAACCCTGGGCAGAAAGTTATGATTTTAAGCAAATTTGAATATTGTCTTTTTACAAAGAGATTTCTTGTTTTCATCTCTATGAATTAATAAGAAAAGGAGCCCTAGTGATGTATTTTGTAGGGAGTAAAATAAAGAATATATATTCTCAGTCAATAAAATATTTAAGAAGTTTCATCATATCTGCCCATAGTTCCCATTCACCGTCATTAAGTTGATTCTATCTCATAGTGACCCTCTATCAATCACAAGAACTTCAATCTTTGTGTGAGGATACAATATTTTCTCCCTAGGAGGAGCTGATGAATTTGAACCATTGACCTTTCACTTGGAAGTACAATAGGGAACACATCTATACCACCAGCGCTCCTTCCCAACTCACAGTAGGTATGTATATGTGTGTGCGTGTCTACTTATTAGTAATAGGAACTCAGGTCTCCATATAAATTTTACTCTCTTTCTGCTAATATGTTACTAAATACTCCTAGTGTATATAATATAAGGAGCTGTGGAGGCTTAGTAGTAAGGAGCTATTCTGCTCACCTGAAGGCATGTGGCTCAAAAATCATCAGCTGTTCCATGGGAGAAAGATGGACCATCTCCTCCTGGGCAATTATTGCCTCTGAAAACCTGCTATCGGGTTCAGCTGTGAATTGGTTTAGATTTAACGGCACTAAAAAAATATTGTTGCTGCTGTTGTTGTTGTTGTTGGTATGTGCCATCAAGGTGCTTGCGATAGCAACCCTATGTACAACAGCCTAAACCCTGCTGTATTCAGTGCCAATCTTATTGTCTCTGACACACTTACCCCGTTACGTCAGTGACTGAATCAGTCCATCTCATCAAGGGTCTTCCTCTTCTATGTTGTCCCTCCATCCAAGCATAATGTCCCTCTCCAGGGACTGATCCCGCCTTGCAAAATGTCCAAAGCATGTCAGATGAAGCTTCAGAATCCTTGCCTCCAAGGAGCAGTCTGGCTTCACCCTCTCCAGGATGAACTTATTTGTTCTCCTAGCAGTTCACAGTATATCCAATACACTTCTCCAGCACCACAGTTCAAAGGCGTCAACTCTCCTTCATTCATCTTGTCATTTTCCAGCTCTCCAATGCATAGCAAGTAATTGCAAAGACTGTGGCCTGTATCAGGCACACCTTAGTTTCCTGACTGGCATCGTTGCACTTCAGTATTTTGAAGAGGTCTCTGACAACAGACTTTTCCAACGCAATTCATCTTTTAAATTCCTGGCTGCTGGTACCAAGAGTATGGATTGTAGACCAAGCAAACTGGAGCTGTCAACAATTTCAATCTCTTCACCATCTACCATGATGCTGCCAATCAGCTCAGTGGTGAGAATCTTTGTTGTCTTGATGTTGAACTTCAATCCATAGTATTACCTATCCTTAACTCATTGGCGCAGGATAGAGCAGGGTTTAGAGCTGTTGTGCATAGGGTCGCTATGAGTCGGAAACGACTCGATGGCACATAACAACAACAACTCATTGCTGTCCCATCAGAACCAATGCATAGCTAACCCTTCAATGGGTTTTCAGAGGTAATAAGTTGTGCAGGAGGAGATTGCCCATCATTCTCCTACAGAGAAGATGTCTTTCCATTGGGAGTATAACTCTTACCCACCAGGCAGCTAGATCTCCATGTATTACATTTTAAGAAATTTAAATTCAATTCCATTTAAGAAGCTGACTGAGCAACAACAAGATATTGGAGAGAATAAATAACAAAATAAAAAGTATTTCTTAACATAATTTAGGAAGAGTTCAATATGTATAAATATTGGGAAAGTGAGACTCCAAAGTATATTCAGGAACTTCTTCTAGCCCATAGATAATTGTACTTTTAACCCAAAGACCTAAACCTTCTGTAGGTTCAAATCCACCAGTGGCTCCACAGGGGAAAGATGGGCATGATGATTTATAACCTCAGAAACAACAGAATATTCACTCTGAGTCACTTCTAACTCGAAGTGAGTGCATGAGTGAGTGAAAATAGAATCAGCAAGAAGTGACTTTATAACCCCTAAAATGAACAGTAGTGTTACTACTAATGTTGCTGTTGTTAGGTGCCATCAAGATCTCTATGATTTATATGAACCTGTGAATAACTGACCTGAAACTTGCCCTAACCTATGTCATCTTCTTTATTTTTTGTTATCATTGAATCCATTGACTTAGCGTCAATCCATCTTGAAAACATTTATTGAGTGATTTCTATGTACTATGCTTATTGTTTTCTACTAATTACTTCATTTAATCCTCACTTCAAAGCTTTGCAGTAAATGACATTCTTTTTTTGGGGGGTGGGGGATATAAATGACACTCTTATTTCAATCTTACAGAAAAGGATTTTGAGTTTTATAAAAATATACTTGTCTGGTTCTACCAAGTGGCTATTTAAAATAGGTAAATTAGAACAGAATTTAATAACAGTGCTCTTTATTAAAATATAGTCAGGATGTAATGAAATTACAATGGATCATGTGGTACCTTGAGACTGGCAACACAGGCCATTGTTGTTGTTATATGACCATAAGTCAAAACTGACTCTTAACTAACTCTGCAGCAAGTTTTCAGAGGCTATAAATTGCCCCTGCAGAGAGTGCCCATCTTTCCCCTTTGTAGTAGTTGATGGATTCAAACAGTCCATCTTTGGGCTGACACTGCCACTCCCTACACACTAAGCCAAAAGAACCCCTTACATAAGCCATTCTTATCCCTGAACTTGATGGTACCATATCTCTTTGCATTATCTACTAACTTACCATTTACGAAATTTATAAGTTAGCTGAAGTGACAAATGGGTAAGTGGGACTGAGTATTAAAAGCCAGAAAAAAAAGCCATAAAGGATTCCCTAGAAAGAAGCTTAACCTTAAAAAAGGGATCCAGCCAACTCAAAGTTGATTCAAAATAAACAATCCATCTTCGTTTCTCTCCTACTCTCCAAATTACCTGAAATCAGCCAAATGCCTCAGGAAAAAGAAAGCTATGGATTAAAATGCACAGAAGCAAGGCTGCTGGGCAGAGAATGAGATGAATTGGAGATACTGTTGTCCTTGTTGCTTACGTTAAAGCTATGATGTTGGCTCTGAAGTAAATTATCCTATATTCAATAGAAGAGAATGTTGTCACACTGCCTAATCTTGTGCCATCCACACAATCATTACTGTGCTTGAGTGCATTGTTAAAGCCACGATGTCACCTAGTATCATTGTTGTTGCTAGGTGCAGTCAAGGGCAACTCATAGTTACTCTATGAACAATAGACCTGAACTCTGTCCTCTCATGTGCTATCCACATTGTGTCTGACACACTTGAGCCCGTTGTTATAGTTATTGTGTCTATTTATCTTGTTGGAGATCTTCTCTTTCACTACCCTTCTCCTAGCTTCTCCTGACAACAGGTCCGAAGCAAATGAGATAAAGCTTTACCATCCTTGCTTCCAGGGAGCACTCTGGCTACACTCTTTCCAATACATGTCTGTTTGTTCTTTTGACCATCCATAGGTTATTCAGGACTCTTCTCTGATCTATTTATGCTCAATGGCATCAATAATTCTTCTGTCAATCTTATTTATTGTCCAGTTCTCAGATGCATAGCAAGTAATTGAAAATATCATGACCTGGATCAAGTTCATTTCAGTCTTCAGACTGATATCAATGTTCTTCAGTATTCTGAAGAGATCCCTGACAGCAGACACACCCACTGAAATATGTCTCTTTTTTTTTTTAAATTTAGGTTGTTTATTTTTCATTTCAATGAACATCTACAGAGATTTTGGGATTCCATTCATTCATTGTTGCACCCTTCTCCCCGCACAAACCCCTCCCCCCCCCCCCCCATTTGCTCCTCTCCTTGAAAAGCAAACGAAAAACTCCCTCATTGGTACACAATCCCCCCCCGCACCTCCCCAAACCCCACCCCCTAGCCCCAAATATACTCCACTCTACAACCCTCATTGCATACTCCTACGATAAAAATAATGCCATAAAATATAATACTTTTAGACTATTCTCTCTCCCATAGATTTCAATGCCGTAAACATATTTCATCCAGTTTTTCTGAGTGAGGTATCTCAGTCACAAAGGCTGGCATTGGGGTGGGGGTAAGACTGAGAAAAACTGGATGAAATATGTCTCTTAATCAGACTACTTACTGATATTAAGGATGTTGACTGTTGATCCAAGCAAGATGAAATAATTAACAACTTTAATCTTTTCTCCATCTATCATGATGTTGTCTACTGGCCCAGTGATGAGTACTTTTGTTTTCTTGATGCTGAGATATAGTCCATATTGAAGGCCAGTTTTCTTCATCTTTTGCAGCAAGCATTTCAAGCCCTCCTCACTCAGCAAGCAAGGTTGTTTCATCTGCACAATGCAGGTTATATTGATGAGCCTTCTTCCAATCCTGATGCCACATTCTTCTTCTTAGAGTCCAGCATCACTAATTATTTGCTTAGAATACAGATTTAATAGGTGTAAAGGATACATCCCTGGTGTACACTCGTCTTGATTTTAAACTATTGAGTGTTCCCTTGCTCCACAACACCTTCTTGGTCTAGATAGAGATTTCATAAGAGCACAGTTAATTGTTTTACCAAACTGATACCCTTTTCCAAGGACTAACCCCTCTTGATTACTTGCCTGAAGAATATGAGGGAATCTAGAGAGGCACAGTCACTTTCTAAGAACACAGGATGACTAAGTTATTTTGTGGGAATTCAAATCCATAATTTCCTGGTTTCAAACCCCAGGTTCTTAGTCAGTATGATCTACCACAGATGTCTTTGAAATCCCAGAGAGAATTTATCCCAGAATGCATAAGTATTTTGGAGAAAGGTAGAATGGAAAGAGCATGCGAGGCTATGACATTTACTAGATGTGTGTAGCCTTTGTTACGATATCCCTGAGACTTTTTTTTTCCTCATATACAGTATGGTGAAATTGGCAATATGATCTATATATTGAGAGAAAAAAATACTCATTTTATTATTGTATTGTATTATTATACAATGAATATTTTTTCCTCAATATATAGATCATATTGCCAATTTCACCATAATTGTTCTGAACCAGCCTAGTGTAGAAATGAACTACTCAATTCTGAGTACAAAAACAGCATCTGTAGTGCATTGGGAAGAAGCCTATTCTTTAAGAAATTTATTGTTCACTCAAAATAAGAGAGAACACAGCCGTGCCAGTTTCAGTTGTTTTTATATCAGAATGACTGGGATAATACAGATAAACCCATCATTTCACTAAATAGCATTTAAGAAAACATTTCTGTCCTCCAAAAAAAAGCTGAGAGGCAGATTTTATTAATAAAAGGGTTCTTAATGCTATGAAAGAACTCATGTTAACAGTAAATGTGACAACAGTAATAACGCAAGGCATACTTTAGCACTAAGATTATACTTCTGGCAAGAAATGCAGATAGTTAACTGTGTTTACAGAAGTCCACATGATACCAAAGCTCGATAAGGCCTAAAAAAGTACTCCAAAGTTTTATTCAGATATTTCCCAGGTCAAAAGTGAAGTTGAGAAACAGAACTGAAAATTAGAGAGAAAACCAACTGTTACAAATTGTTGCTGTCATGTGCCATCAAATTGCTTTTGATTTGTAGTAAGCATATTCAAAGCACAACAAAACTCTGCTTGATTCTGCCCAAGCCTCAAAGTCACTGCTGTGATTGAACCCATTGTTGCAGCCATTCTATTGATCAGTTCATTTCTTTGAGACTTCCTCCTTTTCACTAGCCACTACTTAGTATGATGTCCTTCTCCAGATAACAAAACTGAAAGAGTAAAGCAATTCTGCTTCCAAGGAAAATTTTGGCTGTTCATCTTCCAAAGCAAATTTGTTCTTTTGACAATCTGTTACTCTTCATCAACACCAAAATTCAAAAGCATCAGTTCTTCTTTGTCTTCCTTATTCACTGACAGTCCAACATTCCCAGGCATATGTGGCAATTGGAAATACCATGATTTGCATCAGCTGGATCTTCACCCTCAAAGCACCTTTCAAGCTACTTTGCAGAAAAGGAAATAAGAAGTATCCACATTGGTGATGATAATTGACCATTTCAGTAAAGCATCAGGATAGAAGATCAACATACAGAAATCAGATTGCTCTACAGTGGCAAAGAGAACATCTTGTTGTTATGTGCTGTCGATTTGCCTGCAGCTCATAATGGCCCTATGTACAACAGCTCTGAACTGTGCCCTGTCCTGAGCCAGTCTCACTTACTCTAACACACCGACTCCCATTGTCCTTGTTACTATATTTTATCCCGGGTCTTTCTCTCCTGCGCTGTCCCTCTACCCTTCTGAGCATGATGGCCTTCTCCAAGAATTGATTCTTCCAGGACACATGCCCAAAATATGTGAGAAAGAGCTTCAAAATCATAGCCTCCAAGTAGAAACTGGGTTTTACCCTCTCTAAGACAGACTTATTTGTTTTCTTGGTGGTCCATAGTATGTCCAAGACTCTTCTCCAGCATCACAATTCAAAGGCATCAATAATTCTATCATCCTTGATCATTGCATAGCAAGTAATTGTGAAGATCGTGGCCTGGATCAGGTGCACTTTAGTCTCTAGACTTACATTGTTGTTTATCAGTACTCTGGAAAGATCTCTTACAGCAGAATTACCTAATGCAATTTGTATTTTGATTTCCTGACTGTTTGTGCCAAGAGTGTTGATTGTAGAGCCAAGCAAGCTGTAACTGATATCAACCTGAATCTCTTCTCCATCCATCATGGTGCTGCCAATTGGCCCTGTGAGAATCTTTCTTTTCTTGACATTGAGCTTCAATCCATATTGAAGAATATAGTCCTTGACCTGCAACAAGTGTTTCATGTTCTCCTCAGTTTCAGCAAGTAATGCCAATTAACAATAGTTAATTACAAGATTAAATATTTAGAAACAAAACTAGATACACAAATGACATTGTTGTTGTTTTTTGTGTACCATCGAGTGGCCTGTGACTCATAGAGACCCTATGTTTGATAGCCCTAAACCCTATTCTATAATGTGCCAATCTCACTGTCTCTGATACACGCATCCCCATTACCTCATCACTGAATCAATTCACCTCATAGAGGGCCTTCCCCTCCTGCGCTGTCCCTCCACCCTCCCAAGCATGACGTCTTTCTCCAAGGACTGGTCCCTCCTTGAAGCATGTCCAAAGTATGTCAGATGAAACTTCAGAATGCTTGCCTCCAAAGTTGAGACTGTCTCAATGGGCTTTAATGTGCCAGGACGTGTGAAGATAGCACAGGATAGGATGGGTTTCTGATCCACCTGTCATAGTGTCACTATGAGTTACACTTGACTAGAAAGCACCTAACAACAACAACTTCTTCTGTGGTTAGATTCCTTTTCAGAAAGCAAGATAGAGTCATTTGCTTATGTCAAGTTTATAATGACTCTATCTCCAATCCTGAAACCAAATTTTTCTACATTTAGACCATCTTCTCAATTTATTTGCCCAGCATACAGTTTAAGTAGGTATGGAGAAAGGATACAATTCTGGCAGACACATTTCCTTGTTTTAAACCATACACTATTGCTCTACTCAAATGCCTCCTGGTTGATGGACAGGTTATATATGAGCACAATTAAGTGTTCCATAATTGCTTTTATTCACAATGTCGTCTAGAATTTCTTATGATCCACACAGTCTAATATTTTTGCCCTGTTGTGGTATTCTACTTTCAGTCAAGATCTTTCTTGCATCAACAATGATGTCTGTGGTTCCACATCATCTTCTAAATAAATCTTAAATTTCTGGAAATTTTTGGCTGATGCATTGGCTCAGTCTTTTCTTAATATTATCTTCAGCACAATTTTACTTGCATGTGTTAATTAATAATTATAGTGTTCCAAATTTTCCACATTTTTGTTGGATCCCCTTTCTTTGGAGTGAATACAAATAGAAATCTCTTCCAGTAGGTTGACCAGGTAACTGTCTTCTAGACTTCTTGGAATAAACTAACAAAGTAGGAAGCACAAAATAGAACAATTTTATACTGAACTCATAAGTGTATTGGCACCTTCGCTTGATGCAACAAAGTATAAGGTCATTAACATTCAAATTAAATTATCAAAATAAAATCTTAGAGGTATAGAAAGAAGGCACATAGTGTGTGTTTTAAAACTTGACATAAAAGAGAAAAATCAGAAAAGATACTTATAACATCACTCCAGAAGATCCTTCATCTAACGACTAAATATTTTGCAAATAGAGAAATTTTTTTAAAAAATTGTCTAACATTTTTGTTAGACAATTTAAAAATTTTATTCCTCTTATAGATGGATCTTGGCTAAAAGCAGGGAGTACCAGAGGAATGTCTATCTGTGCTTCATTGATTATACAAAGGTGTTTGACTGTGTGGACCGTAACAAACTGTGGCTGACTCTGAGAAGAATGGGAATCCCAGAACACTTGATCATGCTAATGTGAAACTTATACTTGAACCAAGAGGCAGTCGTCAGAACAGAGCAAGGAAATACTGCATGGTTCAAAATTGGGAAGGGCGTATGCCAGGGATGTGTCCTATCTCCATACTTTTTCAACTTGTATGCAGAACAGATCATCCGGGAGGCTGGGCTTTATGAGGAGAAATGCAGTATCAGGATTGGTGGAAGATCTATCAACAATCTGTGTTATGCAGATGACACAACCCTGCTTTCTGAAACTGAGGAGTACCTGAAGTGTTTACTGCTGAGGGTCAAGGACTGCAGCCTACAATATGGCTTGAGGCTCAATGTCAAGAAGACAAAGATTCTCACCACTGGACCAATAGGCAGCATCAGGATGGATGGTGAAGAGATTGAGATTGTTCACAGCTTTAGTCTGCTTGGCTCCACAATCAACACTCTTGGCAGCAGCAGCCAGGAAATTAAAAGACGTATTGCGATGGGAAAGTTGGCTGTTAAGGACGTCTCTAAAGTATTGAAGAGCAACGGTGTGTCTCTGGAGACTAAGGTGTGTCTGGTACAGGCCATGATCTTTGCAATCACTTGTTATGTGTCAGAGAGCTGGACAATGACCAGGGAGGATAGAAGGAGAATTGATGCTTTTGAGCT
>NW_006399807.1:13985161-13993184 GCF_000299155.1 Elephantulus edwardii | reverse complement strand
AAGAGTATTGAGGGTACCATGGACTGCTAGGAAAACAAACAGATTCATCCTGGAGAGGGTTAAACCGGGCGGGCAGCTCCTTGGAGGCAAGGGTTCTGAGGTTTCGTCTAACATACTTTGGCATGTTATAAGGAGGGCCCGGTCCTTGAAGAGGGATTTCATGCTTTAGAGGGTGGAGGGACAGCACAGGAGGGGAAGACTCTCTCTGAGGTGGATTGATTAAGTGACTGGGGTAATTGGGATGGATGTATTGGAGACAGTGCACAGGACAGAGTAGAGTTTAGGGCTGTTGTACATACGGTCGCTATGAGTTGCAAGCAACTTGATGGCACACAGCAACAACCAAAAGGAGACACAACTCATCAAAGTGAATGATTCTATCAAATGACAAGTAATGATAAAAGACTCAAATTTATAAAAGCTATTATTAAATATTAAGACATCAAAATGAAAATAATAAATCATGAAGTCCAAGAAGAAAAGCAGACTTCTGGTCATATAAGTAGGTGACTAGGAAACAACCTCTTTATGCACAAGGAATTGGGATTTTTCATTTACAAATTTATATCTAGCCAAAGAATGTATTAAGTATGCATGCAGCATAAATACAATTTGATTAATTAAAGAAAAAGACTAAATTTTATTTCACATAACCATTTCATAGGCTATTTTGGATGATAAACCAAGAAAGAGAAAGATTTGTAGGAATTGTGTGTCCAATGCAGAAAAATATAAAAGCATAATCCAGTAATAACTGTGCAACTAGTCCAAGCACTCAAACAAAACAATAATAATCATTCCCAGCAATGTCTTCATGAAACAGGGGGAAAAACCCAAATTGATATGTTGGTAGTGATATGTCGGGTTTAAAAAAGTGTCAACTTTGGGAACCTCAAGATCAATTGGCACAACTTAGCCCACAAAGGGTGTTCTGCACCCTACACTGGTGAGTAGCAACTGAGATCTTAAAAGCTAGTAAGCAGCCATCCAGGGTGCAATCATTGGTCTCTCCTTGTCTGGATTTTTTAAAGAGTGAAGAAAATCAAACACACATGGAAACAATTATGTCTGAAACCAGAACTAGATGGTGTCCAGCTACCATCGTTGATTACTCTGAAAGGGTTAACAACAGAGTCCTGAATAGAATGAGAGATAAAAGGAGAACAAACTTGGCAATCATAAAAATGTCTAGGCATACTAGTCTGATAAAGATGGGTAGAATTCCGGAGACTATGACTTTTGACCACTCTTTGAGGCTGGAACTGAATTAATCCCTGTGATATAACTTACAACTGAACAATGTTGTTGTTGTTGTCATGTGCCATTAAGTCAAATACGGCTCATAACAAACCTAGAAACAATGTATCTGAACCAAACCTATCCTGTGCCACTCTCACCAACTCTGGTATACTTGAGCGCATTTTTGCAGTCACTCTTTCAATCCACCTCCTTGAAAGTCTTCTCTTTAGCCAACCCTCCACCTTCGCAAGCATGATGTCTTTTTCCAAAGACTGGCCCCTCCTCACAACATGTCCAAAGTATGTGAGATGAAGCTTCCCCATCTTTGCCTCCAAGGAAAATCCTTGTTGCACTTTCTCCAACACTTTGAAGAATGGAGTTGGTTCTTCTTGCAGCCCTGAGATATTCAGTACTCTCCTAAATGCTACAACTCAAAGGCATTGATTCTTCTTCTATCATCCTTAGTCATTGTTCAACTTTCATATGTGCAGCAAGGTTTCAAAAAGACCCTGGTTTGGATTAGGAACACCTAAGTCTTTAAAGTTAAATCATTGCTCCTTGGAATTTCATAAAGGTCCTTTGACAGTGGACTTTGCCAGTGCAGTATGTCTTTTGATTTCTTCACCACTGGTCAAAGGATGTCAACTGTGGATTCAAGTAAGATGAAACCTTTGACAATTTCTCAATCTATCCTTTCCATCTATCCTTTCTCCATCTATTAGGATGTTGGCTCAGTGGTGAGAAGATTTTTATCTTCTGGATGTTAAGATGTAATCTATATTGAATGATGTAGGCTTTGATCTTCTGCAGAAAACGTTTTAAGTCCTCCTCATGTAAGCAAAGTTATGTTAACTCCAAGTTGTTCATGAGTCTTTTTCCAGTATGGATGTGACATTCTTTATTACAAAGTCCAGATTCTCAAATTATTTGCTCATCATGGAGATTGGATAGGTATAGAGAAAGGATATAGATTTGATGAATACCCTTCTTGGATTTAAACTCTGCAATGTTTACTTGCTCTGTCTTGGCTAAAAGCAGAGAATATCAGAAGGATGCCTGTGTTTTATTGACTTTGCAAAGTCATTTTACTATAGATCACAGCAAATTATGCCTAACAATGAGAACAATAGGAATATCAGAAAACTTAATTATGTTCATGCAAAGTTTATACATAGACCAAGAAGATATTGTGTGAACAGAGCAAGAAAACATTGTATGGATTTAAAAAAAGGAAAAAGGGATATTTCTATGTTGTTGTTGCTGTTATGTGTCTTCGAGGCACCTGTGACTCATAAAACCCTATGTACAACAGCCCAAAACCCTGCTCTATCCCTTGCCAATCTTATTGTCTCAAACACACCTATTCCCATTTCTTCAGTGACAGAATCTATCCATCTCATCAAGGGTCTTCTCCTGCGCTGTCCTTCCACCCTCCCAAGCATGATGTCTGTCTCCAAGGACTGATGCCGCCTTGCACCACGTCCAAAGTATGTCAGATGAAGCTTCAGAACCTTTGCCTCCAAGGAGCAGTCTGTCTTCACCCTCTCCAGGACAAACTTGTTTGTTCTCCTTACAGTTCATGGTATATTCAATACTCTTCTCCAGCACCAAAGCTCAAAAGCATAAATTCTCCTTCTATCATCCCTAGTCATTGTCCAGTGCTCTGCTGCATATCAAGTAATTACAAAGACCATGGGATGTATCCGGTGCACCTTAGTCTCCAGACTGACATCATTGCTCCTAAGTACCTTGGAGAAGTCTCTGACAGCAGACTTTTCCAATGCCATTCATCTTTTAATTTCTTGGCTGCTGGTCCCAAGAGTGTTGATTATAGAGCCAAGCAAACTAAAGCTGCCAATAATCTCAATCTCTGCACTGCAACCCCTGAGGTACACAGTATGAATCCACCAGATCCTCTGCTGGAGAAGGAGGGGCAATCTCCTCTTGTGCCTGTCTGATCTTATTTGACAGTACACACACACAAAAATAATAACATTTAAAAAAATTAAAAGAAAAAATCATTTCAATGTCTTCACCATCTATCATGATGCTACCAGTTGGCCCAGTGGTGAGAATCTTTATTTTCTTGACCTTGAGCTTCAATCCATATTGAAGGCTGCAGTCCTTGACCCTCTGCAGCAATAGAAGATGAGCAATAATATCAGGGAGGTAGTTAGCCCTTAAAACAAAAACAACCATACAACATCAAAAGGCAGCATTTGCTCAAGGATAAAGCTCAGAAGGTAGGAAAAGAGGGGATAAAAACATGAATGGAAACAGAAACCACAGAGAACTAGTGGGAATGGTGCTATTACAATGTGGGGATCATAATTAAGGTTGTAAAACAAAATATGTATGGATGGTTGAATGAACTACCAATGTGCTCTGTCAGCTTTTATTCAAATCACAATAGAAAGTTTCTAAAAGTGAAAAGAATGTATTTCATCTAGCCAAAATAATTTCAAAATAACTCATGTTTTACTTGTATTTTCCCTATAATATCAAAATTCCATGAATATTATATATATATATTATTTTTTTCTTCATGATTATAAATGAACTCCCCAACCCCATATACATAGATTCCTCATTCAAAGATTCAACTAACCACAGATAGAAAATATTTGGAAATAAAAATAAAGCAATTAAGTTATCAAAGCAATCCCTCAGAGGCAAAGAGGGAGCATAATACAAAGCATTTGCATTGTATTATGTAGTATAAGTAAACTAGACATAATTTAAACAATGCAGGAGGATGTTTGTAGGTTAAATGCAAACACTGCACCATTTTACATAAGAAATCTTAATATCTTTGGATGTTTATATCTTCAGAACATCCTAGACTCAATCCCCCATGGATATCAAGGGTCTACTATACTGTATTCTTCTCTCTAAAGCACTTCCCTCACTGACCACCTCTAATCTCTTTTAAAATTTATACAAAAATTCATTCTGGTTTTCTTTTATTTTATATCTTTCATCCTCTTTGTAATTGCTCTAAGACCTAGAATTGTGGTATTTCTCCTTTCATAATGAATTATTTAGTGAATGGAAAGTAAAAATAAATGGAAATCTTAAGCAAAACTTCACATTCATGTTAGAAGTGGAACTATGGGTGAAGAATCATGACCGGCAACATTCTGCAGAGACTGGCCATTTGTGTTTGCTGCCTCCTGGTTTCTAGATTGTCGGGGTGGATGTCATTCTCTTTCCTATTTAGCCACACTTGACTCTTTCTCCATATAAAGTAAACTACAATTGGGTTCCAATTACTAAATTAAAATCACATTCTAGAACTGCCTGCCTGAAATTGCACCCAGGTGACCTTAACTGCAGTTTTGTGTCTTCCCAAACACTTTAGGCATATATCTCAGACTGTCTCCAGCTCACTCCCACAGATGGCAACCCATATTTTCCCTATTTCCCACTTAGGATGAAGCATTGTACTGCTGTTCCCATTTTATTACTACCGTACTGCCATTCCACAGAATCAAAATCTTTCAACATCTCTTGCAGCTTGCTGAATCAATCTTCATTCTTTATGTTTCTCTCTCAAACACATCTCTTCTGGTTTTCTAAGAGCCATGGAAATGTAAAGATGTAGAATTTTCCGTTTTCAGGTATCTTGGTCATCAAGGCAGACAGGGATCATGTAAAAAGTTCATGGTTGTTGTTGTTAGGGGTCCTCAAGTTGAGTACGACCCATGTTCTTGTTATGTGCCATCAAGTCACTTGCAAATCATAGCCACCCTATATACAAGAGTCCTAAACCCTACTCTATTCTGTGCCAGCCTCACTGCGTCTGACACACCCACCCCGATTACCCTAGCCACTGAATTGATCCATCTCATCGAGGGTCTTTTTCTTCTGTGCTGTCCCTCCACCCTCCTAAATATGATGTGTCCCTCTGAGTACTGGTCCCTCCTTGTAACATGTCCAAAGTATGTCAAAGCTTCAGAATCCTTGCCTCCAAGGAGCATCCCAGTTTCACACTCTCCAGGAAAAACATGTTTGTTCCCCTAGAAGTCCATGGTATATTTAACACTCTTCTTCAACATTACAACTCAAAGGCATCAACTCTCTTTCTATCATCAATAGTCACTGTTCAGCTCTCTGATGCATAGCAAACAATTGTGAAGACTATGACCTAGATCAGGTGCACCTTAGTCTCCAGCCTGAAATCGTTGCTCTTTAGTATTCTGGAGAGGTCCCTGACAGCTGACTTTCTCAATGCAATTTGTTGATTTCCTGACTGCTGGTACCAAGAGTATTGATTGTGGAACCAAGCAAATTAAAACCCACAGTGACCCTATAAACAACAGAACTGAACCCGGCCCTATCCTATGCCATCCTGACACTTTCTAACACACTGGAAACCATTGCAGCAGTCACTGTGTCAAACCACCTGGTTGAAGGTCTTCCTCTCCTTCACTGACCATCTGCAGTGTCAAGCATGATATTCCTCTTCGGAAATAACCTCTGCTAGCAACATGCCTGAAGTATGTGAGTTTAAGCTTCATCATCTTTGCCTCCAAGGAACGCTCTGGCTGCACCATCTCCAAGACATATCTATTTGTTCTTTTGTCTGTCCATGGGAAGTTCAGTACTCTTCTCCAACACCACAGCTCAAAGGCATCAAGTCTTCTTCTGTCTTCCTTATTCATTGTCCAGGTCTCAGATGCATAGCAAGTGATCAGAAAGATCACGGACTGAATCAGACAAACCTTAGTCCTCAAACTGACATCAGTGGTACTATATAATTTGGTGAGGTCCCTAACTACAGACTTTCTGAGTGCAATATTTCTCCTGATCTCCTGACTGCTGATAACAAGGGTTGATTATGGATACAAATAAGATGTAAAATGGCTAAAAAGGGGTACTATCTGACTTGAATATTAGTCTTTTTTCCTTCCTTCCTTCCTTCCTTCCTTCCTTCCTTCCTTCCTTCCTTCCTTCCTTCCTTCCTTCCTTCCTTCCTTCCTTCCTTCCTTCCTTCCTTCCTTCCTTTCTTCTTCCTCCTCCTCTTTTCCTCCTCCTCCTTCTCCTCCCCCTCCTCCGTCACCTTTGAGTCAGAACCAACCCATAGCTTACCCTCCAGTGGATTTTTCAGAGGCAGTAAATCTCATGGGAGGATATGGATGTTAGCAGAAGCTCTCTCTTGAATGGTTTTCATATATCTTTTTGTATTTTTATTTTGACAAAATATATTCTTAATTTCTTAATTATTAATATTTAAAAGAGAATATTACATTGATTTACATATTTTATATTCTCTCATAATTCCAGCTATTTCATTATCTCTATCCTTTCTAGGCTATCACTTAACAGAACTCCCATGTCTGGTGCCTCCTGGTTGAAGAGTTGCATTGCCAACCTAAAGGCAGACAGTTTGGATGAGCCAGCTGCTCCACTGGAGTAATGTAAGCAATCTCCTCCCCTGCAATTTACAGTCTCTGAAAACCTACTGGAGGGTCAACAATGAGTCAGTTCCAAAACAGAGACAATGAACTGTCATTATTGAGGGCATATCACTTGGGGACACTGGAAGCAGGGCAGGACTTCCCAGTGGATATGATACAGCACGGTGGGGCAGACATTTGTTCTCTGTGACCTCCGTTTGGACACTTGTCAAGTTTCTACAGGTCTCACAACCATCACTTCCTCTTTACAAAGGCAGAAACAAAGGCACATTCATTCAAACGGATGATACCCAGGCAAAGTGAAGAAGAATACACCTGACCAGACCACGAGAGAGGTGGGGTGGTGCTTAGGGGAATATTTAAAGACCAGAAGAGAAGAAAGGGTATACATTGGATCGCTCATTTCATTTGCTCGTGCCTCCATGCCTCCTAGTTAAGACGCCAATAGCACATACCCCGTATGTGCCTCGCATAATTTTCACTTGGAGTCCTGGGTCCTGGGTGGAAGTCTGGAAAAGCTATTTAGAAGTCAGCTCTTCCTCCAGCACTCCCACATGCACACAGAGAAATCCGTACACAGACCCGACTGGCACACCCACAGAGAAGCCACATGTGCACCTAAGAACACATGGACAGGCAGACAATAAAAAGTCCCAGCTGCAGCCAGACCACTGTGGCCACAGACGCCTCCGCCGGCAGACAGCACATGTGCTTGCATTCTCACACCCACACAGACACAGAGAGCCACACGCAGATGCCACAGCCACACCCACGGCCGTAACTGCCTCAGCTGTGACTTTCCCCCGTGCACCCTATTTGAACACAGGACTGGCGCTAATTAGAATTGCCCAAGTCCGTCTTTGCTTCGCTAGTTACACTTCCCTCTGTGCAGTTTCAGGAAAACTCATCTTTTATAAAGCTCAGAATAATGGAGAGAAGAAGAGAAACAGGCCTCTAAAGAAAGAGGCCAGGTAGTTGGGAAAATGAAACCTTTTAGAAGCTTGTTGGAAAAGTCTCATAGCAATACCATGAACAACAAATTGGAACCTTGTCTTGTATAGCACCATCCTCAGGATCTACACCGTGCTCAAGCCTAAATTTCTTTGAAGGTAAAAAGTAAAGAAAGATGTAATAGAAAGTGTCATCCACAAAGGAACAGACCCTTCCTTGAAAGGAAATATGGAAGAGAGGCCACGCCCATTTTTACAGTGTGCCAATCTGTCTCCTTGAAGGGCTTGCCCTCTTTCACAAATCCTCTTCCTTTCCCAAAATGGTATATTTTTTTATAATTATATTTTATTAATTTTCATAAACATTTACAGAGATTTTGGGTTTCCAGTCATTCATTGTTGCACTATTCTCTC
>NW_006399807.1:13978878-13983466 GCF_000299155.1 Elephantulus edwardii | reverse complement strand
AGTTGACCATAGATAGATGGGTTGATCTCTGGATTCTCAATTCGATTCCATTGATCTATGTGTCTGTCATTGTACCAGTACCATGCTGTCTTTGAACAGAGGCTGATTCCTCCTGACAACATGGCCAAATTATGTTTAACTTACTTTGATGAGTTACTCTATTTGTGTGATTTATTTTTATTTAGGTATAATGTATTTATATATTTGTTATTTGGTGGTATTGATTCACTTGCAACTCATAGTGACCTTATGTACAAGAGCTCTGAATCCTGCTCTATACTGAGCCAGCCTCATCATCTCCAACACACCCACTCCCATTTCCCCAGCCGCTGAGTCAATCCTTCTCATCCAGAGTCTTCCTCTCTCATGTTGTCCCTTCACCCTCCCAAGTTTGATGTCCCTCTCAAAAGACTGGTCCTTTCCTGCAGCATGCCCAAAGTATGTCAGATGGAGCTTCAGAATCCTTGCCTCCAAGAACAGCCTGGTTTCATCTTCTCTAGGACATACTTTTTGTTCTCTGTGCAGTCCATAGTATATTCCGTACTCTTCTCCAGCACCACAGCTCAAAGGGATCAATTTT
Source organism: Elephantulus edwardii (assembly GCF_000299155.1). Classification (NCBI taxonomy): domain Eukaryota; kingdom Metazoa; phylum Chordata; class Mammalia; order Macroscelidea; family Macroscelididae; genus Elephantulus; species Elephantulus edwardii. The sequence continues at coordinate 13,982,886 of NW_006399807.1, read as the reverse complement.
CTATCATTGTCCAGCTTTATGATGCATAATAAGTAACTGCAAAGACCATGGCCTGGATTAGACACACCTTAGTCTCCAGACTGGCATTGTTGCTCTTCCTTACTCTGGAGAGATCCCTGACAGAATATTTTCCAAATGCAATTCACCTTTTGATTTCCTGGTTGCTTTCTTTCCAAGGGTGTTGATTGTGGAGTCAACCAAACTGAACCTGTTAACAATCTCAGTCTCCTCACCATCTATCATGATGCAGCCAATCAGCCCAGTGGTAATACTGTTCACTTGTTGTTGAGCTTTAATCCATATTTAAGGCTGTAGTCTTTGACTTTCTACAGCAAATGCCTACAGTCCTCTTCAGTGTCAGCAGTCAAGGTTATGTCATCTACATAACGCAGGTTGATAAATCTTCCTCCAATCCTGATATCACATTCTTTTTCATACAGCCCAGCCTCCAGGATTATCTATTCTGCATATAGATTGAAAAGATATGGAGATAGGATGTATCCCTGGTGTGTGTGTGTGTGTGTGTGTGTGTGTGTGTGTGTGTGTGTGTGTGTGTAGAGATAAAGAGATAGATGATAGAGATAGATATAGATATATATGATTTAGATATATGTGATTTAGATAATCAAATGTCCTTTGCTTGATGTTCCAGATTTTTATTCCAGGGTGACTTGATCACAAATTCTTATTTTCTGAAATAACAGTCTCACAGCTTGTCAATCAATCAGGTTAAAGGACCCTACAGAGGCAACTTTTACTATTGTCTTAAATGTTTAAAATATGTCTGAGCTCCTGCCACTATCAGTTGCAACAATGGGCCCGAAGGCACCTAATAAGACAACATGATTCAAAAAAAATGTGCACCAATAAGATCTGCATTTTATCTCCACACTTTTTTCAGTCTATACATGGAACAAATCATTTGGGAGGCTGGACTGTATGAGGAGGAATATGGCATCAGGGGTGGAAGAAGATTTATGAATAATCTGTGCTATGAAGATGATATAACCTTGCTGGCCAAAACTGAGGAGAACCTAAATGAAGCATTTGTTGCAGAAGGTCGACCACTGTAGTCTTCAATATAGATTGAAGCGCATCATCAAGAAAACAAAGATTCTAATCACTGGGCCAACTGGCAGTGTCATGATAGGTGGAGAAGAGATTGAGATTGTTAACAGTTTAGGCTTGTCTATTCCACAATCATCACTCTGGTACTAGCAGGAAATCAAAAGAGGAATTGCACTGGGAAAGCCTGCTGTCTGTCAGGGACCTCTTCAGAGTACCAAAGATCAATTATGTCAGTCTAGAGACTAACGTGTGTGTGATCTAAGCGATGGTCTTCACAATTATTTGATATGCGTCAGAGATCTGGACAATGACTAAGAATGAAAGAAGAATGGATGCCTTTGAGTTGTGGAGCTGGAGAAGAGTATTGAACATACCATGGACTGCTAAGAGAACAAATAGGTCTGTCCTGGAGAGGATGAAATTGAGCTGCTTCTTGGAGGCAGGGATTTTGAAATTCCTCTAACAGTGGGCTTGAGCATGTCTTGGATTGTGAGGATGGCTTAGGATGGTGCAAGAATAGATCTATTGTTCATAGAATTGCTGTGAGTCATAGCAAAAGCTCTGTTGTCCTAGTGTATGGAAAGTACGCTATGATGATATGGTAGTGTACTTAGAAACCCTTAAAGACTCAGCAAGAAAACTACTGGACATAACTGAACAATTCAGCAAAGTGGCAGGATACAAGAGCAACACATAAAAGTCAATTATATTACAGTGACAAAGAGAATACAAAACTGGAGCTAAGAAAAACAATACCCATTACGAAAGATAATCACAAGATTAAATACTTGGGAATAAATCTAACCAGAAGCACAAAGGATCTATTACTACAAGAAACAAAGAGAGACCTAGAGAAATGGAAAATTGTTCCTTGCTCATAGATGAGAAGACTCAATATTGTGAAAATGGCACTACCAAAGGCAATATACACCTTCAATGCAATCCCAATACAAAAACAAATTCCATTCTTCAACGAGATGAAAAAGGTTATCTCCAATTACATTTGGAATGGAAACAGGCCCTGAATAAGGAAAGCACTCCTTTAAAAGAGAAACAAGGTACGAGGCACCTTGCTCCCTGATTTCAAATCCTACTACACAGCTGTGGTGGTCAAGTCACCATGGTACTGGTACAATGACAGACATATAGATCAACGGAGTAGAATTGAGAATCCAGAAATCAGCCCATATACCTATGGTCAACTGATTTTTGACAAGAAGATTAAATCAGTTAAGTAGGGAAAGGACAGCCTTTTGAACAAATGGTGCTGGCAAAATTGGAAAAATCTGCAGAAAACTCAAGCAAGACCCACACCTCACTCCATACACAAAAACCAATTCAAAGTGGATCATGGGCCTAGGACTAAAACCAAGAACTATACACTTCATTAAAGAAAAGCTTGGAAGAACTCTAGAAGTCCTAATCCACAACATAAGCAGTCTTCCAAGTATTCTGAAAAACTCGACAACCAGAAGAAGATAAAATAGATGAATAGGACCTTCTAATAATCAAATCCCTATACACATCCAAAACCTTCTCCAACAGGGAGAAGCCACAGACTGGGGAAAAGTATTTGGTAATGGCATGTCAGATAAGGGACTTATAACTAGACTTTATAAAATACTTGAGCACCACAACAAGATAAAGGTAAACAATCCAATTGAAAAATGGGCACAGGACATGAACAGACCACCAAAAAAAGACATTCAGATGGCAAACAAACACATGAAGAAATGTTGAAAATCCCTAGCTCTAAGAAAGATGAAAATCAAAACAACTCTGTTAGAATGGCAAAATTTAACAGAACAGGAAACATCAAATGCTGGCGAGACTGTGGAGAAACTGGAACCCTTATTCACTGTTGGTGGGAGTATAAAAGGGCGCAACAACTTTGGAAGACAGTATCGCACTTTCTCAAAAAGTTGCAAATAGAAATATCATATGACCCAGCAATTCCACTACTGGAAACATACCCCAAAGAAACCATAAGTGACACCCAAGCAGATGTATGCACACCCATGTTTATTGTGGCTTTGTTCACAATAGCAAAAAGTTGGAAACAACGCAAGTGCCCATCAACAAACAAATGGATAGAGAAGCTATCGTATATTCACACAGTGGAATACTATACTGCATGGAAAAACAAGGAACTCATGAAACATTATACAAAATGAGTGACCGTGGAGAACATTATGCTGAGTGAAATATCTCATCATAAAAGGACAAATATTGCATGGTGCCACTGTTGTAAAAAAGGACTGACTTCAGGGTTAAGTGGAAATTGTGAAAGATGGGATAAACAATGTATATTGCATTTGGAACAGATGAGGGAAAGAACTGTTTAAAAGGGATATATGATTAGGTATTATTGTCATAACAGGAGTCCAGAATGAAGCTGCCTAGTGGAGTGGACCTGGGGCATGGTGGTGGTGTGATTGCATAACAATGAAAGAATTTTTCTTCTACATTTCAAAGAGAAGAGTGAACTGGGAGTGAGAGGTTGGCAGGGAGAAAAGTACAATGAATGAATGGAAATCCAAAGTCTCTGTGTACTTTCATTTAAAAAAAATATGCAGTGCATTTCAGCAATGACTTCCTACTTTTCTTCTCTCTGTCTCTGGTAGCTATTAAAAAATAAATCTCCATTAATTTGTCTGTTGTAAATAATTCATTGAGGACAATCAGAGAATACTTGTCCTATTGTGGTAACCACTCACTTTGAGAAGTCAATTTTTAAAATTGTGTTTCATTCATGTAATTTTTTTATGAGTATGCCATACATCTTTGTTATAAATTTATATATACATATTGTATGGAAGCAAGAGCAGCATCCACTTCCAAAATGGCTTGCCTCTGGAAACTCTATGTACGAACAGTGCTCAGGCTGTTCGTTCATAGGGTCGCTATGAGTCGTCTACGACTCGACGGCATTAAACAACA
>NW_006399807.1:13963444-13978228 GCF_000299155.1 Elephantulus edwardii | reverse complement strand
GGGTGTGTGTGTGTGTGTGTGTGTGTGTGTGTGTGTGTGTGTGTGTTGAAGTTCTACCATCTATGCCTCTAATGAATACCCTTCTGCACTTCCTCCAAGAAGATTTTTTCCCCCTGCCTTTTGGCAGTCCATGGAGTTCAATGCTATTCTTCAACACTTCAATTCAAAATGTGTCCATTTGTCTTCCCTCTTCCTTATTCATTGCCTAACTTTCAGCTGCACAGACAACAGCTGAAAAAAAACATGGTTCGAGTGAAGCACATCTTAGTCCTTAAACTGACTTTGTTGGTCTTTAGCATTTTGAAGAGGTCCTTGACAAACAGCAGATGCATGTCTTTTGGTTTTTCTGACTTACTACCATGTATGTTAATTATGGATCCAAGGAAAATGAAATCATTAACCACTCCACTTTACATTATCATATTTAACAATATAAGAGAGATATTTCAGAGTTTTATCAAAGCAATGGAGAAAAGGAGAGTTTTCCTGGGGATAAGAGCAGGTTCTTACAAAGTTATTCAAAGAAGTGATATGTAATCAATGTCTTCAAAGATGAGTAAGAGTTTATTGGATAACAAAAGCTAATAAACCTACTTCAGGAAGAAGATAGGACATAGAGAAAGGTACAGAAGCATAGACAATGTTTACAGGGACAAAAGTATAGGCCAAGTGGCTAAAAGTTGGAGGACACCAGATCCAAAGGCAAGTGCTAAAGCTGGAAAAGGGGTTGTAGAGATTGTTAGCTCATTAGCCTAGTAAAGAAGTATATTTATAAGAATACATGATCTTCAACATCAGAGGTTCAGGCAGGGAAATGGCATAGTCAGACTTTTATTTTAAAAGGAGGCCCGATAACGTAGAGAGTTGTGTTGCTAACCTCTCTGATGGTTCAAATCTGCCAACAGCTCTGAAGGACAAAGATAGTCAATATCTTCCCATGTGAGTTATAGCCTTGAAAGCCCAATAAAGGGGCATATATGAGTCGATTCCAACTCCACAGCAATGAGTGTGAAGTTTCTAAATCATACAAGCAGGAAAGTTTAAGCCTAGATTACCAATCTGTGTAAGTCATCAATCTCACTTAAACATATTTTTGCAATGGTAACCATAAGGCAGAAAAACAGGGACTATGTAAAGAGGATGATTTCAACAAAATACATAGGTGCTGCAGGCAGAAATTAGAGAAAAATGAAATTTTAAGAGCATGTGGGAAGAAGAGCGGATGACAAGTTTATGGGACTTTAAATGCTGTTTCATCAGGAAAAATAGATAACTGCTCTAGCTATGTATTGTTGCATAATTACTTATCAAAAAATTTAGTGGCTTAAAATGACAACAGTCACTCTAATAGATTTTTACAATTTTCAAAGCTGATTGGACTCAGATACATGGTTGTCACTCATGTGATGTAGTCATGTTGCCTGGCATAGAATGATCTCAAGGACATCCTCATTCAAATGCCTCTTGATTCATATTGGCTGCCAGCTACCATAGTGCCTGGAGTTACTAACCAGAGCACCTATCAGTGACCTCTTCACATGGTCTTGATTTTTTATAATATGGTACCCAGTTTACAATAATGTCCCAAGAAAATCAGGTAGAAGTGAACTTCATCTTACAGCCTAGCCTTTGATGTTACATAAGGCCATATTTCGTCAAAGTCTCTTGATCAAGGTAGTAACAAAGATTAACTGAAATTCAGGAATGGGATATAGACTCTTCAATAGAAGCAATGACAACTTAATATTGGGATGAGGGAAAGGATGAAATTTATTGTGGCTTCCATCTTGTAAAAGTATAATCTCCAAAAGCAAAAAGGGAAGGGCAAGTTTGAGTTCTATTTTGGATGTGTTGAGTTTCAACTGCCTGCCAAGACATCTAGATAAAGAAGTTAAATCGGAAATAGTAAATTTTGTTTTGACATCCAGGAGATTTGAGAGTTGTCAGGATAATTATGGTAGTGGAAGTCATAGGTTATTCAGGAAATGAAGAGAAATGGAGTTCAGGAGAGAGGATACCAAAATCAACACCCTAGGGATGCCACAGTGTAAGGAAGATATATAGGAAGAGAAATCAGGTGAAGGGAAAATGAGTGGGAACAATAATAGAGGAATATATGAAACAAAGATTTTGAGATGGAAGCACAAAGTATTAAAAACAAACCAAAATGACAACAAAGACCAAAATATCTCCATCCAAGCTATGAAGAGGAAGGTTATTACCAATTTTAGGAGAGTAGGCTTAGGGGAGAGATTAAGGCAATAATTTGGGGGATACTGATGAATTAAAGGAAAATGAAGAAATGGTTTCAATCAGTCCACTAGTGGGGTTCAAGAAATATCAAACAGACTCCTCTGACCTTTTCCCCAAAGTTAGCTCTAATAACCTTTTCTACCACATACAGAACTAAAAGGAAAACATGAAAGTGAGAGGGAGAGAGAGAAAGAAAGAACATAATTGGGAGGTGGGGATGAGCTGAGACTACCATTTTGGGAACTTTCTTGTGGTTTCCCATAACTAGAAATGCAGCTTTCTGGGCTGGGGCTGGCTCAGGATGAGAACTAAATGGAAAGCGCCCAGCAGTTGTTCCCATGAATGTCAGCTGCAGATGCAGGGCCAGGGCATCACAAAAAGAAAATGAGTGATTAACTTAAGAAACAATATCAAAGGATTGGAGAACGGAGAGAAAGACTATACAAATGCCAGGAGAAAAAGGATGTGGGTAGGACAAGGCTTAATTGTTTATTTCCTTGATGCCTAAAGAGCATCCAAGCAGAGAAGCAGTTCTGGGCAACTTCCTGTAAGCTATTTTCCACAACTGGGAGACGTGGTGATGGATGCTGACCTTTCCTTCTCCAACAGTGGCTTTCAAATACCTATTCTACCCACCAGTCCCAGACTGCTTTAATTTTCCTCTGGATCTCCCTGTCTTCTTGCAGCTCAATTATCCTTGGTTTTTTGTCCTTTGCCATGAATATGTCTGACTTTTGCTTTTCTCTTATCCATCTCATAAACCAAAACTACTGTTGTCAAGTTAATTCAGGCTTACACTGACCTGATAGCACAGAGAAGGTTGTGGTTTGTTTTTTTTTTTTAAGGTTGTGATTTTTACAGAAGAAGACGGATTCTCTCCTAGTTGAGTTCTCCACAACATTGATAACTATGTAATTGTCCTACATACTTTTGGAAATTTTTTGTTCTAATTAGAAAATGGAAGTCAGAGTTCTTACCTTTACTTGGATTTCCTAAGTCAAAATAGCAAACAAAAAGGGCCTGCCCGCAAATGGAGTAATATAAGTACCTCTGAAATCCAGGGAAATAAATTGGATAAGATTAGAGCTGGAGTTTTACAAGCTAAATGTATTCAGTGCAGTTTGTCCTATCTGTTTTTTGTTTTGTGGGGTTTTTTTTTTCCTTCTAAGATATCTTTTTTTTAAATTTATTTGTTTGTTTATTTCTTTTTCATTTCAATGAACATCTACACAGATTTTGGAATTCCATTCATTCATCATTGCAACCTTCTCTCTGCCCACCCCACCCACATTTGCTCCTCTCCTTCAAAAGCAAAAGAAAAACTCCCTCATTGGTAAGCAATCCCCCCCCGCACATCCCCCAACCACACCCCCAACCCCAAATATAATCCACTCTGCAACCCTCATTCCTTACTCTTACAATAAACATAATGCCCTAAAATATAATACTTTTAAACTATTCTCTCCCCCATAGACTTCAATGCTGTAAACATATTTCATTCAGTTTTTCTCAGTCTTATCCCAACCCCGATGTCAGCCTCATTCTAAGGGACAAATGCTATATGTCCTATCTGTTTTTAAAGGAGGATTTGTTCACTATTCTTTTCAAAACAGATTTTTATTTCATTTTTACTTGAGTGCACAATGACACTGATCTACATCTTCATTCACTAGCTTACTGGGAGGAATAGGGTACAGGAAGGTGATAAGATCATTTATTCTAAAGTGTATGAAATAATAAACTCAAACATTATGACAAAGAGACAGGATAAAAATGTCAAGAGGAAAATCTAAAAGGATTTTTTAAGTGTAGCTTTTGGTAAAGGTTATTTATTTTTCACTTAAATATCCAAAAATATAAATAGGAAATATATGGTTTTTATGAGAGGAAATAAAATGAGGTTAACATTAAAAATTAAAAGCAGATTGCTTTGTAAACTTGGCTTTGGATAAATACACATGTTATTTGCTAATTCTTTTCCACCATGAAATATAGCCAATGTTTTGGAGGAGACTATGGAGGGTAAGGAAGGAGAGGAAGGACCCCCAATGAGATGAATTGTCATTGACTGCAAAAATAGACTTGAGTGCATCAGAGATGTTGAGGATGGCACAGGATAGGGGCTGGTGTAAATGTGTTGTTTATCATGGAGTCACTATGAGTCATACTTGACTCGATAGCAGTTAACAACAACATTATCCTGAGCATCACACTTAAGTAAGGAAATGTAATATCCAGACCCTACCTTCTGCTGTGCTTAACACGTAACCTTAAATAAAGTGTCAGTCCATTCTTACTTTCACTGGATATTTCCAGGTGACATTGAACCAGTCAATTTGAGTGCAAATAATACACTCATCTTCTTGTCATGTCTTTACAATACACACAGATACACACACATCTGCACATTTGAGAATGTTTTTCGTAACAGTAACTTAACAGTGGCTTAAAAAAATACAGGTTATTGCCTTTACATAACAAAATAACTGGAAGAATGTGATTCTGCCTTTTATCCAATGACTTAAAAGCAGACAGGTTTTCTCTTAACTTTACATGGTGTCAAGTTATGGCAGGAGGAAGCAAGAAGAGACAGCAACTTGTGTACCATCGATGAACCAGCCCACAGATGACCCTCCAGCAGGTTTTCAGAGGTAGTAAATCGCATGGGAGGAGGTTGTCCATCCTTCATTTGAGGAGCTGCTGGTGGCCTTGAACTACATGCATTCTGGATTGCAGCACAGCTTCTTGCCACTAGGCCACCAAAGCAGTTTTGTATTATAATTGTTGTTATGTGTTGTTGCCTGCGACTCACAGCGACCTTATGTACAAGAGCCCTAAACCCTCCTCTATCCTGTGCCAATCTCACTGTCTCTGACACACCTCCCCCAGTACCCCAGTCACTGAATCAATCCATCTTATTGAGGGTCTTTCTCTCTTGTACTGTCCTTCCACCCTCCTAAGGATGATGTCCCTCTCCAAAGACTGGTTCTCTCCTTGCAACATGCCCAAAGTATGTCAGATAAAGCTTCAGAATCCTTTCCTCCAAGGAGCAGCCTGGTCTAACCTTCTCTAGGGTGAGCCTGTTTGTCCTCTTAGCAGTCCATGGTATATTTATTCCTGTTCTCCAGCATCACAGTTCAAAGGCATCAATTCTCCTTCTATCATCCCTTTTCATTGTCCAGCTTTGTTACATAGCAAGTAAATGCAAAGACTATGGCCTGGATCAGATGCACCTAAGTCTCCAGACTGATATGGTTGCTCTTCAGTACTCTGAGAGGTCTCTGACAGCAGAGTATCCCAACGCAATTAATCTTTTCATTTCCTGGCTGCTAGTACCAGGAGTGTTGATTGTGGAGCCAAGCAAACCGAAGCGGTTAACAATCTCAATTTCTTTACCATCTATTATAATGCTGTCAGTCGGCCCAGTGGTGAGAATCTTTGTTTTCTTGATGTTGAAAGCTGCAGTCCTTGACCTTCTGTAGCAAGTGCTTCAGGTCCTCCTCAGTTTCAGCAAGCAAGGCTGAGTCATCTGCATCATGAAGATTATTGATGACTCTCCCTCCAATACTGATGCCACATTTCTTCTCATAGAGCCCAGCCTCCTGGATAATCTGTTCTGCATATAGATTTAAAAAGTATGGAGATAAGACAAATCCATGGCATTTACCCTTCCTAATTTTGAGCCATGCAGTGTTTTGTTGCTCTGTTCTGTTGACTGCTTCCTGGTCCAAGTATAGGTTTCACGTGAGCACAAGGAAGTCTTCTGGGATTCCCATTCTTCTCAAAGTCAGCCATAAGTTGTGATTCACACAGTCAAATGCCATGCATAGATAATTAAACCTGCTTTCATCCAAGACCCATCTTCCTAGTAGCATGGCCTCTTCTAAACCCAACCTGTACTTCAGGCAGTCCTCTGTTGATGTGCTGTTCCAGTCATTTTTGGATAATCTTCAGTAGAATCTTGCTTGCATCTGATATCAATGATATTGTTCAATAATTTTCACTGTCTGTCAGATCACGTTTCTTTGGAATGGGAACGAATATAGATCTCTTTCTGTCAGTTGGCCTGATGGTTGTCCTCAAGATTTCTTGACACAACTTGGTGAGCACATCCAGGACAGCATCTGTGTTGAAATGTCAATTGATATGCCATCAGTTTGTGGGGCCTTGTTTTATAAGAGCAGAAGAAATAAATATCTCAGAAACTACATACACATACATGTCCAGATGGGGAGAGACAGAGCATGAAAGAGAACAGACTTTCATTTTGTTGGGTCTTCCAGAATTGGGTCACATGGTTACCTGTATTTGCATGGAAAGCTAGGATGATGGGAGCAAGTTTCTCATGGTTGTGTTAGTTGCATCAGCTGGGCCTGCACAAATTCAGAGTTCTATTATGAAGGAAAAGGAGTATATAAATGGGAAAGCTGTCATGGTAACAGACCATTTATTGATTACCCCTGAGCCAATCCATGGACTTTTCAAGTACTTGCTACGCATCTGAAAATTTGATCATGAATAATGATGACATAAAAATTGATACCTTTTAAGTGTGATGTTACAGAAGAGTACTAAATATCCCATGAACTGCCAAAAGAACAAACACGTCCTAGAGAGAATGCAACCACGGTGCTCTGAAGAGACAAGAAGAGCAAAGCTTCATCTCACACAGCTCGGGCATGGTGCTAGGAGACGCTACTCCTTGGAAGAGGATATCATACCAAGTAAAGTAAAGGGTCAGTGAATGAGAGGAAGACCCTCAACAAGATGGATTGACACAGTGACTGTATCAGTAGTTCAGGTGGGTGAGAGGTGTTGAAGATGGCACAGAATAGGGCACGGTTCTCATCTGTTATGGTTTACTATGAATTGTAGTCAATTCAACAGCACCAAACAACATCATGTGTAGAACGGAGCACTGGGGGTATAGTGTGTTATGTGTGAGACTGTTAAAAAAGAAGTTGGGCAGTTTGCATCCAACACTCTGAAAGTTTGACTTCAGCAGCAGCTCCATGGGAGAAAGATGGGCAGCCTATTTCTCCTGTTTCTGTTTACAACCTCAGAAACCAGATGGAGGAGCACTATGGGGCAATCAGTGGAAGGTAGTGAGTCTGAGGGCATTTTTATTTGGTTGTTTGCTTTGAGGTTTTTCTGGAATGAGACAACCTGGACAAATTCTAGAGGAAGAGAAGTCCATCCAGTAGACCCAGGAGCTATATAGACCCTAAGGCAGGAATTAGCTTTTATACGTTTTATAAACCTACTGCTGACTCATAGCAACCCTCAATCCGGTTTACAAAGCTATAAATCTGTATGGGAAAAGACTGCTCATCGTTGTACTGCAGGATGCTAGTAGTTTCAAAAAAGCTGACCTTTCTGTTAGCAGCCCAGCAAAAAAATGCCCCACACTCCCAGTGATCATTGATTATACTGGAAAACAATTGAAAAAGAGATCAATGACAAGGAGAACATAGAGAAAGATTTGTATTTCATTTGAATTGTGGTGAGAATTTTAGAGTTTGAAATGAGTGAGGATAATATGATATGGTTTTCTTTTTCTTTTAAGATTTTTATGGCAGTTGTGTAGACAATGCTTTGACAGGATACACAAAGGAAATTACAGATTTCAGCTAGGAGTTATGGTCTACAGAAATTTCAACATGTAATGGTAGTTATTTGTGTCAGAATGGTGCTGGTAAAAATGGGGCAGAAATAGATGGATTCCAAACAGAGAAACACTGTGACAGAATTTCCTTTATGGAAAGTTTTCCCCTTCATTTTATATCTTGAGTTTGCAACACCACTGTGCTTTTTCATATTTCTCCAATTTACTTCTCACACTGTGCCCTCTGATGTACTATGATAATTACTTTCTTATTAAATGCTTCTATAATTAATACACTGACAAAATGCAACCAGATAGTTAACATTTTGTACTATTTGCCTGGACTATATTTACCAAGCTGTTTTGACACAAACAAATCCCTTTTTTCACATACCCTGTGAGTTCTGAGATCCTCTATCTTTCCAGGGAAAGAAAGTAATTATCATGGCCACTCCCAGAGCTTTTCAGAGATATCGTCTCTCAAAGGTGTAGCTTTGCATCATTTGTCATGATGAGTTACAGGTTTCTACCATTTTCTCTGACTTCATGCAATTAATCAAGGTAATAGAAATAAGATTCTCCCAGAAACTGTGCTCTGGGGTTAATTAGTATATTCATAATTGGAATTGTGAGAGGAGTAGTTGAGAAGAAACATATGTCACTTTTGGAAGCCTCCACTGTGAATTTTCTGTCTGAACACTCACCACTTCTGGACAAACCATCTTATTTTAAATGCAGTGTGACTAATAAACTGTGCTGATGTTCCATGAGTGAAATTCACAAGAAACAGTGGCCTACTGGGTAAAGAATTGAGCTGCCAACCTGAAGGCAGGTGGTTCAAATCCAGCAACTGCTAAAAAAAAAAAATTCAGCAACTGCTAAATGGGAGAAAGATGGGAAAATCTCCTTCCATATGATCCATAGCTCCTGCAAGGTCTCTGCAGGGTCAACTCTGAGTCTGTCAAGACTCGGTGGCAATTAATGAGTGAATATTCTGATCTGTTTTGATGTCATCCAAGTCCTTCAACTGTGAATCACTCTCAGAGCATATACTGGGCATCAAATCATAAAGTTATGGTAGAAAAGACAGAAGTAGTACTGCAAAGAATTCTTTGTAAATACTTGGAATTTTATTCTTACCAATTTGGGTAAATATGACTTTATCCATAAGGTGTAAGAGAGAAATAGCGTATGATTGTTTTCTGGATAATTGAGCAATGATATTGTTTTGGTGCTGTTGTTGTTAGGTGCAGTCAAGTGAAGTACAACTCATAGTGATCTTATAAACAATAGAAGCTGAACCTGACCTTGTCCTATCCTATACCATTCTCATCCTCTTTGACACACAGCCCATTGCCGCAATATAGTCTTCCTTTCTTTTGCTGACCCTTCACCTTTCCAAGAACGATATCCCTTCTGAACTAATATTCTCTCCTAGCAACATGTCCAGAGTATGAGAGATGAAACTTTGCCATCTTTGCCTCTAAGAAGCAATCTGCCGGCACTTTTTTTAAGCTTTACCTGTTTGCTTTTTTGGCAGTCTATGGGATATTCAGTAATCTTTTCCAACACTGCAACTCAATTCTTCTGTCATCCCAATTCATTGTCCAGCTGTCCAATAAATAGCAAGTTATTTTAAAGGCCATGTCCTGATTCTGGCATACCTTATTCTTTAAATGGACATCATTTTTCTTTAGTATTTTTGAGAAAATAATAAGTCCTCCCAACAGCAGATTTGACCAAAGCAAAACATCTCCTCATCTCCTAATAGCTAGTACTAAGGGTGTGGATTGTTGTTCCAATTAAGATGGAAACAGTGACAGTTTCAATCCTTTCTCCATCTATCAGGATGTTACCTATAAATACACATGGAGGCCATAGTTCTTGATATGTAAACATTTCAAATCCTCCTCACATTCAGTAAGAAAGGTTGTGTCATCTGAATAGAGTAGGTTGTTGATGAGTCTTCCTCTAATATTGACATCATGTTCTTCATAGAGTCTCTAGCTTCATGAATTGTTTGCTCATCATACACATTGAAGAGATATGGAGAAAGACTACAACCCTGATGCACACCTGTCCTGATTTTAAACCATGTAGTATTCCCTCGTTCCATTCAGCCAACAGCTTCTTGATCTATGTATAGATTTCGTATAAAAACAACTAAGTGTTCTGGGAATCCCATTCTCCTCAATGTTAGCCATTGTTTGTTATGAGTCAAATGCCTTTTAAACATCACTAAAACACAAATGGACTTTCTTCTGGTATTCTCTGCTTTCAGAGAGACCTAAAAGAGCTCTGGCGACTTCATCTATAGAGGATTGTGCAGCTGGAAGGTGGGAAATCTCCTTCTGTGTGATTTACAGTCTCAGAAACCTCAGTTGATTCTGACTAGGTGGCAAACAGAGTTTGAAAGAGAACAAAATTGGATGGCTGAGGCCAAAGGCACGTCCAGAACTAAATCCTGAGCTCATGGATCTTACAGGATTATGGGAAAAATTTGCATTTGTGACTATTCAGAGGGTTAAAAACAGGTCTCTACTGGTGATTTACATAGCATGAACATTCTGTTATAATTTTCAGTTAAAACATTTGTATGCAATTGAAAGAGAGGGGGGGAAATCAAGATAAACTTAACTAATAAAAATGCATGCAACTCCAGGACTTTCTGCTTAATAAGCTTCAGGTATGATTGTGAAATCTGACCCAAACTGCAAATACAGTGAGCCAGGGAATTTTGGCACAACTGTGAAGTCTATCAGAGGGTGGAGCTATCTAATTGCAGGATAAATCATGGGAAGATTGGTTATTTAAACCCACTCAGTGTCACACAGAAGACAGGCCTGGCATTCTGTTCTAGACGTTCTCAGACTTGAAACTTGTATAGACCAGTTTTACTCAGCACACGTGGGGTTTCCTTGAATTGGAACTGACTCAAGGGGAAAATAAAATAGCAACAACTGTGGGCCCCATATTCTGAATTTGAACTGTCAAAGTCATGCTTTATAAAACATTTGGAGGAGAAGAGTTTTTTGCTGGTCTTTAACTGGCAAACTGTTGGGATAATAATATCTCCTGGTTACTAGTACATTTTCAGCATGGATTTGTGTTATCTGGGACATCTCTTGCTTTACTAAGCCAACATAGACAACTAGGAAAGTTGTTATTATGCCATATCTTGCATCACAATATTTTTGTTGTTATGTATCATTGAGTCAGAACCAACTCATAGTCAGTGGGTTTTCAGAGGCAGGTTAATCAGTTGGGAGGAGATTGCCCATCTTTCACCCACAGAGCACCTGGTGGATTTAAACCATGTGCCTTTGAATTGGCAGCAAAATTCATTGCCACTAAACCACGAGAGCTCCCTCATAAAACAATAGTTTCTCTTTATTAATAAAAACCCCCAAATTTATTGTCATTGAGTGGATTTTGACTCCTAATGACCCATCTCTTACCTAACACAACTTTTCTATAGTTTATTGGCCACGGTATTTACAGAAGCACATCACCAGGCTTTCCTTCCACAACACCACTGTGTGGGCTCAAACTGCCAATCCTTACATTTCTCTCTCTCTCTTCTCTTTCATTACCGTCAAGCCACAACCAACTCAGAGCTGACCCTCCAGTGAGTTTCTCAGTGTGTAAATTTCACAGCATCAGATTGCCCATCTCTGTTCCACTTCACCAAAAGCTCACCAAAAGGTCAGCTATGAGTTAGTTCTGACTGGACAGCAATGAGTTTGAGCTTGTAAATTGGTTTAGTGACTCTAATAGGGGCACCCAAAGTCTCAAGTAACTGTTGTGATTGCATTCCCGACTTCAGCTGAGTGTGCCTCATCTCACTCTTATCCATGCTGTCTCCTCCCTCCCCACTGGCAGAGTAATGCTGCTTGTGTACTTTGTTAACCAGCAAGCAAAAATAGCCACACATTGAATCAGAAAGATTTCTATTTCCAGCAGTCCAAACAAATCACTGCACAGCTCCCTCACTTTAATAGTCATTTGACAGTAGTCATCTATGTTGCCCATTTAGTTTTCATGGGTTTGGAAAGGACTGACGTGCATAGCACATTGTGAGCAAAGAAGAAAGCTGCTTATAAGTGTCTTGAATTACTAGTTCACATCTTAACTGCCATAACAAAGAGGAAAATCTTCATAATTTGCAAGGCTTTCTGAAAATTAACCCCACTGCACCAAACCTTTGATCTTTTGGTCAAACTGTCAATCTCTTGAGAACTCTGCTCTCTTGTGAAATTTCCAGCCCCTTTCCCGAAACAATTGGTTACATAAGTTCTGAGAGTCAGATCCACAAAACTTCTCTGTGTTTTGGAAAGTTCCCGAAATAAGAGTTAGGTAACAATGGCACCAGCAAGAAGACTCAGGGAGGGCTGTATCCAATTTTTCCCAAGTACATTTCTCTTTTTTCCTGCACTTTGGATTTGTTTTTCTTTAGATATTGTTTCCTTCTTTTCTTCCCCTGATTTTACGTCCCCCTCCCTTCATCTCCATCTCGCTTGCCTTTATCCATAATCCCTACTTACTGCAAATGGTAAACATGCTCCGGTGCTAACCAAAAGGTTGATAGCTTGAATTCACATAGAGGTGCCTCTGAAGTAAAGCATGGCTGTCTACTTTTGAAAATGCAGCCATTCGTAATTCTGTGGAGCACAATTCTACTTGACACACAAGGATCACCAACAACCAGTAATTATTTGATGGCAAATGGTTTGGGTTTTGTTGTGGTGTTGGATTTTTTTTCTCCACACATACTTCCAACTTTGGCCTGGCTCTGCTCTCATGAACTTTCTTTAGCCAAGCTTTCTGCTTAACCTAGAGCTAAAGGAACACGTAGTCTTAACCTAAAACCATGAGTGGGATTTCATATAGCACACATGGCCTTAAGTCCAACTTGCACAAATTCTTCACAGATGATTTTTCTCATGGCATTTAGGAACTTTTGCAAAAAGGTAATCTAATAGATAGACGCTATGCTTGAGCAATAACTAAGTTCTCAGTTGCTATCTCAAAGATTGGTAGTTTAAATCCACCAGTTTACTTTACACTAAAGTAAACATTACAGACTTGAAAACCCCCCTAGCAGTTCTACTCTTTCCAAAATAGTCACTGTAAATCAGAATCTACTCAATGAAATAAGCTTTGTTTGAGTTTTTCATGTCAAATATTTCTTCCTAATATGTGGGTTCCTTTTTCTCTTTTGGAGAAATATTTTAATGTACACAAAGATTTCACTTTTAGAAATTTTCATTCATCTGTCTTATCATTTCCTGGTTGCAGAATCTTTATTATATTTGAAAGTTGATTCATGCCTTGTATTAGGGCTCATAGAGTTGTTTCTATTTTTCTCTGATGATCTTTATAGTTTTGAGTTTTACTCCTAGGTCTCTGTCCACTTTGAGTAGGTATGGTGTGCAGTATGGATCTTGTTTCTGTTTTCTGCAGATAGATGTCCATTTTTGCCAAACTATTTGTTGCACAGGATGGAGCAAGGTTTAGGGCTGTTGTGCATAGCATCACTATGAGTCACAAGCAACTTGATGGCACATAACTACAATAACAACATTTGTTAAAGAGGCTGTTATTTCCCCACTTAATTGATTTTGTTTCCTTTTTCAACAGTTTGACACAGGTAGTTGGGTTGATTTCTGGACTCTCATACTATTCCACTGATTTATGTATCTGTCATTATGTCAGTACTATGCTGCCTTGATGTCTCTGACTGTGTATTAAATTTTAAGGTGAGGGAATGTGATGCCTCCTACTTTGTTTTACTTTTTCAGTAGTGCTTTAGTTATTCAGGGTCTTTTTCCTTTCCAGGCAAAATTGGAAATTGGGGTTTTTTTTTTCCATCTCCTTGAAGAATGATCTCATTATCTGTAGTGGGATTGCATTGAATTTGTAGATTGCTTTTGGTAGAATTATCATACTGTTATTGTTAAGTGTCACAGACTCAAGTACTACTCATAGTGACTCATGAAAAGATCTAAAACCCAGTTCTATCTTGCACCAACCTCACAATTCCTGACACACATGAGCCCAATGCAGCAGTCATCTTGTCAGTCCACCTGGTTGAGGGTCTTCCTCTCCTCCACAGACCCTCCACCCTTCCCAGCATCATGTCTTTCTCCAATGAAAGCACCTCCTACCAAAATGTCCAAAGTATATGGTTGAAGAGTCATCATTCTTGCCTCCAAGAGCCCTCTGGCTGCATCCTCTCCAAGACATATCTGTTTGTTCTTTTGGCTGATCATGTGATGTTCAGTGCATTCCTCCAAAACCATAGCTTAAAGGTGTCAATTCTTTTTCTGTTTTCCTTATTCATTGTTCAGCTCTCAGATGCAAAGCAAATAATAAGAAAGACTATGGCTTCAATCAGATGCATCTTAGTCCACAAACTGATATCACTACTACTCAATAATTTGGAAAAGTCCCTAACTGCAGATTTTCCCAATGCAATGTGTTTCCTTATTTCCTGACTCCTGGTACCAACAATGTAAATTGTGGATCCAAGCAAGATGAAGCTGTTGACAGTTTCAATCTTCTCTCAATACATCATGATGCTGCCTATCGGTTTGGTGGTAAGAATTTGTGTTCTTGACATTGAGATTCAGTCTATAACGAAGGTTTTTTTCCTTGATCTTCTGCAACAAGTGCTTCAAGTCCTCACTTTCAGTGATCAAGATATGCCATCTGCATAATGCAGGTTATTGATGAGTCTCCCTACAATCTTGATATCATACTCCTTCTCATAGAGTCTAGCTTCTTGGATAATTTGCTCAGCATATAGATTGGATAGGTATGGAGAGAGACTACAACCCTGGCACAGCTTCTTTCCAATTCCAAAACATGCAGTGCTCCAGAAGAGAAGACCAGATGAGTTGTGGGATGATATTAAGGATATCATC
>NW_006399807.1:13954078-13962380 GCF_000299155.1 Elephantulus edwardii | reverse complement strand
CAGACTCAAAGTGAACCTATGTACAACAGCTCTAAAACTCTGCCCTGTCCTGTGCCAATCTCACTATCTCTGACGCCCTTACCCCTATTACCCTAATCACTGAATCAATCCATCTCATTGAGGGTCTTCCTCTCCTACGCTGTCGCTCCACTGTCCTGAGCATGACGTCCCTCTCCAAGGACTCCTCCCTCCTTGCAACACATCCAAAATATGTCAGACAAAGCTTCAGAATCCTTGCCTCTAAGGAGTAGCCTGGCTTCACCCTCTCCAGGATAAACCTGTTTGCTTTCTTAGCAGTCCATGGTATATTCAATACTCTTTTCCAGCACCACAGTTCAAAGGCGTCAATTCTCCTTCTATCATCCCTAGTCATTGTCCAACTCTGATTCATAACAAGTGATTGCAAAGACCATGGCTTATATGAGGCACACCTTAGTCTCCAGACTGACATCGTTTCACTTCAGTACTTTAGAGAGGTCTCTAAGCACAGACTTTCCCATAGCAATACATCTTTAAATTCCTGGCTGCTGTTGCTAAGAGTTGTTATGTATAGCTTTGTGTAGTATTCTGTATTATCCTTTTTATTTCACTTGGTTTGTGAGATATTGCTCTTTCATTTCTTATTAAAATTATTTGTGTCTTTTCTTTCTTTTCCTTTCTTAGGTTTTTCGGCGGTGTGTTGATTTTATTAACCCTTTCAGAGAGCCAACTCCTGGATTATTGATAGCTTCAATTGTTTTTCTATTTTCTATTCTGTTTATTTCTGTTCTTTTAAAAATTATTCCCTTTCTTTTAGAGGTGGTAGTATTTTCTTGCTGTTCTTTGTCCATTTGTAGAATGTATTGAGTTAATAGTTCATTTTCATTCTTTATTCCCTTTTTATGTACTTGCTTATTGCTATGATTTAATCTCTAAGTACTGCTTTTACTATATCCCAGATACTTTAGTAACCTTTGTTTTAAGATGTTTTTTATTTCATTGTATATTTCTTCTATTACCCAATAGTGTTCAAGCAAGGTATTATTTAGCTTCTAAATGCATGGGTGTTTCCCCTATCCTTTACCCTATTATTGTTGATTTCTAGTTTTATTGTATTGTGGTCTACGAATATGATTTGTAATATTTCAACATTTTTTCTGGTTTTTTATTTTAATGAAAGTTTACAGAGACTTTGGATTTCCATTCATTCATTGTTGCACTTTTCTCCCTGCCCCCCTCACAATTCACATTTCTTTTTGAAAAGTAAAAGAAAAAATTCTTTCCTTTTTATTCAGTCCTTCCCCCCAAGTTCACTCCACTATGCTACCTTCATTCTGGACTCTGGTCATAACAATAATATCAACATTTTCTTTAATTTATTGAGGCTTATTTTGTGACCGAAGATATTATATTTACTAGAGAATGTTCCATGTGCACAGAAAAAGAATGTATATTGAACTTTTTTTAGGGTGAAAAACCCTATATATGTCTGTGAGGTCCAGTTAGTTAATTGTCTAGTTTAGTTCTTCTGCATCTTTGGTAAATTCCTTTCTAGTGGTCCTATTTTTTTTTAAAGTAGCATGTTGAAGTCTCCTACTACTATCACTGTTGTTGTTGTTACCATGTGCTGTTGAGTAAGGACCAACATCTAGCTGACCCTCCTGTGGATTTTCAGAAGCAATTAATCACATGGGAGGAGATTGTCCATCGTTCTTCCATGTAGCATCTCATGAATTCTGTGCTCTTTGGGGATTTCAGTGCATTTTCTTACCACCACACCACCAGTGTATGGTGTTATCTATTTATTTTTACAAATCTGTTAACATTTGTGTTGTGTATTTTACAGCTCTATCGTTTGGTGCATATTCATTATAGTTATATCCTTTAGTTCTATTGATACCTTAAGCATTTTTTAGTATTCTTCTTTGTCATTTGTTTTAGTTTTTATCTTGAACTCTATTTTATGAAAGATTAAGTTGCTATTCCTACACGCTTGACAATTTGCTTGGTAATTTTTCCCCTCAACCTTTTATAGTCTGTATTTATCTTTGCTTCTTAAGTATGTCTCTTATACACACCATATGATGAGTTTTGGTTTTTATTCAACCTATTACTCTTTTTCTCTTTTCGGGTGCATGTAAGCCATTTACATTCATTGTGATTATTGAGAGACAAAAGTTTTATAGTTTTTTTTGTTGTTAGATTCTTTTTTATGCTGTTGCTGGTCATATTCATCTACTTTTCTGTACTGTCTCTGAAGGAAGGACTTGATTTAGTAATTATTGCAACATTGGTCTTGTTTTCATGAACTTGCTTATTGTTTTTGGTGTCATCTATTCGAATACAACCCATAGTGATGCTATGAACAACAGATCTGAACACTGTCCTATCTTGTGCCATCCTCACACTTCCTAACACACTTGAACCCATTGTAGCAGTTACTGTGTCAATCCATCTGGTTGAATGTCTTCCTCTCCATCTCCAACCCTCTGCATTTCCAAGCACCATGTTCGTCTCCAAGAAATACTTTCTCCTAGCAAGATGCCAGAAGTATATGAGGTGAGGCTTTATAATTTTTGCCTCCAAGGACCATTCTAGTTTGCTCTTTCTCTAAGACATATTTGTTTGTTCTTTTGGCAGTCCATGGGATGTTCTCTTCTTCAACATCACAGCTCAAAGGCATCAATTTTTCTTCTGAAATCCTTATTTGTTGTCCAGCTATAGATGCATAGCAAGTGTCCGAACCAGATGTATTTTAGTCCACAAACTGACATCATTGCTCCTCAATAATTTGGAGAGGTCCCTAATTGCAGGCTTTCCCAGTGCAATAAGTCTCCTGATTTTCTGACTGCTGGCACCAAGGGTGTTAGTTGTAGATCGAAGTAAGATGAAATTGTTGACAGTTTCAATATTTTCTCCATCTATCATTATGTTACATATAGGTCTCGTAGTAAAAATTTGTTTTATCCACATTGAGATACTATCCATATTGAAGGCTATTTTCTTTGATCTTCTGCAACAAGTACTTCAAGTTCTCCTCACTTTCAGCAAGCAAGGCTGTATCATCTGCATAACGCTAGTTATTGATGAACTTGATCTCGATGCTACATTCTTCTTCATAGAGTCCAGCTTTTAAAGTAATTTGTACAGCATACATATTGAATATGTATGGAGAGAGAATACAACCCTGATGCACTATCTTCTTAATTTTGAAACATGTATTTAAATTTAAATTTAAAACTTGCTCTGTTTACATAATAGCCTTTTGGTCTAGGTGTAGGTTTTGCATGAGCACAATTAAGTCCTCTGGGATTCTTATTCTCCTCAAATTAGCCATAATTTGTTATGATGCAAACTTTCAAATGCTTTTGCATAGTTGATAAAGCACAAAGAGACATCCTTCTGGTATTCTTTATCATGTAAGAAGAATCCATATTGGAAAACTAGATATTATGAAAAATTAAATAGAAGACATGGAAATCAACATCTTAAGCATTAGTGAAATGACATGGACTACCTTTGGCCACTTTGAATTAGATAATAACATGGTATACTCTGCTGGGAATGAAAAACAGAAGAATAATGATGTTTTATTTATAGTCATAAAGTCAGTTTCAAGTTATATCCTGAATAACAATGTTATAAATGATAAGATATTATCCATATACATACAAGGAAGATCTGTTAGTTTTTTTCCTCTTAAAGGAAGATCTGTTAGTTAATATGACTATTATTCAAATATGTGCTCCTATAGTTAGAGCTAAAGAAGAGCAAATTGAAAATTTTTACCAATTCTTTTTTTTATTTTTACCAATTCTTGTAGTCCAAAATTGACCAAACATGCAATCAAGACATGTTAATGATAATTAGCAACAGGAATGCAAAAGATAGAAGCAATAGAGAAGGAATAGTAGTCAGAAAATAATGGACTTGGTGACAGAAATGAGGCAGAAAATAGAATGATCAAATTTTGTATTTTCAATGATTTATTTATTGTAAATACCTTTTGAAAAAAAAACACAACACTAACAGCAGTTTTACACATGAACCTCACATGATGGACTGCACAGAAATTCAATTGACTCTATTAGGAATCATTGGAAAAGCTTAATGACAGCAGTTAAAACTATGCCAGGGGCAGACTGTGGATCAGATGATCAATGTGCAAGTTCAAATTGAGGCTGAAGAAAATAAAAACAAACCCGTGGGAACCAAAATATTATCTTGAATCTATTCAACCTGAATTTCAAAATCATCTTAAGAATAGGTTTTGGACCGTTGAAAACCAATGATCAAAGAGATGAGTTTTGAGATGACATTAAGGAAATCATCCGTGAAGAGAGCAAAAGGTCATTACAAAAAAAGAGAAAGAAAAAACTGAAATGGATGTCAGAAGAGACTCTGAACTCCATTTTTGTTTTTCTGAAAATGTTCTAATTTCTCTGTCATATTTGATGAACAGTTTTTCTGGGTACAGTATTTGTGGTTGGCAGTTGTTTTCTTTGAGTGTTTTGCATACATCATTCCACTGTCTTTTTGATTGCTTGGTTTCTGCTGAGAGCTTAATCTTATCTGCTCTCCTACACAGGTTACTCTTCATTTTTTCTCTAGCTCCTTTCTAAAATCTTTCTCTCTGTCTTTGATTCTGGAGAATTTACTTTAGTGTTTTTCTTTTCTTCTTGAGATGTATTCTATTTGGGGTTTTCTTAGATTCTTAGATGTATAGTTTTTTTGTTTTTTATGGTGCCTGGAAAACTTTCTTCTAGTAACCCACAACTTTTTCAGTGCCATATTTGGCTCTTCTTGCTCTGGAATTCTAACTATGCAGATATTATTACCCTTGATAATGTCCCATATTATTCTTAGACAGTCTCCATTTTCTTCCTTTTTGTTTATGCTTTTTGCTCTAGCCATCAATGCTGAAACTCTACCTTCTGTTTTGCTAGTTCTGTTTTTCATTTCTTCAGTTGTGCTCACCTGTTGTTCAGTAGGCTGAAAGCCTCTAAGACGTTAATCTTTTTATTCTAGATGGCTGTTCTTTTTCTTTTTTCAATGGTGTCTAATAGTTCATTGGTTTTATGTGCTTTACCTTGTATTACTTTTTTACTGTTGTACTCTTTTGCTTGTGGTTACCTTCAATTCTTCATGTTTTTATTTCATCCAGTAAAAACATTTGATCCCTGTTATTTTTATTTCTGTCAGGACATTCCATCAATCTTTCCTTCTCCAGGAGATCCAGAGACTCTATGTTTTGATCACTTCTGAGGGGGCAGGAAGACATCTTGCTTTGGTTTCTTTTTTTAAGGTTATCTACATTTCCCCCCCCCCATTAAGGTGATAGTAGTTTTGTTAAAAAGAAAACCAAAAAAAACCCCAACAACTAACAAACTCTTATTTGACTTATTCTTTTATTCTCTTCTGGACTGTGTATAATAGATGATGGAGTATACTTGTACAGGCTGGGAAGGCTAAGAGCTTGGGTCCCAGGCAGGGTGAACTCTAGGGATGTGGACCCAAACAATCTCTCTCTTCCAGAACTGAATGAAGGGAGTACCTGGCTGGATTTAGGGCACTGAGGCGTGGCTTCCCAGAGCTCTGATTAACCACCATGGAAACTGAGGAAAATTTCTTAATATTGTCATAATTTTGCAATTTTCATAGTAGTAAATTATAAATTGATTCCAGGAACAATTTTGAAAGAATGGAATTGGTCAATAAATTAATCTTGTATATTTGGGGAGGCCATTCTTCTATATTACTTCCCTGGTTTGTTTAAATGACAGTCTGTGACATTTTATAATTAACAAGGCCTTTTGGATGAACATAAATGATGAAAAACCACTAGAGCAAAGATTAACAGCTCTAGTTATTTTTGCTACACTTAAATAAATTAATTAAAAATATATTTACTTTTCAAAAAGCAAGAGCTATTTGGCAACAGAAATCAAATGAAATTTATATTGTAGCCAAAATATGCTTGGATCAGGATTCTTGATGATTAAACACATCTAAAAAAAGCTTTACCCAATATGCTCTCACACCATACCCAGGTTTCAAAGAGGTCTCTAAAATCATTCCCACTCTTCCTGGACCCTATCTTGTTCTACTTTGGAACAAACTGTTCCTGCACTATTTTAAAAACTACATAAAGAAATATCTTACAAAAGAAGGATATCTACCCTTGTTGCTGCAGTAGTGTGACTTTGAATCAGAACCAACCCTTAACAGGCCCTCCAGTAAGTAAGTTTTCAGAGACAGTAAATTAATTGCACTGGAGAAGATTGCCCAATTTTCTCCTATGGAGCCACTGATTAATTTAAACCATGTGCCTTCGGGTTGGCAGCACAGCTCCTTACCCACTAGGACACCAGAGCCTCCTCTTTACTCTTGAGAGTACACAAAAGTTTTCCAAATATATGGAAGTGAAAACATTTCTATGGAAACAGATACAGTCCTTAATTTCCATGTCCGCTTTACCTCTACAGGTAATCTGCCTTGGTCGTTGTTGCATTGTTAGACTCTGCTGTGTCAAGTAGGACTCACAGCAACCCTATAAACAGCCAACTGGACCCCTGCCCTATCCTGTGCCATTTTCAACCCTCAGAATAGCCAGGTGGCTTAGGAGGCATCAGAGGGAATGGAGATCCAAAACACTCTTGAGACTGAAGTCACTTATAGAAGCTTACAAAGAGGCAGAATTGGGGTTTCCTTGAAAAGCCTAGAGAGACAGCTGACAGTAAGAATCCCATAACAGCATCCATCATCTTTCCTTAAGAAACATTTTGGTGGCCATGAATCCTTACAAGCAGTTGCCCATATATGGAGACACCATCATCCATGCTTACAGTGGGCAGAACATAGTGATATGGACCTGCACATATTTGCTATGGTGGAAGAGGCATACAAGCAGATGGCCAGGTAGCCTCCTGAGAGACTAGGCTTCCTTTTGCTGGCTATGTTTTACAAAAGTAACCAAAGAGAAACCATATAGACCCTATTTCATTAAGAACATTAAGAATGGAAATCAGTGTATAAATACAAGACTATAATCAGTGTATAATTACAAGAACTCCACCTAGAATTACATTTGCAATTATGTATCTGCCTTGGTAGATGCTGTAAATTATGTTTTCAAATGGTCTCCTCAGTTTCCTATAACCACAGTGGGTATCTCACTCAACTAAAACAGCACGTCTGCTAGTGCTATACATTGTCCAGAGATATAGTAGTCTATAGGGCATCAAACAAAAGAATCATTTAAAATATTGCTGTCAATATCATATAACATAATGGGTATGAATTATTAAATGGAAAATCTATCCATTTCGAGTAAACTTTCACTCAAATAATAAAACCATTTTTCTTTCTTTTTTTTATTTTAATGAAAATTTAGAGACTTTGGATTTCCATTCATTTATTGTTGCACACTTTCCTCCCTGCCCACCCCTCCTCCTAGTTTGCTTTTGTCTTTGAAAAGTGAAAAAAGACTTTTCATTGCTATACAATTCCCCCCAGCCCTGCAGTCCACTCCACTATGCAGCTCTCCTTCTGGACTCTTGTCATGACAATAATACCTAATAAAACAATTTTTACATTTTAAATTTAAATGTTTTGTTAAAAAATATTTTTAAAAAACATTGTCACATCATCTAATCAACCCCCTGCCACGACTCCCTGCATTGAAAAACGCATTCTCAAGATGATTTTACATCCCAGAGCATGTGAGACAGCACTTCAAAATCCTAGCCTCCAAGGAGAAACTTGATTTCACCCTCTCCAAGACAGAGCCATCTGTTTTCTTGGCAGTCCGTGGTTTGTTCAAGACTCTTCTCCAGCACCAGAGTCCAAATTCTTCTTCTGACATTCTTAGACATTGTCTAGCTCTCTGAAGGAAGTAATTGAAAATACCATGGCCTGGATTAGGCTCACCTTAGTCTCTAGACTGACATAGTTGCTTTTCAGTGCTCTGGAGAGGTCCCTGACAGCAAATTTTCCCAGTGCAATTCATCTTTTGATTTCCTGACTGCTGCTGTTAGAGAGTGTTGATCGAAGAGCTGAATGAGCTGAAATTGTTAACAATCTCAATCTCTTTTTCAGCTATCATGGCGCTGTCGGTTGGCACAGTGGTGAGAATCTTTGTCTTCTTGATGTTTTCTTGTGGTTGTTGTTGTTGTTATGTGCCGTCGAGTCGCTTGTGACTCATAGCAACCCTATGTACAACAGCCCTAAACTCCGCTCTGTCCTGTGTCAATTGCACTGTCCCTGACACTCCCATCCCAATTATCCAAGTGACTGAATCAATCCACTTCATAGAGGGCCTTCC
>NW_006399807.1:13950790-13952605 GCF_000299155.1 Elephantulus edwardii | reverse complement strand
CTTTTGAAATCTTCTATTCAACTCTTTAGTATCTTGAATTCTTCCTTGTGCTTTGGCTTCTCTGTGCTCCAGTGCAATTTTCAGAATATCTTCTGACATCCATTTTGGTCTTTTCTTATTCAAGTATAATAACTAATAAACACTCAAATATAAAGTATAAGGCAATGGTATAAAATGTTGAAAAGGATTAGATGAAAACTTCATATTAAGAATTAAAAAGCATGAAGTACAGAGTTTAAGTCTTAAAGAGCTTTGTGTTAAATATTTTTATATTTTTTATGTATTATTTGCATTTTAAAATAGATGATGATTGGTATCATATCTCTATAAATATACTCATATGTGAAGTAACAGTTTCCCTTTAAAATTTTTTGTTGAAATATGTCAGAAATTATATAAACTTAAGCTTAAGCATTTTAGTTGTCAACAAAAGGATGTACAAGCAGGAACACTTGTTATTGATGTTAAATGCTGTAGAATTAACTCCAACTCATAGTGACACTGTACAACTGAACAAACCCACTCTTGACTCTATACCATCGTCAGCCTTTGCTATACTTCACTTCATTGTTATAGTAATGGTGTCAATCCATCTCATAGACAGTCTTCTTTTTCAGTGACTTCCTACCTTTCTAGTCATCATGTACTTTTCTAAGGACTGGACCCCCTAATAACATGACAAATTATGTAAGATAAAGTCTCACCATTCTTGTTTCTTAAGAGCCATTTGGTTGTACTACATTCATGACAAATTTGTTTGTTCTTTTTGTTGTTCATGGAATATTTTCTATTCTTCGCCAACACCACTATTCAAAGGTGTTGGTTCTTTGATCTATCTTATTCTTTGACAAATTTTCACATGCATATGAGGAAACTGAAAATATTATGGCTTGGCTCACATGCGTTGTAATTGTTAAACTGACAGTTTTTACTCTTAAGCATTTTTAATAGGTCTTTGACAGCAGATTTACCAAATGCAATACATATTTTGATATCTTGACTATGGATACCATGAGTACTGACTGTGGATCTAAGTAAAAGGAAAGAGAAATTTAAACAGGAAACGTTTATTTTACTTAAGTTTTTTTGAAAACTATCCCAGTTTCTCTTTCGAACAAATGAGAAAGGTCTGAGGAAATGTATCCAATTTGAAAGTTGATGAATAGTTACTTATTGTTGTTATGTGCCATTGAGTTGCCTGCAACTCATAGTGACCCTATGTACAATGGCCCTAAACCCTGCTCTATCCTGTGCCAACCTCAGTGCCTCCAACACACCCACCCCGATTACCTCAGTCACTGAATCAATCCACTTTGTAGAGGGTCTTACTCTCCTGCTGTCCATCCATCCTCCCTAGTATGACGTCCTTCTCCAAGGACTAGTCCCTCCTTGCAAAATGTTCAAAGTATGTCAGAAAAAGCTTCAGAATCCTTGCCTTCAAGGGGCAGCCTGGTTTAACTCTCCCTAGGATGAACCTGTTTGTTTTCTTAGCAGTCCATGGTATATTCAGTACTCTTTTCCAACACCACAGCTCAAAGGAATAGATTCTCCTTCTGTCCTCCCTAGTCATTGTCCAACTCTCTGATGCATAACAAGTGATTGCAAAGACCATGGCCTGTGTCAGGCGCACCTTAGTCTCCAGAGTGACACTATTAGGAAATTATGGTAGACTTGCTACTTCCATTGGTGTTGATTGTGCATCATAATTTGTAAAAATTATTTTGAGAGGCATAGAAATAACAAAGTTGAAGAGAAATAAGACACCAACCTCTGCTGTCTCAGAAATTTTTCCTCTTCCCCTTTTTCTGCCCCTCC
>NW_006399807.1:13948704-13949800 GCF_000299155.1 Elephantulus edwardii | reverse complement strand
CTTTATTCAGTATTTGTTCTTTTGTGACTGAGATATTTCACTCAGTGTAATGTCTTCCAGAATCATATATTTTTTAATAATATTTCATGAGTTCCTTGCTTTTCAGCACTGCATAGTATTCGATTGTGTGAATATACAACAGCTTCTCTCTCCATTCGTTTGTTGGTGGACACTTGAGTTACTTTTATCTCTTGTATGCACAAAACAATAATAAACATGTATGTGCACATATCTGTTTGAGTGGCAGCTCTAATTTCTTTAGGGTATAATCCCAGTAGTGTTATTGCTGGATGAAATGATATTTCTGTCCAACTTTTTGAGAAAGCACCATACTACCTGCCATAGTGGTTGGACCATTTTATACTCCCACCAACAGTGAGTGAGGATTCCAATTTCTTCACAATGTCACCAGCATTTTTTGTTTGCTACTCTGTTCAACTTTGCTATTGTTACTGGGGTGAGATGATATCTCAGAGTTGTTTTGATTTGCATCTCTCTTAGAGCTAGAGATTTTGAACATTTCTTCATGTGTTTGTTTGCCATCTGGATGTCTTGAAGAGTGAAGTGTCTGTTCATATTCTGGGCCCATTTTGTGATCAGGTTGTTTACCTTTATCTCGTTGAGGTGTAGGATAGAAGTCCCTTATCAGACATGACATCACTAAATATTTTTCCCAGTCTGTGGCTTTCATTTTTTCCTGTTGGAGAAGATTTTTTAAGTGTATAGGGATTTCATTCTTTGAAGGTCCCATTGATTTATTTCATTCTTTCCTGGTTGTAGGTTTTTCAGAATACTTGGAATACTGTTCATGTTGTAAATTAGGGCTTCTAGAGTCCTTCCAAGCTTTTCTCTGATGAAGTATATAGTCCTTGCTTTTAGTCTGAGGTCTTTGATCCACTTTGAGTTGCTTTTTGTGTATGGTGTGAGGTGTGGGTCTTGCTTGAGTTTCTACTGATAGTTTTCCAATTTTGCCAAAACCATTTGATAAAGAGGTTTTCATTTCCCCACTTATCTGATTTGATTTCCCTGACAAAAATCAGTTGACCATAGGTTTGTAGTTGTTGTTATGTGCCGTCGAGTCGTTTCCGACTCATAG
>NW_006399807.1:13909530-13936805 GCF_000299155.1 Elephantulus edwardii | reverse complement strand
TTGACCCACTTACTTCCCAGCTCCACCCTCCACCAGGATAACCCTTCACATCTGCCAAATCCCTTCAGAAAATATCTTCCATTGTCCAACCCATGATCTGACAACTTGTATCTTAAACTTTCTTGGCTTCTGTGATTCCAAACACGTCGACTGCTGACATTTTTTTTTTTTTTGACCATAGGTAGATGAGCTAATTTCTGGGTTCTCAATTATATTCCATTAATCTATTTGTCTGTCACTCTTCCACACTGTCTTGACCACCATATCTATGTAATATGAGTTCAGATCAGGGAATGAGATGCCTCCTATCTTGTTTCACTTTTTCAGGAGTGCTTTTCTTGTTCAGTGTCTTTTTCCATTCCCGATGAAATTGGAAATTGCACTTTTCATCTCATGGAAGAATGGGATTGGTATTTGTATTGTGATTACCTTGAACATGTAGATTGTCTTTTGTAAAATTGTAATTTTCACAATACTGAGTTTTTCTATCCATGAACATGGTATATTGTCCCGTTTCTCCGGGTCTCTTTTTGTTTCTTGTAGTAATGTTTTCTAATTTTCTTTCAATAGGTCTTTTGCGTTTCTAGTTAAATTTACTCACAAGAATTTAATCTTGTGGTTAGTCATTGTGATGAGTACTTTTTTCCTTAGCTCCAGTTGTGTATTATCTTTGTCACTGTAGAGAAATCCAATTGATTTTGTATACTGATCTTGTATCTTGCCACTTTGCTGAAATGGTCAACTATGCCCAGTAGTTTTCTTGCTGAGTCTTTAGGATTTTCTAAGTACACTATCATATCATCTGCATATAAAGATAATTTTACCTCTTCTTTTCCAATTTGGTTACCTCTTATTTCCTTTCATTTTATTGCTATCGCTAAGCCTTCTGGTGCAATATTGAATAGGAGAGGTGAGAGTAGGCATCCTTCCCTATTTTTCTCTTCTCAGAGTAAATGTCTTTAATCTCTTTCCATTGAGAATAATGCTGACTCTGGGTTTTGCATACATATGTTTTACTATGTTGAGGAATTGTCTTCTATTCCTATTCTGTTGAGTGTTTTAATCAGGAAAGGATGTTGGATTTTGTCAAAGGCCTTTTCTGAGTCAATTGATAAGATCATTTGGTTCTTGTTCTTTGCTTTGCAAATGTGATGAATTACATTGATTGTTTTTCTTATGTTGAATCATCTTTGCATGAATCCTTGCATCATTTGTTATGATTCCCACTTGGTCATGATAAATTGTTTTTTTGTTTTTTTTGTTTGGTTTTTTTTTTTACATATTGTTAGATTCTATAGGTCAGAATTTTACTGAGAATTTTTGCATCTATGTTCATGAGATATTGGCCTATAGTTTTCTAATTTGGTGATGTCTTTACCAGACTTTAGTATCAAGGATATATTGGCTACATAGAATGAGTCTTGGAGAATTCCATCTTTTTCTATTTTTTGAAATACTTTATGGAGAATTGAAGATAGTTCTCTGAATGCTTGATAAAATTCACTTGTAAAACCATTTGGTCCAGGGCTTTTTGTTGTTGTTGGGTCTGTTCAGCTCTTCTATTTTAGTCTCTGTCAGTTTAGGTATGTTGTGAGTTTCTAAGTATTTGTCCATTTCCTCTAGGTTTTCATATTTGTTTGAGTATAGTTTTTCATAATATTCCATTGTTAACTTTTTTTAGTTGGTTTGTTGTGACATTGTCCTTTTCATCTCTTATTCAGATTACTTGTGTTTTTTGTTAGTTTTGCTAGTGATTTGTTCATTTTATTGACCTTTTCAAAGAACCAGAACCTGGTTTTGCTGATGGTTTCAATTGTTTTTCTGTTTTCTATTTCATTTATTTATGTCATAATTTCATAATTTCAGGGATTTCAGAAGGTGTCAGGTTTTTTTTTACTGTCCTTTTATAATTTGTTGGAGATGTTGGGTTAAAGAATCAATTATCATTGTTTCTTCCCTTTTGATGTGATTGTTTATTGCTATAAAACTGACTGTTTTCCAGAGGTTTTTGGTAAGTTGTGATTTCATTGTCATTTATTTCAAGAAAGTTTTAGCTTCATTTTTTTATTTCTTCTATTACCTAGTCATGTTCAAGCAAGGTACTTTTAAACATGTGGGGTTTTTCTCCTTTATCCTCTTGTTATTAATTTCTTACTTTGTAGCATTGTGGTTTGAGAAGATGCTTTGTATTATTTGTTTGTTTTTTTTTAACTTATTGATGCTTGCCTTGTGACCTAAACTATTATTCATTCTTGGGAATGTTCTATGCACTTTGAGAAGAAAGTGTACCACACGTTATTAGGGTGTTAGCCTGTATATATCTACAAGATCAGGTTGGTTTATTGTGCACTTTAATTCTTTAGCATCTTTATTGAGTTTCTTTCTGGTAATTCTTTCTTTTCTTGAAAATGATGTATAGTTGTCTCCTACTGCTATAGCGGTATTGTCCATTTCTTTTTCCAGTTCTGTTAATGTTTGCTTTGCATATTTAGAAGCTCTATAATTTAGTGCATAGATATTTATTATGGTTATGTCCTCCTGTTTTATTGACACGTTAAACATTATATAGTACTTCCTTCTTTGTGATGGTTTTTGTATTGAAATCTATTTTTATCAGAGATTAATATCTCTATTCCTGATTTTATCTGGTTGCCATTTGCTTGCTATATTTTTCTTCATCCTTTTATTTTTGGTTTCTCTTTAACGTCTCTCTCCGGTGTGTCTCTTGTACACAGCATATTGATGAGTTTGGATTTTTTATCCAATCTTCTGCTCTTTTTCTCTTCAATGATACATTTAAACCATTCACATTCAGTATAATTATAGAGAGACAAGGTTTTATTGCTATAATTTTCTTGAGTTCTTTTTTATGTTGTTGCTAGTTACTTTGGTCCATCCAGCTTTCTGTGGTATCTCTGTAAAAAGGACTGTTTACTGCAACACTGATCTTGTTTTTTACAAACTCCCTTAGGTTCTGCTATTCTGACAATATCTTGATCTCTCCTTCATATTTGATGGACAGCTTTGCTGGATACAGTATTATTGGTTGATAGTTGTATTCTTTGAGTGTTCGATATATGTCATTCCACTGTCTTCTTGCTTGCATAGTTTCTTCTGAGAAATTAGCACTTAATCATATTTGTTCTTCCTTATGAGTTACTCTTTGTTTCTTCTTAGCTGCATTCAGAATTCTCTCCTTTGTTTTTAGCAAATTTGACTATGGTATGCTTTGGTGTTTTCTTTTGGGGTCTATTCTATATGGTGTTTGCTCAGCTTCTCGAATATATATTCTCTCATTCTTCATTATGCCTACAATGTTTTCTAATAATTCTTCCACAACTTCTTTGTGCCTTTACTTGCTTCTTCCTTTTCTGGGATTCCAATTGTTGTTGTTGTTGTTATTTGCCATTGAGTCATTTGTGACTCATAGCTACCCTATGTACAAGAGCCCTAAACGCCATTCTATCCTGTGCCAACCTCCCTGTCTCAAACACATTCCTTCCCACCACTCCACTCACAGAATCAATCCATCTCATCGAGGGTGTTCCTCTCCTGCATCGTCCCTCTGCTCTCCCAAACATGATGTCCCCCTCCAAGGACCAGTACCTCCTTGCAACATGCCTAAATATGTCAGACGAAGCTTCAGAATCCTTGACTCCAGGGAACATTCTGGCTTCACCCTCTCCAGGACAAACCTGTTTGCTCTCCTAGAAGTCCATGGTATATTCAACACTCTTCTCCAGCACCACAGCTCAAAGGCATCAATTCTCTTTCTAGCATTCCTATTCACTGTCCAACTCTCCAAAGCATAGCATGTAATTGCAAAGACTATAGCCTGGTTCAGGTGCACCTTAGTCTCCAGCCTGACATCGTTGCACTTCAGTACTCTTGAGAGGTCCATCACAGCTGACTTTCTCAATGCAATCCATCTCCTGATTTCCTGACTGCTGTTACCAAAAGTGTTGACTGTGGAGCCGAGTAAACTAAAACTGTTAACTATCTCAATCTTCACCATCCATACTGATACTGCCAATTGGCCCAGTGGTGAGATTCTTTGTTTTCTTGATATTAAGCTTCAATCCATATTGAAGACTACAGTCCTTGACCTTCAGCCACAAACGCTTCAGGTCCTCCTCAGTCTCAGCGAGCAGGGTTGTGTCATCTGCATAACGCAGGTTGTTGATGATTCTTACACCAATCCTGATGCCACATTCCTCCTCGTACAGCCCAGCGTCTCGGATGATCTGTTCTGCATACAGATTGAAAAGGTATGGAGACAAAATACATCGCTGACAGACCCCTTTCTTTATCTTGAACCATCCAATGTCTCCCTGCTCTGTTCTGACGACTGCCTCTTTGTCCAAGATTTCGCATTAGCACTATCAAATGTTCTGGGATTCCCATTCTTCTCAGAGTCAGCCACAGCTTATTGTGATCCACACAGTCAAAAGCCTTTGTATAGACAATGAAGCACAGATAGACATTCTTCCTCTTGATGGTGTCCCACATTATTCTTAGACTTTCTTCTTTTTCCTCTCTTTTTGATTCTGCTTTTTGTTCTAGCAGATCAGTGGTGAGAATTATATCTTCTATGTCACTGGTTCTGTGTTCCATCTCTTCCACTCTGTTAATATGTCCCTCTAACAGGTTGACAGCATCTGAAATATTGGTTCTTATATTCTAGATTCTTGTTTTTCCAAAGCCTCTAATATCTAATTTTTTATCTACATTGTCTTGGATTAGTTGTGTGGTTGGGGTTTGTTTTTTGTTTTTTTAAAATACCCTTTGGATTTTTGCTTGCAGAGTCCTGTAATTCTTCGACTTTGTCTTTCACCCACTGAAAATATTCAATAATTGTTCTTTTAAATTCTTTGTCAGAAAGTTCCATCAGATTTTGTGGCTTCAGGAAATCCATTTTATGGCTTCAGGAAATCCATTGATACTGTGTCACTTTTGGGGACATGATAACTTGTTTTGTGTTTTTGTAGGGTGTGAGGTAGTCTTCTTCTGTGTCATTGCTGTGGTAGAGTTTATTGTGCCTGAGTCCTTAGTAGGGTCTTGGTCTGATAATCTTGACTCAGGAATTCACTGTTCTTGATGAGGGTGCATTACTCTCTGATCTTTTGACTCAAGGGAAGATTTGCTTCAGTTGGTGAGAGATATGGCCTGTGAATTTGCAGCCTTCTCTGTCAGGCAACTGCCACAACGAAGTGGGTCCAAAGGGCCTGCAGCTCAAAGGAGCTCAAGCTCTGGTTGGGGAGAGAAACTGGTTTTACCTGTGATATTGGTGCTCCTGGAGCAGTTCAGAGGAGCAGATAGCACATCATCCTCCAGGCTGTGGGCCCAGGGCATTCACATGATGGATCTGGGCTTCTAGGTGGCAAGGCCATGGTCTAGTGCTCTATGCAGGAAAGTAGTCCAGGCCACACTAAAAAAATTTTTTTTAGCACAGCTACCTAGCTAATTAACTAGAATATATTTTATTAACCCTTTTGGAGAATCAGCTCCTGTTTTTCTGTTTTCTATCTCATTAGTTACAGCTTTTATCTTTATAGTTTGTCTGTCTTCTAGATGCTGTAGAATTAGCTTGTTGTTCTTTTTCTATTTGCTGCAGGTCTTAAGTCATTTATTTGGCTCCTTTCTTTTTGCATATATTATTGCTGATTGCCATGAACTAAGACCCTGGGTCTGCTTTAGCTGTATCCCAGAAGTTTTGATATGTTGTGTTGTCATTTTCTTTAATTTCAAGGAACATTTTATTTCATTTTTTATTTCTTTTATGATCCATTAGTACTCAAGAAAAGTGTTCTTTAGCTTCCAGGTGGATGTTCTTTTTTTATTTCTTTTCTTGTTGTTAGATTTAAGGTATTGTGATTATTATTCAAGGTTTTATTCAGTGTTTGGTGGGTTTTGTTGTTGTTGTTGGAGTTTTGTTTTATTTTATTTTGTTTTGTTTTTAGTTTGTTAATGCTTTTCCTAGTATGTGATTAATTCTGGAGAATGTACCTTCTGCACTTGAGAAAAAAGTTAAGCTTTTTGGGGGTGACATAACCTACATATGTCTATGAGGTGAAGTTGAACATTTTATACAGCTTAATTCTTGTTAATCTTTGTTGACTTTCTTCTGAGTTAACCTGTCTTTTGGTAATAGAGGTATATTGAAGTCTCTTACTACAATTGTGGGATTGTCTGTTTCTTTTGTCAAGTCTCTTAGGATTTGTTTTATTTTATTTGTTGTATTTTGCAAGTCTATTATTTGGTGTGTAGATGTTAACTAAGGTTATATTCCCTTGTTCTTTCATGTTTTCAATCATTAAAATCGTTAAATGTCCTACCTTGACTCTTATGGTGGTTCATCCTGAAGTCTATTTTATCAGAATCTAGTATTGCTACTCCTGCTTTTTTGTGAATGCCATTTGCTTGATATATTTTTTCCACCTTTTGAATTTTAGTCTATCTTTCTCGATGTTTCTTAGATGAGTCTCTTGTCAGAAACATATTGAAAGGCTTTGAGGGTTTTATTCACTCTTTTTCTCCTATCAGTGCATTTAAGCCATTCACATTAAGTGTGATTATTGATAGGCCAATTTTTCATAGAATAAGCCACTGAAACTATATTAGGAATAAAGTGTGATTTTATTAGTTAATTGGAGATGTAACCAACTAGATTTCAATGAACTAATTTTAAGTGCATTTAATTCTTCTCTAGTACTCTTGGAAAGATGATATCTTCTATTTTATTCCACGAGGTATATTTACAGTAAAATTAATGACTCTTAAGCTTCTAAGCAGCTGCTTAGTTACATGGGTTCTTTCCAAGACCCAGATAGACTTTAGGAATATGTTTCTATAAAACTTTCAAAAAGAAGGTATTTTAGTGACAATCCGTTAAGAACACTATCTCTTTTAATTTTTTACTTTGTCTTCTTTACACTTCAGACTCTTGGTGGTGGTGGTAAAATGTCTTTGGGCATTTTGGGGATCCTGTCATAGGGAAAATGAGTTGGGGGTAGTTTTAATTTGGATTTAGTAGACTATAATGAGAGGAGGGGCAAAAAGAGGAACAATCTTAACAAGATATTGACACAGTAGTTGCAGGAATGCATGCTAGCACTGTGCAGAGATCATGATGATGGCATAGGACCAGGCAGTGTACTTTCACTGTGTCATACATAGGGTTGCTATGATTTGGAACTAATTTGATGGCACTTAACAGGGAGGATGGATTTGCAGTCACCTCCCTGTGTATAAAGTTATTATTAGCCTTGTTCGTGTAGGAATGACATCCAGGCAGATTCCTACCACTGCTTATTTATGTCATTTTCCCAGTATCATCACATGAAACAGCAGAGCTAGAGGTCATATTGCACCATGAATGTGTCCTATGTGTGCTAGGAATATGTGCAGAGTGGAAAATAAAGGAAGTTTTAAATGTATGGAAACATAAGCTGAACTAAATAAAAGTGCCTCCACCCATCAGCTGTGCTAAATTTCCATTTATCGTCTAGTCACTTCATTGATGTTCATTTTACTTAGATCTATAAAGTCAGTCACAGAAGCAGCAATCAAGTAATCAAATGATTGCTTTACATTGTGCCAATCTGCTGCAAAAGACCTTCTTAAAAAATTTAAAACAAAAAATGTTACTTTAAAGAATAAAATATGCCTGACTGAAGTAATAGTATTTTTAGTCACCTCATATCCATGTGGACAAAGAAGGCTTAAGAGGAGTTGATGGCTTTGAATTACAATATTGGTAAGTAATAATAATTGTACCATGGAATGAACAAATCTGTCCTGGAGGGAGCACAGTCAGAATGTTCCTTAGAACTGAGAATGGTCATGTTTTATATAATAATTTTGGACATGTTATGAGGAGAGACTAGGGCTGCCAGAAGAATATTATGCTTAATAAAGACAACACAATGGTGGGTCAACACAATGGTGGCAACAATGGGCGCAAATGATAATTGTGAAGATGGCACATGACTGTGTAGTTTCTTGTTCTATCGCACACAGGAAAAAATATTGGATAGCACCTAACAAGAACAGTAATTTAATAATCAGCTTACCAATAATTTGGCATTCCTTTTTATTAGACCTCTCTGGGCATCTCTAAAGTTATAAAGGAGCTCTGGTGGATAAGTAGTAAGGAGTTGCACTGCCAACCCAAAGGCATGTAGTTCAAATCCACGAGAAAGAAATGGTTCTTCTGTGTGATTTACTGCCTTTAAAAAAAAACACTGGAGGGTCAGTTACAGGTCAATTCCAACTCAATGGACACAAGAAGCTATGGAGAAAGAACTCTGCTGGCGTAATCTATAGAGATTATGTTTACCCAAAGCCTGCACATCTCTAGGGGTTTAATCTGCCAGTGGCTCTGCAAGAAAAGGTCCTGCAGAAGAATATCTCCTCCTGTGCCATTTACAGACCCAATGGAGGGTCAGTAATGATTTCATTCCAACTTGAGAGCAATGAGTTTAAGAGTAGTTTGAGTTAGTTTTTACTAAAACCCATTTGCTCCTGCTTCCATCAAGGAACTCAAACTATTCTGCTGCCTCGTGTCTCCTGTCTAACATGACATCATGAGTTGCCTCCTGAGTGTGAGAAGCAATTGCAGAATTGCTCTAATAATGGGTATGAATCATAAACATGTATTTTTCTTCTTTCACAGAGTTAAACAAGGGCTTACTCTCTGAATTTCCAGATGCACTTAAGATGAAATAGTAACATTGAGCCAGTCATGCACTGCTTTAAATTAATCACTCCAGGAAGAGGCATTAAACCTTTCAGACCACCAGTGTGCATAAATGCTTTGGGGCCCTACCCCATACACCCTGCCCTGGTTAGCTGGGACACAGGGAAGGTAAATTCAGTAAATGAGGCTGTTTTATGAACCACTTAAATAATCTGAAAGAGGAAATTAATACTTTTATGGCTTTCTATAAGTGAAAAACTTCCTTAAGAATCTGTATTAGTTCTTTATATTACAGTGGTTAAGACTGCCATAGCCAAAACATGAATCCAGGGAAGTAATACAGAGGTAGAGAAAGGGACCAACACTGTAGCTACAGCAATGAATTCAAACCTAGCAGTGGAGACTGGTATAAGCTCAGGTAATGCTCCATTCTGTACTGCAAGCGAAATCAACTCAGTGGGCACCTAACAAGAACAGAGAAAGTGTTCACAGTGACACGGATAACATGGAAGAAACTTGAAAAGCTAGAAACTAATTCACACTGTTATGGAGCTCTGATAATACAATCCCCAAGAGCTGAGCTGCATGCCAAAGGCAGTTCAAATCCACCAGCAGTTCGGTGGAAGAAAGAGATTTCCTCTAATTTTATTTACAACCTCTGAAACGTACTGCTTCGGGAGAAAGCAACAGGCAGTCTCCTCCCATTAACATTTACAGCCTCAGAAACCTGATGGAAGGTTGCTATGAGTCAGAACTAACTTGATGGCAGTGAGTGAGTTTAAATTTAAGCAACAGGGCCTTTATTAACTGCTCTTTTAGGTGGCCTAATGGCAAGAAGCTGAGCTGCAATCTTGAAGGCACGTGGTTCAATCCACCAGCTCTGCTCCATGGGAGAAGGATAGACAATCTTTTCCCATTTGAGTTAACTGCCTCTGAAAATCCACTGGAGGGGTCAGCCATAAATTGGTTCGGACTCTATAGTACACAACAACAACAACTTATAGCCTCAGTGCCTAAAACAGTACATGACACTAATTGAAACATAGTAATAATAGACTAAATAATTGACTAATGAATAAGTGAGTCGACTACTGTAAATTTTTCTTTCATTTTATTTACTGGATAAAACTCTCAAATTAGAATTCAGACCTCTCTGCACCCAAAGACATGCTCTTTGCTTGTATGCAAATTGCAAGCTGGAAACAGGGTTTATTATAGACTCAATTCCCATGTAAAGAACTAGGTGGTTTTGAAAGTTGATTCTAGCTTTAATTTAAAATAAATAAGTAAGTAAGTAAATACATAAATACATAAATACATAAATAAAATAGCTAGCTAACTAGATAGATATATCGATCCTTTCAAGTAGAAATTCTTTCAAAAAGTGGGGAAAATGGTTTCATTTGGGCTACAATAAATAAATAAAAATATATATACGTGTGTGTGTGTGTGTGTGTGTGTGTGTATAAAGTTGTGTGGGTCTCTAGGTTTAAAAAGCTGTTTGGCCAGCTGTACTATATGTGCTTATGTGCCCACAGGAGACTTTACAAGGCATTGCAAAGATCCCTTAGCCTGCCAAGTTCCTCCCTGGAGTAGAGTGGGCTCTTACCTTGGGTTAATGATCACTTTGTATACTAAAAGAAACTTTAATTGCTAGATTGATTTCACTCAACATGAAAAGGAAGAGAGTTCTAATCCAAGAAATCCATTTTGATATTTGATGAGCTTTCATGTGGTCCTTTTTTGCACATTTGCATGTATTTATTTCTGTTTTGTTTGTATGAAAGAAAAGTTTCCATTTTTCCCCTATGATTTTTTGGTCGTGAAAAAGCTGTTTACTTTGGGATAGTATTTAATCTGTTAAGATTCTAAAACCTCTTGCCTCAAACGCCATTCAACATCTTGCCATTAAGTCAGAACTGACTCAAAGCTGGCTCTCCAATGGATTTTTGGAAACCCTGTGTATAAATTGCATAGGAGGAGATTGCTCATCTTTCTCTAATAAAGCAGCTTGTAGATTTGAACTGCCTGAGAAGCCCTCTTTGGGTTAGCAGTGCAACCCTCTACGGACTATGCAACCAGAGCTTAATCTGGTATATCTTTTTCTAATAATACTCCTATCAAGGTCTCTTTATTGCACACAAAGATGAGAAAATTTTGTCTCACATACTTTAAGTTTATTGCTGGGAGAGGCTATTTATTGGAGAGGGACATATGGCTTGGATTGGTGGAGGATCAGTGAGAGGAAGACCCTCAATTATGTGGATTGACACAGTGGCTACAGTAATGGGTTCTACTGTGTCAGTATGAGGATAGTGCAGGATTCAGATCCATTATTCCTAAGACTGTAATGAGTCATCTTTGACTTGACGTCACCTAACAACAACAGCATATATTTATTGTCTTTTCACTTAGTGAAATAGGCTGTTGCTTCATACAACATGACAACTTCTGGAAGTTCCCTATTAGGTACTATTCCAGCCGTTTTTGAATGATCTTCAGCAGTATTTTGCTTGTATGTGGCATTAATGATATCGTTCAATAGATTGCACATTTAGTTGGATCACCTTTCTTGGGAATGGGAACAAATATGGACCTCTTCCAATCTGTTGGACAGACAGCTGTCCTCCAAATTTCCTGGCATAGATTAGTGAGTACATCCAAGGCTGCATCTGTTAATGGAGACTATTCGATTGGTATCTTGTCAATTCCTGGAAACTTATTTTTTGCCAATGCCTTCAGTGAAGATTCTACTTCCTACTTCATCCCCATTGGCTCCTGTTCATATGGTACTTCCTGAATTTTTTCAGTGTCAATCAGTTCTTTCTAGTACAGTGACTCTGTATTTCTTCCATCTTCCTCTGATGCTTTCTAGGACATTCAATGCCCATAATACCTTTCAATGGTGACTGCTGCAAAGGGCTCTTATGCGTCAAGAAGTGTGAGGATGGTGCAGGACAGGACTGGTTTCAGATCTTTTGTTAATAGGGTCACTATGAATCGTGCTCAATTTGATGGTACGTAACAACAACAACATTTTTCAATATTGTGATACAAGGCTTAAGTTCGTTTTCCATTATAAAACCTTGTTTTGTTCTCCTGAGCTACACTTTGAAATCTTCTGTTCAGCTCTTTCATTTCAACATGTT
This sequence comes from Elephantulus edwardii, assembly GCF_000299155.1. NCBI lineage: Eukaryota > Metazoa > Chordata > Mammalia > Macroscelidea > Macroscelididae > Elephantulus > Elephantulus edwardii. The sequence goes on along the minus strand of NW_006399807.1, from coordinate 13,924,958 downwards.
TTCCTTTTGTTTTAGCCTCTCAACACTTCAGTGCAATTTTGAGAATCTCTTCTGACATCCATTTTTATTTTTATTTTTTCTTTCTCCTCTGTTTTTGTAATGACCGTTTTGCTTTCTTCACGGATGATATCCCTGATATCATTACACAACTTAGGGACCTCTCCAAATGACTGAGGAGTAATGATGTCAGTTTGAAGACTAAGGTGCATTTGAATCAGGCCACAGTCTTTCCAATTACTTGCTATGCATCTGAGAGCTGGACAGTGAATAAGGATGACAGAAAAATATTGACACTTTTGAGCTCTGGTGTTGGAGAAGAGCACTGAACTTCCCATAGATGGCAGATATGTCTTGGAGAGGGTGCACCTGCAGTACTCTTTGGAGGCAAGAATGATGAGGCTTCACCTCACATACTTTGGGCATATTGCTAAGAGGTTCTATTCCTTGGAGAAGGATATGATGGTGGGAAGAGTGGAGGGTTGGCAAAGAAGAGGAAGACCCTCAACCAGGTAGATTGACAAGGTGACTGCTACAATGGGCTCTTGTGTGTCAGGAAGTGTGAGGAAGGCACAGGATAGAACAAGGTTCAGATCTTTTGTTCATAGGGTCATTATGAGTTGTAGTTGACTCGACGACACCTAACAGCTTAACAACAACAATAATACAGCATAAAACATTTAGGGGAATCAGAGATGTGACATCAAGAGTTAATTGGCATTTCCTCTTTGGGTAGAAAGTTAATGATCCAGGAAGTATCAAAAGAAGATGGAAAGAGTACACAGAGACACTGTATCAGAAGGAATTGGCTGACACAGAAGAATTTCATGAAATGATATATGAGCAAAAGCCTATGGTGATGAAGGAGGAAGTTCAAATTGCACTGAAGGAATTGGAAAAAAACAAGGCTCCAGAAGTTGATGGCATACCAATTGACATATTTCAACTTACAGACACTGCCCTGAATGTGCTCACTAAGTTGTGCCAAGAAATCTGGAGGATAGCCAACTGGCCAACTGACTGGAAAAGATCAATATTTGTTCCCATTCCAAAGAAAGGTGACCCAACAGAGTGTGGAAATTATCAAACAATATCATTAATATCACATGCAAGCAAGATTCTGTTGAAAATTATCCAAAAACGTTTGGAACAATATGTCAACAGAGAACTGCCAGATGTGAAGGCTGGATTTAGAAGAGGTCGTGGTACTAAGGATATTATAGCTAATGTAAGATGGATCTTGGCAGAAAGCAAAGAATACCAGAAGAATTTCTGCCTGTGCTTCATTGACTACGCAAAGGCTTTTGACTGTGTGGATCACAACAAGCTGTGGCTGACGCTGAGAAGAATGGGAATCCCAGAACATTTGATTGTGCTAATGCGAAACCTATACTTGGACCAAGAGGCAGTCGTCAGAACAGAGCAAGGAGATACCACATGGTCCAAAATCAAGAAAGGGGTCTGTCAGGGGTGTATCATGTCTCCATATCTTTTCAATATGTATGCAGAACAGATCATCCAAGATGCTGGGCTGTTCAAGGAGGAATGTGGCATCAGGATTGGTGGAAGAGTCATCAACCACCTGAGTTATGCAGATGACACAACCCTGCTCGCTGAAACTGAGGAGGATCTGAAGCGTTTGTGGCTGAAGATCAAGGACTGCAGTCTTCAATATGGATTGAAGCTCAATATCAAGAAAATAAAGATTCTAACCACTGGGCCAATTGGCAGCATCAGTATGGATGGTGAAGAGATTGAAATAGTAACAGTTTTAGTTTGCTTGGCTCCACAATCAACACTTCTTGGTAACAGCTGCAAGTAAATCAAGAGACAAATTGCATCAGAAAAGTCAGCTGTGAGGGACCTCTCAAGAGTACTGAAGAGCAACGACATCAGCCTGGAGACTAAGGTGCGCCTGATCTGGGCTATAGTCTTCGCAATTACGTGCTGTGCATCAGAGAGTTGGACAGTGAATAGGGATGTTAGAAAGAGAATTGATGCCTTTGAGCTGTGGTACTGGAGAAGAGTATTGAATATACCATGGACTGCTAGAAGAACAAACAGATTTGTCCTGGAGAAGGTGAAGCCAGAATACTCCTTGGAGTCAAGGATTCTGAAGCTTTGTCTGACATACCCTGGGCATGTTGCAAGGAGGGACTGGTCCTTGGAGAGGGACATCATGATTGGCAGAGGAGGGGCAGCGAAGGAGACGAAGACCTTCGATGAGATGGTTTGATTCTGTGAGTGGAGTGGTAGGAATGAATGTGTTTGTGATGGCTAGGTTGGCACAGGATAGAACGGCATATACAGCTCTTGTACATAGGGTTGCTATGAGTCGCAAGCAACCCAATGGAACATAACAACAACAATTGCCACTTAAGCAGCGTACTGCTAGAAAAGAACAATAATGAGCTTTGTTGTTCAAAATGTCATGTACATATTACATTGTGAAAGTCTGCAATCAGGGACCTTTTCAAAATACTAAAGAGCAATGATGTCAGTTTGAAGACTAAGATGTGTCTGATTCAGGCCACGGTCTTTTCAATCACTTGCTATATGCATCTAAGATCTGGACAATGGATAAAGATAACAGACATAGAATTTAATTATTTGAGTTGTGGTACTAAGGAAGAGTACTGAATATTCCATAGACTACCAAAAGAATAATCAGATATGTCTTCCAAAAAGTGCAGCCAGAGTGAGCTGTGGTGGCCAAATTGCAAGAAGCTGCACTGCAATCCAAAAGGCATGCAGTTTGAATCCATCAGATGCTCCACTGGAGAAAGAGGGTCAATTTCCTCCTGTGCCAGTCAGATACGATTTGATGGTACACAATTTAAAAAAAAAAGTGCAGCCAGAGTGCTCATCAGAGACAAAGATAATGAAGTTTCATATTTTGGGCATGTTGAGAGACTATCCCCTGAAAAGAGACATCATGGAAAGGTGGAGGATCAGTGTAAGAAAGGAAGCCCATCAACAAAATGGGTTAACGTGGTGACTGTAACAATTGGTGTCAGAGATGGTGAAGACGGCACATGATCGGGCAGAGTTCAAATCTGTTGTTCATAGCATCTCTGTGAGTTGTATTTTACTCAAGGGTATATAACAATAATGACAACAACAGTGCTCAAGATATTTTTTCCAAGTAAATTCTCCAAAATATGATACAAGGAATACACAGAAGCAGTATACACACACAAAATTGGTCAAACTGAACTATTTTAGGAAGTAGTACATGAATAAGAACCAATAATACTAGAAGAAGTCCAAGCTGCATTGAAGGCAAGGTGAAGAATAAGGCCTCAGGAGATGACAGAGTAATTTTTCTTAAAGGACTAGAGATCAAAAAATTTTTAAAGGCCTTAGATTACATTAAAAGTTAGAAATGTTTATAAAACATCCATTTGTAAGTCCTACATGAATGTCTTCCCATAACATCTGCCTTCTGATTGGATTGGACAATGGAAAGTCCCAGCAAGAAACTGTAAAGAGAGAGAAGTGTTTACTGCTCAGCTCTCCCTTGGTGATGAGGAGGAGGGTGTCATCTGAAGCCAGTTATGTTGTTCATCCAAAGGTCACGGGTCTGCTTGAGGCAGCCTGCTCAGAATGGCTCTCTCCTTTTGTAGTATCCAATCTTCCTTCTCAGGCCCAGAATTTGATCGTTGCTTTTCTAGCCTCAGATTACTGAAACCCTCTCCCATATTTCTAACATATCATGGAAATAATATCTTATTTAAAATATCTCTGTGTTTTCCAAATTTTAGTGTACTGAGTTTATTACCTATAACGACACTGACTGACATAAATGTCTACTATATAGTGAAATAAATTACTGGAGTTGTGTCCAGAATCGGACCAGGTACAGCTGGCTGTAAGCTAATTATGAACATTGTTTAAAAAAACCTCTCTTATAAGTATAGTACAAACCAGAAGTTTAGAGGCCAATATTTGCCTATTGGTCCAGATGAGGATTTTTGGTGGTGAAGATTTTTTTTAACTGAAGTTGAGGTAGAATTTACATTAAAAACTGTAGTCTTTGATCTTCTGCAGCAAGTACTTTTAAGTTTTCATTTTTCTTCAAGAACATTGAATCATCTGCACAATGCAAGTTGTTGATAGTTTATTTCCATTCCAAATGTTACATTGTTCTTCATATAGTCCAACTTCTTGAAAAATTTTCCCAGAATACAGATCAGTTAGTCATGGAAAAAGGATACACCCTAAGCCACACCTTTCCTGATCTGAAATCATATGCAAAGCTTGTTGAACAACTGCTTCTTGGTTTATGTACTGGTTTCTCATTAGCACAATTAAGTATCTGAGATTCCTATTTTTCTCAAAGTTATCCATAATTTGTTATTATCACACAGTTAACTGTCTTTGCATAGTCAACAAAACACATCTTTTTTATAGTCTCAGCTTTCAGCCAAGATTATTGTTGTGTTATTATGATTCAGAACCAACTCATAAGTGACCCTTCAGTAGTTATCATGGGATAACCTTGTCCATCTTTCTCCCTTGAACCAGCTAGTGCATTAGTGGAGATTAAACACAGATGTTAAAGGGTTGGGATGCTAACCAAAAGGCCAGTGATATTAACCCATTAGCATTAGCTTGCTGAGGGGAGAAAAAAAATGTAGTAGTCTGCTTCCATAAGCACATACAAAATTGAAAACCCTATAGGAAGTTCTTCTCTGTTCTACAAGGTCACTGTGAGTGAGAATTGACTTGATAATTGTGACTGGTTTTAAGAGGACTAGCTAAATGGCTGCAGTACAAGTCTCTTCTCAAGGTTTGATCAGCCTATCCGCCACTAAGATTCTGTCTCAATTTCTGTGGAGTTCTAGCTCTGCCATTTGCTAGACAGCAAAGATGGAACCAGAAAGTTTGCAGGATTGTGCATAACATAGCTTATCCCCATATCCTCTTATTTAGTAAATCTACTCAACTGATGAGTTAAGTATTTAATCTTGAGGAGTGTAAGCTTTGTGTCTTCATAATGTAGTTCAGGAAAAAGCAGAGGAGAGGAGGAATTCGCAGAGACTGTGAAGGTTACTCTAAACTTGGATAAGCTACCAAATTGGAGTTTTTAATCAAAATTACTTCAGTCTTCAAGGCACTATGGGATCCTAGTTGATATTGGGGATATGTTTAAAAATATCCAGAGATTTTTAGATTTAAAAAAAATATCCAGCCCATTTTTTAATCATCTCCATAGTCAATAACTTGGTATCTAAATTGAAATTCTGATTGTTGCCATTTTAGCTTAGCCTCGGAGTCGTAGTAATAACTATAATCATTCCCAGATTTGAGTGTTGGAGTCAGATTGTCTGGGTTTGAATCTCGGCTCTATCACTGACTCAAGAAAGTCCTTGAAACTCTATGAATGATAGTTTCTTCATCCACAAAAATGGTATTACTATAACCACATCCTTCATATGAAGGTCTTAATGAATGTCATATAAGTCAATACAAAATTGTTTTAGAGTAACAGCACCCAGCAAGTGCTCAATAACACCTACTATCAATATTACTGCTAGATGTCAAACTTTGTGTTCTTTTGTATAAATAAATGGCCACATTTAATCTTCACAACAGCCCACGGAATTAAGCTATTGCAAGTCTCACCTGTAAATAAATTTAAATGCAGAAGAAATTAAATAACAAACAATAGCTATTTTTGATTCACTTATGCAAGAAACAGCAAGCAGATTAGAGAGAAGAGCACCCCATGGGCTACCTGGACCAGTTAGTAAACAGGAAAGGGCCTCTTGGAACACTTTTAATCCACCCAATCTCCAGGTGGCGCATGAGTTCTCCCTGCCCTCAAACACTCATTCACCTTGACCAGGATTCAGAAAGCTCAGAGTGCTCCTGCCTCTACTCCAGCTCCCTTGCCTGAGCTGCCTCAGGCAGTAGAGATGGGAGCACCTTGTGGGCTATATAGGAAAGTGCTTCCTGGGCCACCACAAGGAATACTTTGATCAACAAACTTGAGGAGGAAAAGAGCCAAGACAGCATACCTGGAAGCTACCTAGCTCCCAGAAGATTTGTCCTTTCAGGAGAGAAATAGTCCCCCACCCCATTCCCTTCACATAATGTCAAGGAAGCAGCAGGCAGGTTAGAAAAATAAAAACAAGCATTCTAAGAAAGCAAACCAGATTTCAAACTCAATGAGACAGGGAAGACAAATAAATCAATGTGGAGTTACAGAAATTGATAAATAGGGGAGAAGTTTCAAATAATGAAAGAAAGAGCTGAAACCTTAAATAAAGAGGTACAAGAATTCTAGAAGGGGGCAGAGGAGGGTGGAGCAGCAGGAAACACTGAGAAAATTGTGGAAAATAGGTCTAGAAGAAAACTTGCCAGGCTTCATGAAAAATAAGGAAATTATATCTAAGTAAGTAAAAAAGACTAGATACCAAAAGAAAAACATCAAGATGCATCACAAATTCTCCAAAATCAAGGAGATTAATTGGCACAGTAACTGGAGTAATGGGAGTAGGTGTGCTGAAGTCAGTGAGACTGGCTCAGGATAGGGCAGGGTTCAGAGCTATTGTACATCTTGTCATTATGTGCTGTCAAGTCGTCTTGACTCATAGCAGCCCTATGTACAACTGCTCTGAACTCTACTCTATCTTGAGCCAACCTCATTGTCTCTGACACATTTACCATTGCAGTCACTGACACGGTCCATCTCATCCATGGTCTTCTTCTCTTGCACCGTCCTTCCACCCTTCTAAGCATGATGTCCCTCTCCAAGGTCTGGTCTCTCTGCCCATAGTAGGGTTGCTATAAGTTGCAGGCAACTCGACGGCACATAACAACAATAACTTAAAGATAAACCTTAGACAAAAAGACCATACTTGTTCAATATGTATGCTGAGCAAATAATTTGCGAAACTGGACTCTATGAAGAAAAATGTGGTATCGGTATCAGAAGACACAGTACAAATTGACAGCCTACATTATGCAGATAACTTTGTTGGCTGAGATGAGGAAAATATTAAACACTTGCTGCAAAAAACTAAGGATTTCTGCCTTTGATAAGGATTGCATCTCAACATGAAGGAAACAAAGGTCTTCACCAAAGGACTAATGGTCAACATTCCAATAGATGGAGAAAAGACTAAAGCTGTCAGTAATTTTATCTTTCTTGGATCAATAATCATCACTCTTGGTACTAGCAGTTAGGAAGCTAGGAGACGTATTACATCAGGCAAACCTGCTATCAAGGATCTCTCCAAAATGCATAAGACTAATGGTGTCAGTCTGAAGACTAAGGTGCACCTGATTCAGGCCATGGTCATGTCAATCACCTGCTATGCATCAGAGAGCTGGGCAATGACTAAGGATGACAGAAAACAATTGATACTTTTGCGTTGCGGTGCTGGAGAAGAGTGCTGACTAAACCATGGACTGCCAAAAGTATAAACAGATATATCTTGGAAAAAGTGAAGCCAGAGTGCTCCTTGGAAGCAAGGCTGAAGCTTCTTCTTTCACATTTTGGACATGCAGCTAAGTGAGGCTATTCCTTGAAAAGGAATGTCAATCATGGTTGGAAAGATGGAGAATCAGTGAAGGAAAAGAAGATCCTAAATGAGATGGATTGATATGGTCACTTCAGTAAACGACTCTAGCCTGTCAGAGATGAGAATGGTACAGGTCAGAGCAGGGCTCAGCTTAGATGTTCATGGGGTCATTGAGAGTCATACCTGACACAACAGCATCTAACAACAACAACAAAACACTCCTATAAGAAACAATAATAACTCTAAGTAAATGGGATAACTATGCCCTGTTCATGGATAGGAAGATCCAACATTGTGAAAATTACAATCTGACTAAAAGCATTCTATCGGTTCAGTACAATTCCAATATACAATTCCAATTCTTTCTTCAAGGAGGTAGAAAAGGCAATTGTTAGGTTTTCTTTGAAAAGGAAAAAGACCCAGATTAAGCAAACTTTTCTGAAAAATAAAAATGAAGTTTTTGAAATGAAGCCTTTCACTCCTGATCTCAAAACTTAATATACAGCCGTAGTGATCAAAACAGTATGGTACTAGAACAATGACAGATATACACATAAATTAAATAGAATGAAGAACCCAGAAATCCACCCACCTACCTAAGGACAGATAGGTTCAAAAATCAGCCTACCTACCTAGGTTCAGAACTATTGTACATAAGGTCGTTATGAGTTGCAGGTGACTTGATGGCATATAACAACAATAACAGAGATACCTGATATTAGAGATGGAAGCAAAACACCTTAAATGAGGAAATGACAGCCTGTTTAACAAATGGTGCTGGTAAAATGGGCCATAATATTTCACATCATAAACAAAAACCAATTCAAAGTGGATCAAAGACCTAGGGGTAAAACCCAAAACTATCAAGATCATAAGACACAAAATGGGAGCAAATCTAGGAGGCCTAGTCTACAGTATAAATTGGCTTGCACTAGTAGCCAAAAATGCAAACCAGGAGAAGATAAAATCCATAAACGGGGCTTTCTTAAATTAAATCCCTGTGTACATCAAAAAAGGCCACAGATGGGGGGTGGGGGTGGGGTGGAGGAACAAAACAAACATTTAGCAATGACATTTCAGACAAGGGTTTCATAACTAAAGGTTACAGAATAATTTAGGGCCTCCACAAGAAAAAAGACTGATAATCACAAAATGTGTAAAAGATATTAAAAGACTTCACAAAGGAGGACATTTTGATAGTTAACAAACATTTTAAAAGAATGTTCAAAATCACTAGCAATCAGAGATGCAAATCAAAATGACAATAAGAGATTTTCTCACTCCAGCAGTAGTAGCACAGTTTCAAAGAACAGCAAGCAATAAATGTTGAAGAAGATCTGGAGAGATTAGAACTCTTACATACTGCTACTGGGATTGCAAAATGGTATGACCACTGTGGAAGGCACATTGTCATTTCTTCAGAATGCTAATGCTGAACACAGAAGTTTCACACAACCCAGCTATTCCACTTCTAGGAATACATCCCAAAGAAATCAGAACCGAGATACAGATGGAGATATGTGCAATTATGGTCACAGAAACATTATTCACAATAGCAAGAAAAAGTCAAACAGCTCAAATGCCCATAAGTAAAGGAATATTAAGAAATTGTAGTATATTTACACAATGGAATACTATTCAGCACTAAAGAATAACAATTTCATAAGCTACTATATAATATGGAAAAGGCTAGAGAAAATTATGCTGAGTGAGATAACTCAGTCACATAAAGACAAATCCTGCATAAGACCCCATTAGTGAAAATAAGAGGTTAACTGAGTAAGACATGTATAAATGTTCAAAAGGGGAAAGACAATGAGAGAAGGGAGGGCAGAAGAGGAAAGGGTTAAAATCACTAGGATATCAGTGGTTAGTGGAGGAAGAGGAAGGTGAAGGATAAGGAAATAATAAATGAGGACTTGAACAGAAATGGGAATAACAGGCATAAAACAATAGTAAATACTACATAGAATACAATGTATAATAATGATTTATATAACACATAATGAATATAGACAAAGATTCTCACCACTGGACCAATTGGCAGCATCAGGATGGATGGTGAATAGATTGAGATTGTTCACAGCTTTAGCTTGCTAGACTCCACAGTCAACACTCTTGACACCAGTAGCCAGGAAATTAAAAGAAGTATTGCCATGGGAAAGTCTGCTGTTAGGGACTTCTCCAAAGTACTGAAGAGCAATGGTGCCTCTCTGGAGACTAAGGTGTGTCTGATACAGGCTATGGTCTCTGCAATCACTTGTTATGCATCAGAGAATTGGGCAATGACTAGGGATGATAGAAGGAGAATTGATGCTTTTGAGCTGTGGTGCTGGAGAAGAGTATTGAAGGTACCATGGACTGCTAAGAAAACAAACAGATTCATCCTGGAGAGGGTTAAACTAAACCGAGCTGCTCCTTGGAGGCAAGGATTCTGAGGCTTCATCTGACATACTTTGGCCATGTTGTAAGACAAGACCAGTCCTTGGAGAGGGACATCAAGCTTAGGAGGGTGGAGGGACAGCGCAGGAGGGGAAGATCCTCTATGAGGTGGATTGATTCAGTGACTGGGATAATCAGGATGGGTGTATCTGAGACAATGAGATTAGCACAGGACAGAGCAGAGTTTAAAGTCACTATGAGTCGCAAGTTACTCAACACCACATAACAACAACAACAACATGTGGATAACTATAAGCAAGCTTATATTAAAAAGAAAAAAGTAATGGCTATTTTGTACATATTCTTGCTGCATGCATGGAGCAATAAAATTTTTTATGATAAGTGAGTAAACAAATTTCCTCCTTTCATATAACTGAGAAAAGGAAAGAAATAAGTTCTCTTAATTTTACCCCTTTTAGTATTTACTGTAATTCTCAAACTGAGGATTTTAGTGCCAATTTCATTACTGTTCTGTTCCACTTATTTTTTTTCTTCCAGAAAAGCAATAAAAATATTTATAAGGAAGAGATGTAAACCATATTGGTTTTCAATCTCTAGCACTTTGACTTTCTTCCTTTCTTGGTGATTCTACAAGCAATTTTTTAACATATTTTAATATATGCCGATTGAAGCTAACCCTCAAAGTAAATAAAAAATATAATTTTCAAACTCTGAATCAAATACTCCATAAAAATTCCAATAAATAATATCTACCGTAGTTCCTTTTCTCACTAACAATAGAAATTTAATGTCCTAAAATATAATCTCATTTTCCTGGCTCAGTTTTTCAAACAAAAATGCATGTCCTTTGTGGCTCATTATTTACTTACCCTTTGCGTGTTTGTAATTTTTTTTCCAGATTGTGGATTATCTAAATGATATTCTATAAGAACATACTACTTTTTCTTGTTTTTATTTGAGTAGCTAATTTACAATTAATAATTAATGAAATCATAATGAATAAAGATGACAGGAAGAAATGGACACCTTTGACCTATGGTGTTGGAGAAGATCACTGAACGAAAACATCCCATGGATGGCCAAAAGAAGGAACAAATAGGCAAGTCTTGGAGAGGGTGCAGCTGGAGTGCTCTTTGGAGGCAAGAATGATAAGGTTTCACCTCACATACCTTGGGCATGTTGCTAGCAGGGGCTATTCCTTGGAAGAGGACATGAAGCTTGGAAGGGTAGAGGGTCGACGAAAGAGAAGAAGACCTTCACCCAGGAGGATTGAATGGTGGCTGCTGCAATGGGCTCTTGTGTGTCAGGAAGTGTGAGGATGGCACAGAATATAACAGGGTTTAGATCTTTTGTTCATAGGATCGTTGTTAATCGTACTTAACTCAATAGCACCTAACAACAACAGCAACCACCATAGCTTTACCTAAGAGCACACCTTCCTATAAATAAAGTTCTATTGTGGTAGTCATTTGAACTTACAGCAGTAATGGGCCATCCAGTTAATATTTCCCATCTCTGTTTTCCTGATTTTATTCTTTGGCAACTTTTACACATAATGCTCTGCTATCAAGTAGTTCAAATTCCTCCTTTCTTTTGATTGCTGTTGTTTTTGTTGTTGCTGTGTCAGAACTGATCCATAGCTGACCCTCCAGCAGATTTTCAGAGGCAGTTCATTGCCCGGGAGATGATTGTCCAATCTTCTCCCGCTGAGCAACTGGTGGATTTGAACTATGTGACTTTGAGATTGCAGCTTCTTGCCACTAAACCACCAGAACAATCCAACAGCTTCTCAGAAGGAGAAAGATGGCCAACCTCTTCCCATGTAAGGGAAAACCTGCTGGAGGGTGAGCTATGAGTCATTTCTGACTCTCACAGCAATGAGAGGAACAATGAGAAGTACGTTTATGGTGGCATGTATATACATATTCTGAGATTCAGAACACACTCTTCTCCTTCTTAGACAATCTTTCATCTTTCTCCAAACTAGTGTACTTACTCCACTTTAATTAAAATAAAATTGCCCCGTACAACCTAGAGAAGATGAGAATTATAAAATCGGTTGGGATTCTAGGCGTGAGCTTACCCTTTGTACTGCTGGATGATGACTGTGTAACATTTGCTAAAAGTTTTTAAAATTTACTTTATCCAACCTTAAATGACTGTATTGTCCTACTTTTTTTCTAGACATTGTACACAAATGAAGGGCTTTGACATCCTTAGACAAAATTTTCAAGGTAAAATGACAGAGCAACTTTGGTATTCTCTATGAGCTGACCAAATGAAGAACATTGGCTCAGGCTAAATCTCTTTCGGCTTCTGTGACATTCCATACTGGTGGCCATTTGCCCACCCTCAGACCCTCTCTTACGTTGGTTTATGAAACAATATAATCACTGGTTTCTATCTTTTTTTTGTACTTCTCCTTCAATTTCCTCATGCTGAATATTATCTAAGACTTATACTTGCTTTCTAACTCTATGAAGAGGCACATTGACCTTATGTGACTTTTAAACTGGAAAAGAAAGATTGACACATTAGTAGACAAGTGAAATGATTTGTTAGTTACTCTGAATCCTCTGAAAGTACACACACAATTATTATCATCTTACTGTTAAACTCTACAAGGAGTTCTGCTATGCACCTGAGAGCCAGATGATGAATAAGGAAGACAGAAGAATTAGTGCTTTTGAGCGGTGGTGCTGGAGAAGAGTACTGAACATCCCAAGGACAGCCAAAAGAACAAACAAATATGTCTTTGTGAAAGTGTAGTCAAAGTGCTCTTTGGAAGCAAAGATGATAAAACTTCACCTCACATACTTTGGGCATGTTGCTAGTAGGGGCTATTTCTTAGAGAGGAGCATGATGCTTTGAAAGGCAGAGGGTTGCTGAAGAGGAGACAGTGACTGTCTCAATGGACTCTAGTGTGCCTGGAAATGTGAGGATGGCACAGGTCAGGACAGGGTTCAGATCTATTATTCATTTTGTCTCTATGGGTCTACTCAACTTGACAGCACCTAACAATAGCAACTGTTAAACTTTATAAGGAGTTCTGGCAGCATAGTCTGTAGCATGTTTCACTGCTAACCAAAAGAGCATGTGTCTTTGGTGATTCAACTCTACCAGCAGCTGCTTTCAAGAAAAACGAGCAGATACCTCTTATAGAGTTCTATAGCCTCTGAAACCCAATGGAGGGTGACCATGAGATGGAACTGACTGAACAGTAATAAGTTTGAGTTCAAACTTGACTAAACTCTAGGAGAGAAGATGAAGCTATTGTATAACTTTGGCTACAGTATCTCCTATTAGTACCTTTTGTCTCTCTTTCTGCTCCCTGTTGGGTTTATTTCAGATGATGGGAGAATTTCAGGATGAACCCTCCTTTCACAAGTAAGTAAACTGGCTCAGTAAATCAGCCACAGGCATCCTGCTTCTTGCAGGGAAAGGCGGGAATCAGAACCAGACCACCCAACTCCATTAATGCACCCAGACCTTGAGGCAGCTCTTTGGGGGCTAAAGTTTTTCATATTCATCCATAAGTAATTCTATACTTAACAAAGTAATAGTTTGGTATTTCCCTCCTGTTCCACAGAGGGTGACAGCGTGCCCTATGTATCCAAAGAGGGACAAAAATTCATGCCTCTCTTGACAGGCGAAGCAAATTCTTCAAACTCCATGTCAGGTTGTGGAAGATTTTCTCTGAAAGCTGGTGACCCCTAGTTCACAGACTAAAAGAGTGGGTTCTGAGTTCATTAAAATTCATACTCGGTGCCGGATGGATAATGTGAGAGCTGCTACAAAAGAAATTGTCCCTGAGTGTACACAGGGGTTCTGTCTCTTATTCCTCATCGTGACATTGATGACATAAATAATCCTGGATTGATGGAGTCCTCATCAGCAGAGAAGCACTGGTTTGGAAAAAGGAATAATCTCCTTCCAAGGCTACCTGAGGCAGGAAACAGTCAAGGAGCAATTAAAGAAACCAAGTAATACTTGCTTTTTTAGTGGTGTAGAAAATACCTAGGCCTTCTGTGGCCAACTAGGAAATGACAAAGAAATCGTTTTTGTTGGATAGTTACCAGCAGGAAGAAGAGAAGGGAAAAAGGAAAGAAAAGAAGAGGGAGGGAGAGGAAGAGAGAAATATAGGATCGAAAATAAAAGAGAAGGAAAAAAAGATATAAAAAAAGCAAGAAGGAAAACTGTTTCACCCAACTGACGTCTGTCAGATAAAAGAGATCAGGGCTATAAATTCTTCCCAGCGTTTCTAATGGGATTTTAATACAGCATTTGGCCATCATCTTTTTTTCATTCCTTTAATGACATACATGCCCAAAGTGTAGCCACGGAGCCTCTGAACTCTGTATATTTCTGTAATACACAAAGAAAACAGCCGTCACATCCATTTTAAGGAACTTTTAAATACATTGCAGTGAGGTCTATAGGCCCCAAACCCAAAGGGAAACGACACAAAGCCTGTCTGTACATCATCTGTGACGGCCTGAATCCCAGCCAAGGTGGAGGGTTTGTTTTTTTAAAACAAATAATAAAATAAAATACTGTGTGCCTTTTTTTTTTTAAAAAAAAGGAACATTATATTTTTAAACTGGAAATAATTGTATTTTGTATCTTATGTGGCATCTGAAAGTGATTTAGCTGAACAATGTGGTTTCTGATTGGTATTTGAATTGATTCCAGAACATTTTTCATAATAATCATTTTAAAGATCCCAATTATCTGATCCTCTTTCCCCCTTCACATAGTTTCATAGAAGGTTTCCCAGAGAAAGAGAGAAACCTGCAGGCCAAGCAAACCAACTCACATCTCTCTAGGCAAGCGTTTGCCTGCTAGGCTCAAAGGAAAGGGCCTGCTTGTTATTCTGAGTTGTCCAGGATGCGTTTATAGCTCAATAAACGAGGCCTTGGCATTACCAGAATAATTACTTACTAAAACAAGCCTGTAAAACCAAAGGGTTGCCCCAACTAAAAGGCAAACAGGGAACTTTTTTCCTTTTAGAGTTAACATGTAAATCTTGTAATGTGTATTTAGATTTCTATAAAATCAGCTCTAGGTGCAAAATGGATGGTTGATTTACCAGGTGGGCAACTGAATCCATTCTCTAGAGGTACAGAGGGGCTGAAGGAAGGCAATTTTCATTAAATAGGAAAGTGTGTTCCTCCCTAGATGGTCTTAGCTTCCTTTGCAACATAAAGAAACTGTGGTACAGTATTAACAAGTGCAGGCTTAGAATCAGGTCAATGGTCTCGCCAATCTATTGAATTACATATATATATTTTCAGCCCATGGCAGTGACCTGACCACTCGGTGTTTCATTCAAAAATTGGAGATTATATAATCCCTAGTTCATAAATTCATTAGGACTGAATAAAATAGTACATATAAAGGGCTTAGAAAAATCTCCGTTATATAGTGTTTTCGTTAGTTACCATCATATTAGTTATAAACAATGAAGACTTTATATATAGTAGGACAATGATCCAT
>NW_006399807.1:13887366-13908352 GCF_000299155.1 Elephantulus edwardii | reverse complement strand
AAAGAAAAAAAAAGAAAATAGTTCAGTTCTTTGAGGTGGTTATTGTGCCGAGTCCTCCAGCCTAGGGAGCTCATCTTTCTGCACTAGGCAATATCTACTGTTTTCATTGGCTAAATTTTGGAAATTGATTGCCAGGCCTTTCTTTCTAGTCCACCTTAGTCTGGAAACTCCATTGAAGGCAGTCTACTATACCACGGGTACCCCTGCTGGTATTTTAACTATAGTGATACAGCTTTCCAGTGTCACAGCAACATGTGACCACAGTACAACAAGCTGGTAGACATAAGATGGTGACATAGAATAGACATGCAATAAATAGGGAGTGATTAATATTATAAGTCAATAGTAGCTTTCATTATTATTGTTGTTGTAGTTTTCTGTTGGGAAGGAACCTACCCATAGCTGACCCTCAAGTAGGATTTCAAAGGCTGTGAATCACATGGAAAGAGATTGCTCAGCTTTCTCCTATGGAACTACTGGTGGATTCAAAATGTGAACCTTTGGGTTGACAGTGCAATTCCTTACCACTAAGCCACTAGAGCTCCCCTAGCTTTCATTATTATATATCGATAATTCTAATAACTGTTTAAGGAGTATCAAGTCAACTGGATGTACCCTGATGATGCCATGATTTAAGCATTCTGCTGCTAACACGCCCCAGTTCTAACTGCTAACCAGCAGTTCTGTAGAAGTAAAATAAAGCAATCTACTTCCATAAAGATCTACATAGGACAGTCTGCTCTCCTAAAGAAAGGGTTATTGTCAACCAGAATCCACAGCAATGGTTTGATTTCAGTGGATCAACTTGATGGCAATGGTTTCTTTCTGAAGTGTCAAGCACTGTACCAAGCATTTCAAATATTACATCTCCTTTAAATTTTCTTTTAATCTCATTTCATCTTGCCCAGGTAAAATTCCTACTTAAAATGAAGACTCTACTAAGTGGCAGAACTAGAAATTTATAAGTAGTTGACCTCTTGTTGTTGTTGTTGTTGTTGTTGTTGTTATTAAGAGTCATCAAGTCAATTATGACTGTGACCCCATGAACAACAGATCTGAATCTAGTCCTATCCAGTGCCATCCTCACAATCTCTGACACACTCAAGCCTATCACAGCAGACATTATGTCAATCCACTTGATTAAGAGTTTTTCTCTCCTTTACCATTCCCTCATCTTTCCAAGCATGACTTCTTCTCCAAGGAATAGTTTCTACTAGCAACATTCCCAAAGAACGTGAGGCAAAACATTGCCATCCTTGCCTTCAAGAGCATTCTGGATGCACGTTCTTCAAGACACAACTCTTTGTTCAATTTGCAGTCCATGAGATATTCAGCACTTTTCTTCAACACAATAGTTTAAAGGCATTAATTTGAGATAGACAGTTCATCACTATAAATGCATACCAAACATTGCATGGAGTATATGTATACTAAAACATTATTATTTATAAGATATTAAAATTTAATTGGCTATTCTTTTATCTGGAAATTCTAACAACCAAAATCCTATTTCATCTGAGGTTTATAACTCACAACTTTGTTTTTTATTACTCAATTCTGTCCAGAATTTATTCCTTGAATGTTTTAGTCTCTATGTTTTTCCCCACGTGAAAAATTTCCTCAGTAAGAAACTCAATCCAGAAATTATAATTTGTTGCCAGCTATTAGGGAAAATGAAAAGCTGAAGGTAAAGTAAGCTGAGAGGGATGGCTGGAAGAACAGAAACTGATTCACCAAACCCCTGTGAATTCCTGGGTTCATGAGCTTAGAGCTCATGATCTTAGAGACGTCAGTTATTTAGAGGCTTTAAAAATAAGATAGTTCTGAAAACAAGCTGGTCAGTAGATTAAGAAGGGTATCAGAGTCAATGTGAAAAGATCCATAAAAATAAATAGGTAGGTAGGTAGATGATAGACAGATAGATAGATAGATAATAGATAGACGGACCAACCAACCAAACCCTACTGCCAGTCATTTCCTACCCTCCAGCCAGTTTTCAGAGCAGTTAGTAGCACTGGAGGAGGTGGCCCATCCTTCTCCAGCAGAGCAGCTGGTGTCCTCAAAGCACATGCCTTTGGGATTGCAACACAGCTTCTTACCACTAGGCCACCAGAACTCTTGTGGTGAAGCTAGTAAATTTGAACCAGTTAGGAAGATATTGTAACAATTCAGATAAGTCATCAAGATAGTATGGATTAGGGGACAGGGTAGTGGTAAAAGTGTAGAAAGGTAGGTGGATACAATAAAACCAAGTAAATATAAAGTCTTTTCTTTACAAGAAAGAATGAATAGACTTTTGAACATGCAATTTCTTACTTCTCCCTTCTCCACATCCACCTAGCTTGCCTCAGTATTATATCACTAAACTAAAAACCAAACAAACAAAAAACCCACCCCACTGCCATTAAGCCAATTTCTGCTCTTAACAAACCTCTGTTGGGTTTCCAAGGCTGTAAATCTTTACAGGAATAGACAGCTTCATTTTTTTCTCCCAAGTAGTGGCTAAGTAAATTTGAACCATCAACCTTTCAGTTCATAGCCCAACATGTAATGCACTGTGCCACCAGGGGTCCTAAGTACCAATAACAGTAAAGATAAAAAGCCATCATGAAGAATTTCTATAATTTGGTGAATCTTAAATATGAATTAGTTCAACCCAGCCTGTCACTATATAGATAGATGTAGATACAGATTTGTGTTGTTGTTGTTGTTGTTATATGTTGTCAAGTCAGAACTGATTCATAGCTAACAGCTTTTTAGAGGCAGTGAATTGCATGTGAGGAGATTGTCCATCTTTCTCAAGAGGAGCAACTGAAGGATTCTTACCTTATACCTTTGGGTTGGTAACTTACCACTAAGGCACCAGAGCTCCCTGAATATAGAGATATAGACATAGATGCTTCAGACATAGAGAGGTTATGCATCTTTATGCATAAAACAAGGACAGTAATACCTATACACTCTACTGTTTGGGATTATGGTGAGAGTCAAATTCCAGAGATCGCATATGTTGAGGCACACAAAGTTTCCTATTAACAGGCTCCCTGGTGTTTGAAGTTTAAATAATTGTTTGCTCAAAGTATATAAGGAGGCGTTTCTCAAAAAATATGCACATAAAACAAAGAATTGCATGTTCAAAAGTCTATTCATTCTTTTCTTGTTTTTACTGCTACCTAATATAACAGCAAGTGAGAGTTATTTGCCTAGTATAAAAGGCTAAACAAACATGAAATATATGTTTGTCATTCAGTGCATGGTTTAATTGGAGAGTTAAGAGTTTGGCAGCTGTTTTTACTGGTGTGTATTCTGGCAACGCTACCCAAATGAAGGGAGAAGCTGCTCAACCCTTTTGTCAAAAAGAATCTTTCTCATGGCTACTGAACCTGGTTTTTCCCTCAATCATATAACCAGATAAAAGTAGTAGTAGATAACACTTCTTTAAATCTTAGGCACTGTTCTAAGTGAAGGGCCCTGATGGTGCAGCGATTAAATACTTGGCTGCTAACTAAAGGGTCAACAGTTCAAACCCACCAGCAGCTCCACAGGGGGAAAGTGTGGTATCTGCTTCCATAAAGATTTACAGCCTGGGCAACCCTAAGGGTCATTCTACTCCATCTTGCAGGGTTATTATGAGTTGGAATTGACTTAATGGTGGTAGTGGGTTCTGTTTTCATTTTGGTTTTCAGGTTTTTTGTGGGCTGTTTCTGTTGTTGTTGTTCTAAGTAATTATATATCCTTAGAGAGTACTATTATTGCTAGCTCCATTTTACAGATGAGGAAAATGAGGCTTTATGGGTTACGAAACTTGCCAAGAGTCACAAAGCTTAGTAAGTGATTAAGCCAAAATTCAAACTAGTGCACTCTGACCCTCGAGTCTACACTTTTTAACCCCATTGTACTGCCTCTTTGTAATATACAAACTGCTGAATAGCACGCTAGACTCTGCTGCTAATAAAGCCATCCAGGCCTAGTCATTGCATTGTTTTTTCCAGATGAATTTTCACTGACAGCACTCTGACTAAACCCCTCCAGGAATTACCACTCACTTGGCTGATAGCTATTATCATGAGGGTAGCAAGATTGTCCCAGCTGGGTGAGAGAACTGGAAAATTCCACACCAAACTGTGCAGTCAGCTAGAGCCTTCCAGCAGGGAGTGTTACCACAGAGCTGCTCTGTCAGGACAATGGGTTCCAGCATGTAAGAATATGTAGAGGCAAAGAAGGAAGGATTCCAGCCTTCTCTTTGTAGTGGCCAGTATCTTGTTGGATAATTACAAGGAAGGTCGTTTTGAATCTCAGAAGTTGAGTCTATGTTCACTGAACCAGTGAAGAGGAAGAACATTCTAAGTAGAGTAAAGGAAGCAGAAAATAAATTAGCCTGATGAAAACAAAGAATAGCAAGGTCAGGGACAGTGGAAACTGAGTAAAAGAGAAAGATGACAGGGCTATGTATGGGTTAGGAACCTCATTCTGTTTAGATATCCAAAAAGGTATCAGACTTATGGAAGAATGTGTAGACTTAGCAGAACTTTCTGTGTTTGAGATGGTGAAGGGAGTCCTGTGCTAAGTCTGTAAGGGATTGTGTTGCTAACCCACAGGCAGTACCTCTCAGAGTTCTAATCTACCAGCAGTTCTGTAGGAGAAAGAGGGGCAATCTCTTCCCATGCTTTTACGTTTTTCTGAAAATTCACTGGAAGCGCAGCCATGAGTCATTTCTGATTTGACAGCCATGAGTTTGAATTTAGGGGTTTTTTTGAGATGGAACATCCAGTGAAGCTATTTCCTGGAGCATCGGGGATGCTTCCTGTCTCAACATCTTTTCAATCTATATGTGGAATGGATCATTCAGGAGGCTGAGCTGTATGAGGAAGAATGTGGCATCAGGATTAGAGAAAGATGCATCAACCGCCTGTGTTATACGGGTGACACAACTTTGTTCACTGAAATTTAAGAGGACCTGAAGCATTTGCTGCAGAAGGTCAAGGACTGTAATCTTCAATATAAATTGAAGCTTAACATCAAGAAAACAAAGATCCTTATCATGATAGATGGAGAAGAGATTGAGCTGGTAAACAATTTCAGCTTGTTTGGCTCCACAATCCACACTCTTAGTAATCAAAAGACAAACTACATTAGGAAAATCTGCTGTCAGGGACCTCTCCAGAGTGCTAAAAAGCAATGACATCAGTCTAGAGACTAAGGTGAGCCTGATCCAGGCCATAGTCTTTGCAATTACTTGCTATGCATCAGGGAGCTGGACAATGACTAAGGGTGACAGATGAAGAATCAATACCTTTGAGTTGTGGTGCTGGGGAATAATAGCATTGCACATATAATGGACTGCCGAGAGAACAAACAGGTGTCCTGGAGAAAGAGAAACCAAGTTACTCCTAGGATGCAAAAATTGTGAAGCTCTGTCTCACAAACTCTGAGCATGTTTCCAGAAGGGACCAGTCCTTGGAGAAGGACATCATGCTTGGAATGGTGGAGGATAGGGAGAACCTGGATAAGATAGATTGACACAGTGACTGAAGTAATAGGGGTAGGTGTGTCAGAGGTGGTGGGATTGGTTCAGAATAGGTTCAAGGCTGTTGTTGCTAGGATTGTTATGAGTCACAGTCAACTCAACAGCACATACAACAACTATAGACTATATATACGTTGAGTGTTATTTTTCTGTATCATTGAGTCAGAATTGGCTCATAGCTAACATTCCAGTAGGTTTTCAAAGGCAATAAATTGCACAAGAGCAAAGTAAATTGCCCATCTTTCTCTTAGGAAGCAGTTGGTGGATTCAAACCATATGCTTTGGGGTTGGCTGCACAACTCCTTACCACTAGTATGTATCCTCTAAAGAGATATCTTTAGCCTATACTACCTGTGAATGTGATCAAATAGGAGAAAAAAAAAAGAAATAGGGTATTTTAAGATGTTCTCAAATCAAGGTAAGGTCATTAGGTTAGGTTAGACCCTAGTCCAATAAGACTGGTGTCCTTATATGAAAAGAAGAAACACAGACAAATGAAAACAAAGGAAAAGAGTCAGTTGTGCTACCACAAGCAAAGGAAGTTTTGGGGCTACCAGAAGTTTGAAACAAGGAAAAATTTGTGCTGCTAACAGAAAGCCATCAGCTGCTTTTTGAGAGAATGATGGGTTATTTCTTTCATTGTGATTTTCTGCCTCTGAAAACCCATGATAAGGTCAGCTACCGGTCAGCTTTGACTCAGTGGTACACAACAACAGAGGCATCAGTGGAGGAGCATGGGCCAGACAACACCAACTTCTTACCTCCAGGACTGTGAAAGAATATAAGTCTGTTGTTTAAAACAGTCCTAGTGTGACTATCATTTTGATGAGTCTGCTCTGTAGTTCTCACCACGGAACTCTTTCACACCAGCTACACTCCCTTTGTCAAAAGACTCCGAGCGTTCTGGAATCTGTCTATACCACAGGGGAAGCACACATGGTTCAAGAAAGATCGACCAGAGAGCTTTGCTCTGGTTCTTGATTGTCAAGCTGATGTGACTTTGATGCAACTTGATTTGAGGCAGCATGCAGCGATGGCCCTTTCCCTCAATCCTAACCTTTCTTTTATGAGTCTCTTAAATTTATGTAGTGATACACAGGAGGGAGAAATCTTACTGCTTCATTATTTTCCTCTCTTTCTCCTTCTCACAATCCCTGGAGAGGGAAAAAAAAAGTAGAATCTGCTTTTCTTTCACTGCTCCTCTATATTATCCCTCTCCTGACCTTAAAAACCACAACAGAATAGAAAATAATCAGAGCGGAAGAGTCATCTTAATTTATGCTGCAGAGTATCATCAAAGCCTGCAACCTTTCGGTTTAGTTATTTGTATGTTAAAGAAAACAATTAACGAGTTTCAAAATAACATTTTTTCCAACCTTTTCTTTTTGCTCAAAATCTTTGCTTTAAGAAGTTATTTCTTTCTCTCTGAATAAAATTAAATCTTCCCACAGATTAATGAATGGATGGATGGATTTTGAGAATGAAGATGAAGATCTCATGTTCTAAGAGGTAAGAAGAGGAACACATATTTTCAAAATATTTCATTGCAATTAATTTCACATTTCTTTAAGTGTGTGTGTGTGTGTGTGTGTGTGTGTGTGTGTGTGTGAAGACAGCTCCATGTTCGTGCAGTGGAGGGAGAAGAGAGTACAGGCATGCTTTCTTACTCTTTCTTGAACCACCTCACGCAGTGTCAACACACTCAAATAGTAATGTAAAGTCCTGCTTCTGTGTAGATAGGACCAGGCGGCTCACCCAGTGAGAGGCCCAGGGTACAGCACAGGGCAGCAGGGCAGATTAGAGGAAAGGGAAACTATATTACTGAACTTCATAAATGTTTCAAAGGACCATTATTTGTTGCTGCTGCAATTCGTTACCATAGTTGACCTGAACTCGCGGTGACCTCACTTGCTGTGAGGCCTGATCTAGCACCGCCTCACCAGCAGGTTATAGACTGCTGACTGGAATCCATAGTTTTCACTAGATGATTTCAAAAGTAGTTTGACACTATTTCGTCCTGATCATTTTGAGTCTGGAAGTCCCTCTGAAACCTGTTCAGCATCATCTTATTGTTGCTGTGTACAGTCAGATTGGAACCAGCCCATAGCTGACACTCCACTGGGTTTTTAGAGGCAGGCAAATAGCACAGGAGATTGTCCATCTTTCTCCTGCAGAGCCCCTGGTGGATTTGAACTGCATGCCTTTGGGATTTCAGTGCAGTTTCTTAGTACTAGGCCACTAGAACTCCCTGTTCCGCATCAATTAGTGAGCTCCCTCAAATCTCCACTAATTTTGGGCTAAGTAGCTGTGCTTGTGATGCATTAGCTACAAATCAACACCAGAGCTCCTTCATGAAAATGAGACTCTACCAGTCATCTGTGGACCAAAAGAGTCAAATATGAAAGTGGGGGAAAGAACTTGAAGCTTGAATCAGCCTATATTCTAATAAAAGGTTTTGAGAAGAGACTTGTAATGAGCTTGAACCTTTTTTTATAATTATCTGAGGATTAGACCTTCAAGAATCAATTTTTGGGAGCTCTGGTGGCCTAGTGATTAGTTGTTGTTGTTGTTGTTGTTGTTGTTGTTGTTAGATGCCACTGAATCAAGTATAACCCTCTAAAAAATAGATCTGACAAATCTCAGTCACAAAAGGACAAATACTGCATAGCATCACTGAGGAGAATAGGATAAGAGTGGATAGATAATGACCATTGCATTAGAACAGATGAAGGAAAGAACTGTCTAAAAGGTATATATGATTAAACATTATATGTACAACAACAGCCCAGAATAAGAGGTATATCATTGCAAAGAGGACTGGACTGGATAGAGAGAGGGGAGGTACGTACTTGTGCAACAATGAATACATTTAAAAAAAGTGAACTGAGACTGGAAAGGGAGGGAGAGAGGGTAAAATGTGGGACAATAAATGAAAGAAAATCTAACTTCTCTGTAAACATTCATTAAAATCACAATTAAAATAAAATTTTATTAAAATAAAAAGAACGATCTGAGCCCTGTCCCATCATTCACAATCCTCATAAAAGCTGACACAATTGAGCCCACTGCTGCAATTATCATGTCAATTCCTCTTATTGAGAGTTTCCCTTTCCTTTACTGACCTTTGTTCTTCCCTGGCATTACATCCCCTTCCGAGGAAGAGTGTCTCCTGACAACATGCCCAAAATAGTGAGACAACGTGTCACTATCTTTACCTCCAAAGAGCACTATTCCCACACCCCCTCCAAGACATATCTGTTTGTTCTTTTGGCAATCCATGGGATATTCTGTACTCTTCTCCACCACCACATTTTAAAGGTATCAATTCTGTCATCTTCATTCACCGTCCAGCTGTCAGACGCATAGCAAATAATTGAAAAACTATAGCCTATCAGTAATTTCCATGTTAAGTTGGATCTCCATTCTTAGGACTGGGAACAAATATGGATTTCTTCCAACCAGCTGGCAAAGAAGCTGTCCTCCAAATTTTCTTGCATAAACTAGTGAGTACATCCAGGGCTACATCTATTATTTGAAGTATATCTGTTGGTATTCCATCAATTTCTGAGGCTTCATTTTTGTCAATGCCATCAATAAATTTTTAATAGTTTAGGTAAAACGATACCAGAAGAATAGAGTCTTAAACATAAATGGGCTGAATTTATTTAGTTAATTTTCCATGTGCATGTACATTGATTTTTGGGCCAAACTCACAATTCAGGAGGATAATGAAAGGGCTAATAGAATATCTGTGATCTCTAGTGGCTTGATGGTAAGGTGGTGTACTGCCAACCCAACGGCACTGGGTTCAAATCCAGTAGCTGCTCTGCAGGAGAAAGATGGACAATGCTCTGCAGGAGAAAGATAGGCGATCTCCTCTCGTGTGATTAACTACCTCTGACAACCATCTGGAGGGTCAGCTATGAGTCAGTTCTGATTCAACAGCACACAACTGACTGCCTTGGGGGGAAATGAAAAACTCCTCAAGGGAAATATGCTTTAAACTAGTGACTGGATGTTGTTGTTGTTAGCTGCCATCTAGTTGAATATGACTCAAAGTGACCCTATGAACAAAAGATCTGAACCCAGTCCTGTCCTGTGCCATTCTCACACTTCCTGACACAGAAGAGCCCATTGCAGCAGTCACCATGCCAATCAACCTGATTTGAGGGTCTTCCTCTTCTTTGCTGACCCTCCACCCTTCCCAACATCATGTCCCTCTCCAAGGAATAGCACCTCCTAGCGATATGTTCAAAGTATGTGAGGCAAAGCCTCATCATTCTTGCCTCCAAAAAGCACTCCAGCTGCACCCTGTCCAAGACATATCTGTTTTCTTGGCCATCATTGGCCAAGGTCATTGCTCTTCTCCAACACAACAGCTGAAAGGCATCAATTCTTTTTCTGTCATCTTAATTCATTATCCAGTTCTCAGATGCATGTAGAAAGCTTATGTTCTATTACAGATGGATAAATGCCTATGCAAAAACACATACTTACTATTTAGATGCCATTTTACTGCCTACAAAGTAATGAAAGATCTATAACTCATTTACTTTTGATTTTGAAATATACTAGATGATTTTAGAAATTTGATTTTGCCTAATTGTATTATCCCCAGGTCAACAATACCATTTCTTGAGTACTCAGTGATTAGTAAAGTGGTCAAATAGTAAGAAAAACAAACCTAGTTAAAATAGTCCTTGTTGTTGTTGTGATGCACTGTTAGTTGCTTGCAATTCATATCAATCCTATGTACAACAGTTCTGAATCCTGCTCTAACCTGTCTCTGACACACCTACCCCCGTTACTCCAGTCACTGTATCAATCCATCTGTCTCATCAATGGTCTCCTTCTCTTTCTCCATCCGTCCACTCTTCCAAGCATGATATCACTCTCCAAGGACTGGTCCCTCCTTGCAACATGCCCAAAGTATGTCAGATAAAGCTTCATAATCCTTGACTCCAAGGAGCAGCCTAGTTTCACCCTCTCTAGATGAAACTGTTTGTTCTCCTAGGAGTCCATATTCAACATTCTTCTCCAGAACCACAGCTCAAAGGCATCAATTCTCTTTCTATCATCCAAAAATATTCCTTAGAGAGTAGAATTTTTGCTTTATTTATTGTTTACATACAAGAACCGCAAAACAATTCTAGACACATGAGGATGCAGGATAAAGACTATACTAGTTTCTATGTTTAAGGAGATTAAGATCTTACAAGAAAGAAATGAAATACATAAAGTCAACAGCAACACAAACAGATTCATACTGCAGTTACAAGAATGAAATGATCATATGGAATCAAGAATCAGACTGATTAGGTGGGGGCTGATTAAGTAAGCCTCAAAAAGATGTATAAATGGCTAACAACTAGCTACACCTTATCTTAAAGCTTCAAAGGAGAATTGAAGGGAGATGGCCTAATGCAAACAAGCTTTGCTGCAATCACAAAGGCACATGGTTCAAACTCACCAGCTGCTCTGAGGGAGAAAGATGGGCAGTCTCCTCCTACGTGATTTACTGCCTCTGAATAGCAAGCACTGATGTCTACAATCAGCCTGGAACGTTTTCCCCTTCTCACTGCCAGAACCTACTCATTGCTAACCCTCCAGTGAGTTTCCAAGGCTACAAATCACACCAGGAGTGATGGAAGAAGATACGCATCTTCTCACCCCCTTTGAAAGAGCTGCTGATGGGTTCAAATCACCAGAAAGACATGACCTTTGGTTTAGTAGTTTAACTCCCTAAGGAATAGGTCACCAGATATCCCTGGAAAGTTTATTGCTGTTGTTAAATGCTATGGAGTCAAAACTGACTCACAACGGATCCTCCAGTGAATCAGTGCAATGGTAGTTTTTTGTTTTGATTTTATATTACTCTCTTTCACACTCCCCTCAAACCTCATGATGGGGCCCACTCAATTTCTCACTGATAAGGGAGAACCCTTATCAGAGAAGTAATAATGTCACTAGTAATTAATATTTGTTGAGCATTAACTAAATTCTATTTTGTCTTATTTTCCTGGAATTATCTTAACAAAATAACAAAGTCAATGGCTTTTAAATAAAGACATTTTAAAAAATATAAAAAAGATGTATAAATGGAATTAGGGTGTATTATTCAAGATGCTATCAACATATATTTTTTACAAAACAATTTTATTATTATTTGAGTGAAAGTTTATAAAGCGAATTGATAATCCATTCAATCATTCCTACAGATTTTTGTTTACTACATTGATTACAATCCCCCCATCATATCTTCAATCTTCCCATTATTTCTTTGTAGTTCTTGTGCCCGGTAATCCTTCCATCTTCTCCCCTCCTATGTTCTGAGTTTTATCTTTGGACAAATGTTGACCTTCTGGTCTTGTGTAGTTGAGTTTTCTAAATTCAAAGAATCTTCTTGATGTTACTGTTCACCTTCTGATGTTATTGTTGTTGTGTGCCATCAAATCAGATCTGGCCCATCGCTGATGCTCCAGTGGGTTTTCAGAGGCAGTTAATTGTATGAGAGGACACTGCCCGTCTTCCTCCTTGGAGCAGCTGGTGGATTCGAACCACATCCCTTTTAGTTGGCAGCACAGCTCCTTACTCTCCTTACTTCTAGGCCACTAGAGCTCACTATAGATCTGTCAATTTGGATGCAAGTTGTACCAAAAGGATGAAATCAGTACAAGGCTCAAAGGGTGGCTGAGGGCAATAACATGAGGGTTTCCACCAGACTCTATGAGACCAGCAAGTCTGGTACTTTTAGAGACAATTTACTTTTAAGGCAATGTACTTTTGGAGACAATTTTAATTTCATGAAATCTTTTGTATTTCAGTATTTGTGCATAATCTCCAGTATCAAGAAGATTTTCTAGAATCCATCGTCCACCTAGTACCTAAAGTGACAATGAGGTGTAACAGTGTGTTGCCTCTATTTTTCCTAATGTAGACATCTAAATTAAATATCAGTGAGCCTTCTGTGATGACAGAGATCTGTATGGAGAGAAGCACTAATAGATAATTGCAGTCTTGAAGTCCATGATAGTCACTCTGTGGTTTCAGGCCTGTTTTCTTCTGCAGCCATAAATCTTTCCTTGCCTCTGCCTCCCTTAACCATCACTTGGTACACATTCCACTTAGTATATATTCATGCACTGGGACAGCTGCAGAAAATAATATACTATTACCTGTGCTCAAGCCTGTTAGCAACAGAGTTTGAGCTCTGTGCTCCCTTGGATCCTCTGTTTCTCTTCATTGCCAAGGAATATATTTCTTCTGAAGCGGAAATCAGAAGAAACATCTCATTAAAAAAGGAAAGGTTTGGGAGAGGGGACCACGGATGAAAAGGTAAGGATTCAGTGGGTCTAGAAAGAAACTGGAAGAATTCTGGGCTCCTACAGGCTTTGCTGCTGTCCTTTGCTTTGCCAAAAACCCACCCAGAGGTTCTTTTAAAGAGAAAAGGCCCTTTGGGACCAAAAAACACTGACTAATAATTTTTGAATCCATCTCCACAATATTATTCATCTCTGCCAAGGTCAGATTTGGTCACTGCATGGCTGGAGGTCTGGGCATGCTGTTCCCGGGTTTTATTTTTATAGTAGTTATGGAGCCCTTTATATTTTCAAGGGCCCTCCTGTCACTTATTACCCACCCGTCCAGACCACCCACCCACACTCCCACACACAATACATTCAGACACACCCACAAATACCCACGTTCTTTAAACTTTCTGGTAGTTTGGGCTAAAGAAATACCGTTCCCTCCAAACAACTTGGCTCCGCATACTTGAAGCTTCCACAGTTATTCAGCTTCCTTCTCTGAGGATCTTCTGGGGGTCTTTCTACTCTACAAACATTTACAGAGCACCTACTGTGTGTAAGGCACAGATAGATGTCAAGGCTAAAGGAAACTCCCCAGGAGGCAGGGAAACCAAGCATTCCACCCTACTGAAGTGGTCTCTTTGTTTTCTTGCAATTAGATTAGTAAATTTGTGGAGGGAGGGAGGATAGTTCAATCAAGAGTTCATTTTTACCTCTCACCAATATCTTTCCCTTTCCCTTTTTCATTTTCTTTACTCTTCTATTAGCCTTTTTCTCTCTCACTCTCTCTTCTCCCTATGCCTCCTTTCTCTCTTTCCTACAGAGATAATTCTCTCAGGGAATGGATTAGCTGTTACCACAGTGCTTCTCCTGTCTCCTTAAGCTCTTCATGAAAGTAGACTCTGAAAATACTTGCCCCTGATGCAAAAAAACCTGACTTGGAAGAAATTTCATTCCTCAACATTCTACCTTGGTGTTTGCATGTGGGAAAAGCCAGGAGGCCAGCACTGGCTGGGGGAGGCTGACTCTGGGGGAACCTGCAGCCTCATTCCCAAGCCTCCTGGGCCCTGAGCCCTTAGGATAATTTATGAGGTGTCAGGATATTCTGACCACAAGGTCGGAATAGAATGGTTTTTACACTTCAGCTGCCATGAAAGAGAAACAATTTAATTCTGTTTCACTCTGGCACTCACAAATATATTGTCTGTTTTCACAAGAAACAGGGGATTTGAGTCTCCTAGAGATTATTTGTCTAAGCACAGACCAAGACTGCTGCTGAGACCTGAGCTGTCTGATTTCAACTCCGACTTCCTTTTCCTTCCTTCATTGTAAAGAAAAGAGGCACTCGTCTTTCTATTTTACCAAAATGAGCCTGCAATTCATTTCATGTAGACAACAGTGTGCTGGTGAATGAACCAAGCTCCTTGCCTGTCACTCTGTCCTCCTCTATCTTTCACTGAAAAGATTTGGTCTAGTTAAGTTAGGATCTGAGTAAGCCCCCTGTTATATTCAGCAGGCCCCCAAGTATCCGCCAAGCTGTGGCCTTGAGTCTGAAGCAGTGTTTCCCTTGGCTAGAAATCACAGCTTCCTGGCTTCTGCTGAAGCTACAGAACCATAGACATTCCGCTGAGTCTATGCTGAGCCTGAAGCTCTGCCTGCCAGGGAAACCCAGTGTCTCCTTGGAGAAATCACAGAAGTACCACACGCCTTCACAGTCAAGAAGACCCATGTGAGGCAGGAAAGCTTCCTCAGGACCGCACAGGCCTGACTCCGAGGAGTCAGCTTAGCAATGTCAGCTGAGAAACAAAATTTCACAGATCTACCAGTCACCCAGGAAATGCAGGTCACAGAGAAGAGCTCCTAGATTTTTAGACCTAAAAGCAGCCAGCACTAATTCATTGCTGACCCTGCAGCAGGTTTTCAGAGGTAGTAAATAGTAAGGGAGGAGACTGTTCATCTCTCTCTTGAAGAGTTGCTCGTGGATTTGAACCGCATGCTTTTAGGTTGGCAGTGCAAGTCCTTACCAGTAGGTCATCAGAGCTCCCTTAGAAAGATATGGTAGCAGGACAAATATGAGAAATTGTTAAGAAAATAGTTTTAAAGTTTAAGACTGACTAAGAGAAATTAGGGGAAAGTGCTATCTACTGATGCATAATAATCTTTTTTTATTCAGCAGAAAAATGTTTACCTTCCATGTAGGAAATCCAGGTTCTACTCCCTTCAAGCATAGCCACCATCTATCTGTTAATAATAACTCACTGCTGTGGAGTTGATTTGGACTCAGGGTGACCCTCCCTCAAGTTTCTGAGACTATAAATTGCACAGGAGGATACTGCCCATCGTTCTGTTTCTGGTGTTAGACATAAAAAAAGAGCTCGAGGGTGGGACGGGGAGAAATAAAGAAAGGAACTATTCTCAAGAAACGAACAGGCCTTTATTGCACGGTCTAGAAGGGACGCCAAGTGACCCAGCAACGTGCCATGCAGACAAGATCCAAATGGCACAAGGGCAGTTTGGGGGGTTACCTTTTTATAGGGTTCCCGGGGAGAACTAAGATGGTACTTCTTGGAATTTGGTGTGTTAATTTTGTTAGGTTTTAGGTTTTGTTTGTTTGTTTGTTTTCTCAAGCTCAGACTCTTATCAGGATCCATTGTCTGGTCTGGTCTTTGATGTGACCAGCGCAGGTGTTATTAAGTTTCTCAGGAAGTGATCAAGCTTGGGGGTGGTGGGCCAGCTGCCATGTTCTTCCTTCATCTGGAGCCCCTAGGAAGATTAGAACCGCTAGAGAGCATGGCTTTGGGATTAGAAGCATCGCCCACTGCTGTGCCACTAGAGTTCCTTCCTCTGTCAGTGGAAGCTCACATTTTGGAGTGAACAGTAGTCAGTGGAGCTTCCAGGCTCAGACACAGTGAAAAGAAAAATCTGGCAGTCTACTTTAGAAAAATCAGCCAGTGAATCCCGGATCCAACGGTGCACAGGGTAACCATTATGCAGGGGCCAATTCAACAGCAGCTAATGACAACAATAATTTTAAAGACAATTAAGTGATTAAAGCAAGGATACAATGAAGCAAGAAAATATGTTACTACATATAAAAGAGAGGCAGTTATAGATTAAGATAAGGAGCCCCGTGGTATGTTGTTATTGGTGTTGGGGACTTGGGAGTTAATTCAAATTCATAGAGACCTTGTAATTTTGCCCTAGCCATCCTCACAATCCCCACCATGCACAAGCTCATGTTACAGTTGGTGGGTCAGCACATCTTTTTGAGGGGCTGCCTCCCTTTCACTGACCAATGAGGATATCTTTTACCAAGGACTGGTGCTTTCTAACAAGCTGGTAGCATAATATGCAACATACCAGGCTGCTATTCTAAAAGTTAGTGGTTCAAACCCACCAGTTCCTCCAATAGAGAATCATATGAGTCAAAACTGAGTTGGTTGCAGTGAGATAGATGTATTTTGGCAGAGTATATACTGCAGAAAAAAGTCAAGAACTGCAGTCTTCAATATGAATTGAAGCTCAGCATTAAGACAAAGATTCTTACCACTGGGCCAATTGGCAGCACCATAATAGATGGAGAAGAGATTGAGGTTGTTAACAGTATTAGCTTGTTAGGCTCCACAATCAACACTCTTAGCACCAGCAGTCATGAAAAAAAGAATAAATTGCATTAGGGAAATCTGATGTCAGAGATCTCTTCAAAATGTTAAAGAGCAATGTTATCAGTCTAGAAAGAAAGGTGCCCTTGATTGAACCCATGGTCTTCAGTTGCTGCGCTTCAGAGAGCTGGACAATGACTAAGAATGACAGAAAAAGAATTGATGTCTTTGAGTTGTAAAGCTGGAGAAGAATATTGAGCATACCATGCACCGCCAAGAGAACAAACAGGCTTGTCTTTGAGATGATGAAACCTCAAAATCCTTGGAGGCGAGGATTTTGAAGTTTTGTACACATACTTTGGGCATATGGCCTGGAGGTCCTTGGAGATGAACATTATGCTTGGAAGGATGGATGGACAGCACAGGCAAGGAAGACCTCAAATAAGAAAGATTGACGTAGTAACTGGAGTAATGGGAGTAGGTGTGTTGGAGTCAGTGAGACTGGCTTAGGATAGGGCAGGGTTCAGGGCTATTATATATAGGGTGGCTACAAATTGCTAGCAACTCAGCATCACATAACAACAGCAACAGCATATCTTAATATGTTTTTGTGAAAATCTGCTGTCAAGGGACCTCCAAAATGCTAAAGAGCAAGTATATCAGTTTAAACACTAAGGTGGACCTGAGCCGAGCCATGACATTTTTAATTGCTTCCTATGTATCTGAAAGTTTGGATAATAAATAAAGAAGACTCAAGATGAATTAATGTCTTTGAATTGTGCTATTGGGGAAGAATACTGAATTATACCATGTAATTCCAAAAGAACAAACAAACAAGTCACTCTTGAAGTGTGACTAGGTTGCTTTTTAGAGGCAAAGACGGTAAAACTTCATCACACATACCTTGAGCTCCTTGCCATAAGCGACCAGTCCTTGGAAAAAGACATCATACCTGGAAATTTAGAGAGTCAGTAAAAGAGAAAAAGACCTTACAATATGGATTGACACAGTGATAATAACAGTGGGCTCAAGCATGCAAGGATGGTATAGAACAGGGCAAGACTTTGATCTCTTGTTCATTGGGTAGC
Source organism: Elephantulus edwardii (assembly GCF_000299155.1). Classification (NCBI taxonomy): domain Eukaryota; kingdom Metazoa; phylum Chordata; class Mammalia; order Macroscelidea; family Macroscelididae; genus Elephantulus; species Elephantulus edwardii. The sequence goes on along the minus strand of NW_006399807.1, from coordinate 13,890,828 downwards.
TATGAGACACAGTTGACTCAACAGCAAATAACAATAGTAATATCTGAATATTATTACTAGAAGAAAGTTGTTTCAGAGTTGTTATTAAGAGAGGGAACTATGTAAATATGGGTTAGAGTTCAAACAGGGTTTTTCTTCTCAGTACATATCCTTTTATATTTTCTGAGGATTGGGTGTTTTTTTTTGGTTGGTTGGTTTTGGTTTTTTTTTTTTTTAATCCTGGAACTCATATTACTTTTACAGAAGAAGTCTTAACTTTAAAAATTTAGTAAAATCCCAAGGAGTGGTGGGGAAAAAAATCAGGAAAGAAAAGTAAATGGTTTAAGCTTAGAATGCAATTTAGCTTTAAGGATTTTTTTTTTCTCCAAAAACCACTCTCCTGAATTAAAGGAATGAATTCTTGGTGAGAAGAGTAAAGGGGCTATTTGATAAATGACCTCTTCCAGTTCCCTTAATAGTAGTACTTAAGTCCTTATGGAAGAATTCCTTACTTTCATGTGGGTGAGAAGATTATTCCCCCAAAAGGACTTTAGTCAATGGCACAGAGTCTCCTGCAATTTAACATCCCATAAGCCTCAGTTTCAAGCCAAATGCTTAGTCAAACTGGTTTGCTTTCTCTCTTGCTTTCTTTGCTTTCTCTCTAGTCAACGTGTCTAAAGTTCATTCTTTTTTATTAATGATTTTTTAATTGTGATTTTAACAAAAGTTTACAGAAAAGTTGGATTTTCATTCATTCATTGTCAGACATTTTACCCCCTCTTCCTCCATTTCCCCTCCCCAAGTTGATTTTTCATACTAGTTTATTTACAAAATTCGAATACATTTTTTGAGAACAGAATCTTCCAACTTCCCTCAGCCCCCAAACCATAAATGTGTACGACTTCATGATTAATCTCCCTTCCCCCTGCACATAATAAGTATCCTCATTTCCAGAGAAAGTTACTGACCCAAGCCAAATTTGTGTATTTGAAAGAGGGTTGTTCCTGAGGCCAAACAATATATGTTATAGTACTAACTGAAGCCAAACAATGTATGGTACTAACTATACATCTCTTTAGGCAATGAGAAATATTTCACTAATTGGAGAGTGTGATTTTATGATTGTGTGGACTGTATTAATTATGGATAAGACTGAGAAGACTGGGGACACCAAAACAGTGGAATTTGCTCTACTACAGGTGAACTAAGAAGCAGTTATTTGAACAAAACAAGGGCATAATGTATGATTTAAAATTCTGAAAAAAAAGTCTGTCAGGATTGTTAGCTTTCACCATTCTTATTCAATATCTATACTGAGCAAGGAATCTGCAAAGCTGTACTATACAAAAAAGAATATAACATCAATGTTTGGAAAGACTCATCTGTAACCTGTATGTGGTATGCTTGTTGATTTATGCCATTGAGTCAGAACTGACTCATAGCCGACCCTACAGAAGATGCTCAGAGACAGTAAAGAACACAAGACTATTCCCCATCTTTTTTCCTCACCCCTCAAAAGAAGAAGGAAAAAACCCTGACAGATTTGAACTGCTTGCTGTGGGGTTGGAAGTACAATTTCTTACCACTAAAGCTGCTTCTTTTGTATGCAGACTATACAACTTTGCTTTCTGAAACCAAAGAGAACTTGAAGTACTTACTGAAGTACTTATTGAAGTACTTCAAAGACTTCAGCCTTCTGTATGGATTCCACCTCAGCATCAAGAAAACAAAAGTCCTCACACTGAACCAACAGGCAACGTCATGATAAATGGAGAAATCACTGGAGTTGTCAATGATTTTATTTTGCTTAGATCTACAGTCAACACCTGTGGAATCCAACAGTCATGAAACCAAAAGATTCATGTTGTTAAGTGCTGTTGAGTCAAGTATGACTCATTGTGACCCTATGAACAGTCAACCTAAAAAAATACCCTATCTTATGCCATCCTCATCTTGTAGCATTGGTCAAATCTACTGTCAAGAATTTCTTTAAAGTGTTATTGAGCCAAAATATCAATTTAAAACTTGTGCCTGACTCAAGTCATGGTATTTTCAGTTGCTTCACATTCTTGTGAAAGTTGGAAAATGAACAAAAACCAAAGAATAATTGACACATTGAAATTATAGTGGTAGCAGAATATTGAATATTCATGGATTCAAAAAAAGCAAGGAAATCTTTCTTGGAAGAAGTACAAGTAAGGTGTTCCTTTGAGACATAAATGGTGAGTCTTTCTCATGTGTACTCTGGGCACATTGTCAGGAGGGACTGGAACCTGAACAAAAGACATAATGCATGGGAAAGTGGAGGGTCAGAGAAGAAGACGACTCTCAATTATATTCATCTCCTGCAACAATGGGTTTAAACACATTGAAGATTTAAGGATGGTGCCAGATTAGGCAAGGTTTCAATCTGTTGTACATAGAGTTATTATAATCTAGAATCAATTTGGGATGGCGGGGCTCTTAAAAACAACAACAATAATTTTAAGATTAGTTATTGTTGTTAAATGTCATCAAGTAGAGTGCCAATAGAGACACTATGAACAGACCTGAACTTTGTCTTATCCTGAGCCATCCTCACACTTCCTGACACACTAGAGCCCATTGCAGCAGTTACTGTGTCCACCCACCTGGTCCAGGGTCTTCCTCTCCTTTGCTAACCCTCTACCTTTCTGAACACCATGTCCCTCTCCAAGGAAGAGCCCCTTCTAGGAAGATGACCAAAGTGTGTGAGGTGAAGCTTTATAATTTTTGCCTCCAAGGAGCACCTTGTCCAAGACATATTTGTTGTTTTGGCCCTCGGTGGGATATTCAGAACTTTTCTCCAAAACCACAGCTCAAAGGCATCAATTCTTCTTCTGTCATCCTTATTCACTGTTCAACTCTCAGATGCATATCAATTGATTAGAAAAACCATGGCCTGAACCAGACGACCCTTTGTCCTCAAACTGACAACATTACTTCTCATTACTAAACCATTTATGGTTTAGTAGTAAACCATATGGTTTAGTAGTAAAATTTTCATCTTCCATGTAACAGACAAGGATTATTAGACAACTATGGAGAAATTCTTTCTGACTTCTTTCTTCAGTAATTACAGATGATTGGATGGCTATCTAAGAGGTAAGATTCATCATCAAAAGTAAGATTCTAATAATATATTCTCCCTGCCATACAATAAACAAAACTGCTAAGCCACGAATTAAGCTCAGAGGTATCCTACCTACCTCAAGACCTTGGATGGATGGCCTCTACCATGTCCATCCCCTAATAGACAATGATTTTTACGAAGGGATACCAACCCTACTTGGGTCATGGGACGCCATCCAAAGGAAGGCTGTCTTCTTTTCCATTCCCCACCCCAGTAATGGTGTTTGAGATATCACTGAAACTCACTATCAGTTCTGACTCCAGCATTGAAATCTTGGGCTATAAATATTGAAGGACCCCCGAACCGCTGGTCCTGTTCTGTCCCGAGTGGAC
>NW_006399807.1:13881587-13886936 GCF_000299155.1 Elephantulus edwardii | reverse complement strand
TCTCTGCTTGTTTGCTCTGCCCTTCTGCTAGCCATTCTTGAAATACTGTTGCCTTGGATACAGCTGTGTGTGGGGCTCTACCAGGGACAATGGAAAAATTCCTGAGTTTAACTTAGCTGAGAACTATAGAAACCTGAGTTTAATTCAGCTGAGAACTATAGGGACTATTTTAATTTCAATCTTTTCAATATCAATGAGAGGAAACTGCCCAACTTTCTCTACCAGGTACACACTTTTGGATTCAGTATAACTTGCAATGTACTATATACCACCAAAGCCTAATACCAGGAATTATTTTCTCCCTGTAAGTGGAGAAGAAGACATTATGGCCGAGTAGCCTAGAAATACTGTTACCTTACATGTGGACCAGAGAGGGCAGACCTCCAGGACACCAGCTCCCATCATCTTATTCTACTGCACTCATGGGTGGGAAACTCAAAAACATAATCAACTATGGGAAGCCAATACTAAATATTTGTAATAAACAGAATGCTATTTCAGGTTCAAGCTGGAATTCACCCTGAGGCATCCAGGCAATCCTTAAAAGTTTACCCAATTCTTGCATTGTATTTGCTGAGCCCTCCCTCCTAAGTCAAGGGGAAGATTTTCAATAGAAAGAGCTTGGCTTCATTTGCATTGAATTCTCTTTGTGATTTACTTCCTGATAATTTTCAATAAAGATACAGGGAAGCTCAGGTCAGCCTTCAGTGGCTGGCTCCCTGTTTTTTATGCTGTTTTATCTGATTCTTGATCATCTGTCTCATTATTAAAAATTATAAAAATACTTTACCCTCGGTCTGCAACAATCAAACTGAAACATGTCTGGTTATTTGTCTGAAAATATCTCCTTAAGTGTTTTCCTTTGAAAATATAGCAAACTTTTCTTTCTTTCTTTCCTTAAATTTTCCAATTTATTATTGCAATGAGTATCCTTTTCCTCTCAATCCTGTAACACCATCTTCATTGTTTCTTCCCATTAACTGTACTTTGAAAATTTATAACCCCTGCACAACTTTAGTATGCTAGCTCAGTATAGTGGTTAAAAGTTCAGGCTATAGAGAAATGCTACAGCATAGGGGTTAAGAGCATGAAGCCTGGAGATACCACACTTGGAATAAATTCTAGCCCTAGCTTTGACAAGATGGTAGCAAATAATTAATCATAGTCACTGTTGCTGCCTCAAGGATTTAGATGAGAAGCCTACTGCCACATTCATCAACTGATAGACAATAATTATCACTAAGAGATACAAGCTTGGTTAGGCATGGAAAGCCACCACGATGTAGACCTGTCTTCTCTTACCATTATCGTCTGCAGCTGGTAGCTGCACTGTTCACGAGCCTAATCCTGGACTTGCCCAGGCTGGAGTAGCTGGCCTAGCCCTTGCTTCACAGCAAGAAGGTTGTTGATCAGTTCTGACCATGAAAGTTTCCTCAACAAGGCATCCAAAACTATTTGAACTTGATTGGTGAAGTCTCTAGCCAGTTATAATGCAATGAAATTCTAGATTCAAGCAGAGGAAAAGAGGACATGGTTGAGTTTTCTTTTTTTATCCATTTGGCCAAGGTTCTGAACTTGATCCAAGCTCAGTAATTGGATGAGTTACAGGAAAATAATTGAAGAATCCTTAATCATAAAAAGGACAGATATCTCCAAAGAATCATGCATTCCTCCCATGAAACTTCACTGATCCACAATAACTGAAAATGCAGTCAAGGTAGGCCTGGTGGACTAAAATGGGGAAAGGCACCCCAAGGAAAAAAGAGGTAAAGAAGAAACAAGCCAGTGGATAAATGTTCACAGGGTCTAGTCAGCTGCTTTCCTACACCACAAGCTGTCATCTTACAATGCCACTTAATATTAAAATGATGAGAAAAAGATTCTATTTTCTCATTTCTATTATTGTTTTAAAAGAAGTGAACTGTGTATATTAACTGTTCAGATCCTTTTGGTTTTTTTCAAACTGGTTGTATCACCTTAATCTAGCTGATGTTTATTTTTAATTAGGTGATTATTACTAAGATAATTTCAAAACAGAATGATTCTCAAGACATTCTTGGGATAAAGAGGGAAGTGAATCAGTATCTTCTACTTCTTGCATTTTTTTAGGAAAGAAAGATTAAACTCCTTGTTATGATTCTCTGCAAGATCCAAACATTGTGTAGTTCTGGTGATCTATCTGTGGGGAGTTGCACTACCAACCTAAATGTGTGTGGTTCAAATCTCCTAGCTGCTCTGTGTGGTTATTCTACACGATTTATTGCCCCTGAACTGGAGGGCCAGCTATGAGTTGATACTAAATCAGCAGCATATGGCAATAACAACAAAACTGAAAAATAAGAAACCAACAGTAAAAAAAAAAAAAAAAGAAAGAAACCAACAGTATAGGCTTATAGGTGTACATGAGTACATATACATACATATTTTATGTGTAAAATAGATGTTTATGAAACATATATTGAAGGAATGTAAGAAATCAAAAGTCAATAAATCAAAAGATGTCTTTCACTCAAAAAATCTGCTGTCAAGGACCTCTCCAAAATGCTAAAGCACAAAGATGTCATTTTAAACACTAAAGTATGCTACAGTATTTTTAATTGGTTCATTTGTATCTTAAAGTTGGACAATAAATAACAATAAATAACTGATGCCTTTGAGTTGTGGTGTTGGAGAAGAGTACTGAATATATTTTGTATTACCAAAAGAACAAACCGATCTGTCTTGAAAGAAGGGTGTCTCTTAGAGGCAAGAAACTTCTCACATCCTTTGGGCAGGACCTAGTCCATGGAAAAAAGCATCATGGTGAGAAAGATGGAAGATCATGGAAAAGGATGAGTGTATGTACGTGTCAGAAATGCATATACGACTGTGGCAACGGGTTAAAGTACAGCAGAAATTGTTAAGACAGCACAGGATAAGCCGAGATTCAATACAGATCTGTTGTTCATAGGGTCACTATGAGTCATGCTTAACTTGACAGCACATAATATATATGTACTCATAGATGTGTTTATGTATATGTGTGTATGTATGTATATAGATATATGTATACATATATTTATCTGTGATAATATATACACATATACATACATGTATCTATATATGTGCAAAGAATTGAAGAATAAAGAGAGAAGAATTTTCTTGGATTTCCCAAGCTGAAGAAGCTGAAAAACAAATTTGAGCCATGAGTTACAACACTGAGATGCTGTAGGCAAAATCTTGAATGATCCAGGAAGTATCAAAAGAAGATGGAGAAAATACGCACAATCACTGAGCCAAAAAGAATTGACTGACCTGAAACCATTTAAGGAAGTAGCATTTAATATAGATCCAAGAGTAATAAAGAGGGAAAGTTAGAGCTACACTGAAGACATGATCAAAATAATAAGGACCCAAGAATCAATGGAATGCTAATTGACATGTTTGAACTAAAAGATGCAGCCTTGGTTATGCTCACCAGTTTGTGCCAGAAAAATTGGAATTCAGTTACCTGGTTAATGGTCTGAAGAGGTCCATATATTTTCCCATTCCCAAGAAAGATCCAGCAGAATGTCAAAATTGCTAAACAATATCATTAGGCTCTTATTCAAACAAAATATTTCTAAAGATGATGCAAAAAAATGGCTAAATAGAGTACATCAACAGAGAACTGTTCAAAGTTCAAGCTGAGCTTAAAAGAGGCCATGGAACCTAGGATATCATTACCAATATCAAATGCATTGTGGCTGAAAGCAGAGAATACCAGACAAATGTCTATTTGTTTTCTACTCATGCAAAGGTGTTTGTCTGTGTGGGTCATAACAAATTATGACTGTCATTGAGAAGTATGAGAATCCTAGGATACTTAATTGTGTTTATGCAAAACCTGTACTTAGATCAAGAAGCAGTTGTCCGAACAGCAAGGGAACACTGCATGGGTTAAAATAAAAAAGGTGTGCATCAGGTGTGCTATATCCTTTCCACATAGCTATTTAATATGTATATTGAGAAAATCAATCTAGAAACTGAATTTTATGAAGAAGTACGTAGCATCAGGATCAGAGGAAAGCTCACCAACAACCTGCATTATACAGATGGCACAGCTTTGTTTGCTGAAAGCAAGGAGGACTGGAAGCACTTCTTGCAAAAGATTAAAGACTATAGCCCTCAATATGCTTTCCAACATTAAGAAGACAAAAATAAAGAAAATATTGAAATGGTCAATAACTTTATTCTGCTTGAATGCATAGTCAACATCCTTAGTAGCAGCAGTCAAGGAAGGGTAGAGGGAAAATAGGAAAAGAGTGGATAGATAATGAACACTGCATTGGAACAGATGAGGGGAAGAACTGTCTGAAAGGAATATGTGATTAGGCATTATATGTATGACAACAATCTGAAACAAGAGATGCACTGCAAAGTGGACGGGCAAGGAGGAAGGGAAGGGCAGGGAGGAAAATGTGCAACAATGAATGAATGAAAGCCCAACAGTTCTGTAAACTTTTGTCCAAATCACAATAAATTTGTTTTAAAAAGAAAAAAATCAGGAAAGTCTACTGTCAAAGCTCTCCAAAGTACTAATGATGTAAGTTTAAAGATTCAGACTACTGTCTTTTAAATCACTTGTTTTGCATCTGAGAGCTGAGCAATGAACAAGGATGATAGAAAAAGAATTTATGCCTTAGATTGTGGTGTTTGAGAAGCGTACTGAATATCCCATGGACTGCCAAAGGAACAGAATTATATGTCTTGTAGAACTGTGTAACTAAAGTGTTACTTTAAGGCAAGGATGGTGAAGTTTCACCTCACATACTTTGGCCATGTTGTTAGGAGGGGTCATTCCTTAGAAAGAGACCTCATGCTTAGAAATATGAAGAGTCAATGAAAAAAAGGAAGACTCTCAATGAGATGGATTGATACAGCAATTGCAGCAAAGGACTTAAGTATGTCAGAGATGATAAAGATGGCACAGGATAGGACAAGGTTCAGATCTGCTGTGAATAGGGTCACTATGAGTCATACTACATTCATTGGTACCTAACAACAACATATGTGTTTGTATGTGTGTATACCTGGGTATATATGTGTGTGTATAGGTATATGTATATGTACATGCGAATCCCTAGTACTAAGGAGTTGTGCTAGCAAACCAAAGACAGGCAGTTTGAAACCCCCAACTCTTCCATTTAATCTCATGGGAAGTGATTGCCCATCCTCCTGCTTCAGAGCAGCTGATGGTCTCGAACCACATGCCTTTGAGATTTCAGTGCAGCTTCTTGCCCCTAGGCCACCAGAGCTCCCTGTTTCATGGATTAAGATGGACAATCTCCTCCTATGTGATTAACAGCCTTTGAAAACTAGCAAGAGGGT
>NW_006399807.1:13864604-13865208 GCF_000299155.1 Elephantulus edwardii | reverse complement strand
ATGTGTCTGTCATTGTACCAGTACCATGCTGTCTTGACCACCACAGCAGTGTAGTAGGATTTGAAATCAGGGAGTGAGATGCCTCCTACCTTGTTGAGGAGAGAAGGTTTCACAGGTCATAAAAAAGACTTCCCCTTAAGAAAAGTCCTGGACCAGATGGCTTCATAGCTGAATTCTACCAAACATTCAGAGAGGATCTATTGCAAATGTACTTTAATTCTTTTAAAGGACAGAAAAAGAGGGAACACTCTCAGAGACATTCTATGAAGCAAGCATACCCCTAATACCAGACCCAGGCAAAGATATTACCAAGAAAGAAAACCACAGACCAATTTCTGTCATGAATATAGATCAAAAAATCCTTAACAAAATCCTAGCCAATAGAATTCAAAAGCACATCAAAAAATAATTCATCATGACCAAGTGGGATTCACAACAGGTGTACAAGAATGGTTCAACATCAGAAAAACAATCAACATAACTCCCCATATTAACAAAGCAAATAAAAAGAACCATATGATCTTAGCAACTGATGTGGAAAAGGCATTTGACAAAATCCAACACTCCTTCTTGATAAAGACACTCAGCAAAACTGGAACAGAAG
>NW_006399807.1:13854568-13864320 GCF_000299155.1 Elephantulus edwardii | reverse complement strand
AATATCCAAAAATCAGTTGAATTCCTCTACAAAAACAAAGAGAACTCAGAGAAGGAAACCAAGAAAGCAATACCATTTACAAGACATCACCAATCACAGATTGAGATACTTGGACGTGAACCTAACTAGAGATACAAAAGATCTACAGAAAGAAAACTACAGAACATGTCTGTGAGATACAATGAAAGACCAAAAGAATGGGAAAAAATGTCTCTTGTTCATGGATAGGAAGACTCAATACTGTGAAACTGACAATCCTACCAAAAGCAGTCTACATGTTCAATGCAATTCTGATACAGATACCAAATTCCTTTTTAAAGGATATTGAAAGGGAATTTGTCAGGTTTTTTTGGAGAGAAAAGAGATACTAAATAAGCAAAGTACTTCTGAAAAATAAAACTATAGTGGGAGGCATCGCATTCCCAGGCCACAAAACCTACTACACATCAGTAGTAACAAAACCAGCATGGTACTGGTACAATGACAGGCACATAGACCTATAGAACAGAATAGAGAGCTCAGAAATGGACCCAGCTATCTATAGTCAATTGATACTAGACAAGGAAATAAAACCTACAATGGGGAAAGGACAACCTCTTCAACAAATGGTGCTGACAAAAACGAACTGCTACCTGCAGAAAGCTGAAATAGGATCCACATCTCACACCATACACAAAAATCACCTCAAGGTGAATCAGAGCCCTGGGAGTAAAGCCCAAAACCATAAAGCTCATAAGAGACAAACAGGAAACTACTGAGAAGGCCTAGTCTACGGTAAAAAGAGACTGCCAAATACAGCCAGAAATGTACAATCTGAAGAGGATGAAATTGATGAGTGAGACCTTCTAAAGATTAAATCCTTGTGGGCATTAAAATAATTTTCCAACAGAGTGAAATGAAAACCTACTGACTAGGGGAAAACATTTGGCAATACCACTACAGATAAGGGCCTCATATCAAAAGTTTACAGAATCTTACAGGGATGCTACAAGAAAAACACTGATCATACAATTACAAAATGGGCAAAAACATAGAATTTTCAGGTGGATATATTTGTATGGCCAATGAAGAAATGCTCAAAATCACTGGCAATAAGAGAAATGCAAATCAACTCAGTCACAAAAGGACAAATACTACATGGTTCCACTGTTGTAGAAAGTGACTTACATCAGGGTTGGGGTAAGACTGAGAAAAACTGGGTAGATTATGTATAGTTAATTGAAACAGATGAGAGAGAGAACAGTTTAAAAGTGATATATGACAGCATATTATGATTATCACAGGAATCCAGAATTAAGGTTGCATAGTGGAGTGCATTTGGGGCTGGGGGGGGGGGGGTCGGGGGGTTGTATACCAACAAAGAAGTTTATCTCTTCCTTTTCAAAGAGAGGAGCAAACTCGGGGAAGAGGGGTAAATAAAAAAGTGAGACAATGAATGAATGAAAATCCAAAATCTCTGTAAATGTACATTAAAATTAATAAAATAAAATTTAAAAAAAAAAGAGAAATGCAAATCAAAACCACAATGAGATATCTTCTCATTCCAGTGGTAGTGGCAAAGTTTAACAGGAGGACAGCAAGTAATAAATGTTGGAGATGTGGAGAGACTCTTATACATTGTTGGTGGGATCGTAAAATGGTACAACCACCATGAAACGAAATTTGTTATTTCCTCAAAAAGCTGAACATAGAAATTCCATATAGCCCAGCTATTCCACTGCTTGGAATATATTGCGAGAAAATGAGAACTGAGGCACAAATGGAGACTTATACACCAGTGTTCATAGCAGCATTATTCCCCATCACAAGAATATGGAACAGCCCAAATGTCCAAGCACAATCAAATGAATTGAGAAATCATAGTACATTCACATGATGGAATACTACGCAGCATGCAGGAGCAATGATTCTCTAAATTACTACCTAACTTGGGAGAGGCTGGAGGAGAGTGTTATGCTGAGTGAACTAACTCAGTGCCAGAAGGGCAAATACGAAATAAGACCATTATTGTAGAATGTTAATTAGGATCCAAGTAGGGGAGGGTGGGAGCTGAGGGTTGAGGATGAGGGGATTGCTGCAATTTGCTGGGTGGAGGTAGGCGTGGGTAAAGGAAATGGAGAATATCCAACGTGAAAAACAATGTATATGAACTTTGTAAGTAAGCCAGTATAAAATAAGATTTTATTTTAAATATTTTTTAAAAAAAAAAGAAGGAGGAGGAGGAGAAATTTAACAGGGCTTTTGTGATGAGTCTGTTCAAGTGTTCTATATCTGTCCTTCCCTCAGTGACCATGTCATTTGTTATGAGACACACTTTAGAGAAAATTTGAAAAAACTAGAGTGATTTTATGTGGACAGGTAAGGACAAAGCACAGCAGAAATGAATGAAGATAGATGCTGAACCAGAAAGATCTCTCAGAGGACCTTCCAAATGTGTACTTTTGTACTACAGACAATCCTTTTCTGTTCCTCATATTGAGGGGGAAAGACCTGCTTTTGCTTCAGATTTCTTGGTGAGCACTAGCAAGCTCCTTGTCCAACTATCATTTTCAGATGCCAACATGGGCCTTGCAACACTCTCATTTTTGCCATGAGAACCACACAGATCCTTCCTCTTCTGTAAGCTCTGCTCCTCTGCATCCAATAAGGTTCCAGCTTTAACTGGCATGCACCCAGGCCTGAAATGCCTACCAGTTTCCTTATTTTGATTTGTCCTTTCATTAGCAGTCATCTTTTAGACACATCTCCAAATGTAACGTTCCTCCCTTTACCAAATTAGAACTAGTCCCATCACCATCACCCTAACCCCCACCCTCTATCTCTGCTGCCATTACTTCCCACACTTAAGCTTTCACTTTGGAACCTTGTTACTACAATTTCAATAAAGTGATTTCACCCAAGGAAAGTAAGGAAAGAAATTCTTGTGTTGACCTAAATTAATAACGAAGAAGTCTAATCTTTCTGGTGCAGAAGATGTGTTCATTGTTGTAAGTATCCCTTGGGGAAGGGGAGATTTCAAGTTCAGCATTTCTGTGGCACATTTTTCAATTAGACAATATACTGTATGGCATTTCCCTTCTACCCCCAACTCCTTCTCTTTTATTACCACATGACTTCATCTCCCAGAGTGACTGACAGAGCCCACTGGGCTCAACACTGATAAAAAACATCTGCGGGAGAAAAATTGCAATTTAGAAAACAATTAAGTACATCAATTTCAATTCATTTAGTTGGCCAGAGAAAGAAAAGTTCTTTCAAAGAGGAAATTTGATCTACAGTGGTTGTGGATTAAAGGGCACACAGCTCCATTTTCTCCAGCTTGAATGCGGAGGAATGCATCTTAGCCCAGAGGTAGGTAAAAGCGTGCCTATTGCAGATACACACAAAGAACAAGCCACTGAGGGTTTCCTTAATTTTCTAATTTCTTCTCATTTTCAAGACTTTCTTCCCCCATTCTCTCTGATTTCCCAGGAACACAAGTGCTTCCTTGCAGGATGTGTGTTTCCCTCTGTCAAATGTTCACCATATGCTCATTTGTTATGGGCCCTATGTAACTGAACCTTGGTTTGCTATGGAAGACCTCATCTGAGAAAACAAGGATGTGTGAGTGAGTTTGTATTTCCTGACCTGTCCTTCCATGTTTTCTCACTAGCTCTGTGAACAGTCACAAATCCATTACTGTAAGATGCTCAGAAATTTTGCAAACCATGACACGACTTTCCATCACCAAAATCCCTATCTGGACAACTCTTGTGCTAATTGTTGTTCTGCCTGGCTCCTCCCGTGTGTGTGTGTGTACACTGGTATGAAAGAAGCTTTGGTAACCTAGTAATAAGGAATTGCACTGCCAACCCAAAAGTATGATTGGAAACCACCAGCTGTTCCATTTAAGAAAAATAACCAGTCTCCTCCCTTGCAATTTACTATCTCTGAAAACCTGCTGGAGGGTCAGCTATGAGTCTGTTCCAAACCAATGGTTTACAACAACGACAAATACAAATGTATGTATACATATGTTATTGTTATAAACCATCAAATGAGAATCAATACAGAGAGCTGATTGCCAATCTTTCTATAGCGGAGCGACAAATGAATTTGAACCTCATATCTTTGGATTGGCAGTACAATTGGCCTAGTGGTAAGAAGCTGCACTGCAATCCCAAAGGCACAGAGTTCAAATTCATGTGCTGCTCCACAGGAGAAAGGTGGGCAATCTCCTCTTGTATGATGTATTACCTCTGAAAATCTCTTGGAGAATCAGCTATGGGTAGGTTCCAAATCAATGGTATACAACAAGTCACCACAGCTCACTCGCTCTCTATATAGATGAGAATGGCACAGGGCAGTACAGAGTTCAGATCTATTGTTAATAGGGTTTCTATGAGTTGTACTTGACTCTATGGCACCTAACATCAGTAACACACAGATATATATATTTAATTTTGTTGTTGTTATGTACCATTGAGTATCTTGTGACTCCTAGGGACCCTATGTACAATAGCCCCGAAACCTGCTCTATCCTGTGCCAATTTTACTGTTTCTTACACACCTACCCTCATTACCCTAGTCACCGAATCAATCCATCTCATTGATGGTCTTCCTTTCTTTCTCTGTCCTTTCACACTTTCAAGAATGATGTTTCTCTCTGAGGACTGGTTCCTCCTTGCAACATGCCCAAAGTATGACAGACAAAGCCTCAGAATCCTTACCTCCAAGGAGCAACCTGGTTTCAGCTTCTCTAAGACAAATCTGTTTGTTCTCTTGGCAGTCCATGGTATAGTCTACATTCTTCTCCAGCACCACAGCTCAAAGGCATCGATTCTCTTTCTATCATCCTTAGTCATTGTTCAGCTCTCTGATGCATGGCAAGCAATTGTAAAAACTATGGACTGGATCAGGTGCACCTTAGTCTCCAGAATGATGTTGAGGATAGATAGATAGATAGATAGATAGATAGATAGATAGATAGATATAGATAGATAGAGAGAGAGATATAAAAGGTTATGATTAACTTTATTCTTATTACTAACTTTATTATTACAAAATCTCATTTACTTGTCAAAATAATCCCATTGTGTAGGTATGATGAGTCCCATATTTTAGGGAGGAGAATAATATAATCTTTCATTAAAACAGTAAGATAATCTTCCCCCACAAAGAAGAGGAGATATTTGAGCCCATATTTCTCAATTTCTTGGATCCATGCTGTAAATATTAAATAATTTTTTTTAAAAAAGAGCAATCTAGGAAATACACTCCAGAAGGTCTGATCTAGTGTGAACTCTCTTGAAAGTGTAAAGCCCTTTGCTGTCAAGCCAATTCCCACTAATAATGCCTCTATAGAAAAGACTAGAACTGTCTCACAGATTCCCAAGGTTTTACTCTTTACAAAAGGAGCCTTGGTGATGCAGTCCATTGTGTGTAGTGCTCTAAACCCAAAGTTCATTGATTTGAATCTACCACTTGTTCCTAAGGAGAAGGATGGGAAGTTCTCTAGTAAAAATTGACAGCTTTGAAATTTCAGTGGCAGGTTGCCACGTATCAGGATAGACATGGTGAGTTGGATGGGTGAGTAATTAACCTTTATACAAGCATCTTTCTCCCATGGAGTTATTAGTGAGCTTGAACTACCAAGCTTTTTGTTTTCTACCCAAATCTCTAGCTATATTTAAGTAAGAAATCATTTGTATAGTTATTGACTATAGTTTGACTCAGAGAAGTTATTTAATAAAAATAATAGCTAAAGTGTGCATGATCTAGGCCATGGTCTTCACAATTACTTTTTATGCATCAGAGAGCAGGACAATAACTAAGAATGATAGAAGAAAGATAGATGCCTTTGAGTTGTGGTGCTGGAGAAGAGTGTTGAATATACTGTAGATTGCCAGGAGAACAAACAGGTCTGTTGTAAAGAGGGTGTGAAACCAAGCTGCTCATGGGTGGCAAGGCTTTTGAAGCTCCAAATCACATACTATGGGCATATGGCCAGGAGGGACTAGTCCTTGAAGGACTCACGTTTGGAAGGGTGGAGGGACAGTGCAAGATAAGATGACCCAAGATGATATGGATTGACTCAGTGATTGAAGAAATAGAACTAGTTCTGTAAAGACAATGAGATTGACCCAGAGTAGGGCAGGTTTCAAAGCTGTTGTTCATAGGGTCTCTATGAGTCATAGGTGACTCGATGGCACATAACAACAACAACATAGCTATTAATATAAAACCTTTTCTCTCCATTTCGTAGTACACATGAGATTACACATAGTACAATTCTGAATTTTATTTCAGTCTCCCCTTAAAATCATCATCAGTATGGCCTAAAGACCTGAAAAAAGATAGACAAGTCAAACAGACATTCTGGGTTTTTGGTTGACAAAAATTTTAACCATTAGGAAGTTTCATTCCAGGAAGTGGCCAATAGGTGGAAATGGTTCTAAAAGAAACCATGCTGGTTTTCTATTAAAGACTGCCTTGGAAACAAGCATACAGCATACACACTTTCACAGCATGTATTTAATTTTGCCTAATGTAGACGGAGATGCAATTACAATAATATCATGAGGCCATATGGGAGCGTGGGGTTAGGGCACACTTGTTTTTGTATTGAGTCAGATTTGACTGACAGGATCACTCAACAAGTGGACCACATTGGCCCTAGGAGGGCTGGAGGCTAGTAAGCCTGAACAAAGACTGGGTTTAATATCAGTGAATCAATGGGAAAGAAGAAAAGAAACATTTGAAAGGCAAAAGAAGAGCTTCCAGAGGAACCATTGGTAAAAATATGGACAAATCAAGGAGTCTGAACACTACATAAATTGAAGGACTTGGGCTTCTAGGTAGGAAATACAGGAGTAAGTCTTGAGCCCAGGAAAGTCAGAAAGTTGTAGAGAAGAGCTTGTTTGTCTTAAAAAGTTGTTGTTGCTAGGTGCCATTGGGTCAGCTATGACTCATAGCAACCCTGTATGTAATAGATAGGAACTTTACCCTAACTTGCACCATCCTTACAATCTCTAATATGTTCAAACTCATTGTTATCATCACTGTGCCTTTCCATCATGCTGAGGGTCTTCTGCTCTTTCTCTGACTCTCCATCTTTCCTATAGTAGTAATGTCTTTTTCCAAGGACTGATCCCTCCTGATAGCATGCCCAAAGAATTTGATAAGTAGGATTGAAAATATATATATACATCTATGTATATACACACAGAGATATGTCTGTTTTACAGCTATAAAATACACTTGAAACTCTAGAGAATATATCCTGCAATCATTGAAATATGCAGTCCTTGGAAAATAAATGTGCTCAGTTGTAACTGAAAGGTTGTAGGTTCAAGTGCCTCAAAGTCACCTCACAAGAAAGGTTTAGCGACCTGGAGAACTACTACCAAAAAATTAGCCATTAAAGATGCCAGAGCACAGTTTTGCTCTGTCATTCATGAGGTTGTATACATCAGAATCGAACTTGATGGTGACTGGGCAGTTGAGAGAAAGGGACATCACTGCGTGCTGGGAAGTTCAAGGCACATGTGTTGGAGGAACTCTCATGGAAAGGAGATGAGAATAGCTTGCTTTTAAGAGGTGGATAATTAAATAATGGCAAGAAACAAAAAGGGGGCATGATTGAAAATGAGAAAAAGATTGAACTGTGGATAGATCTGAGGAGCCCTGGAAGGGCAGGTGTTAAACACTCAGCTACTAATCAAAAGGTCAATGGCTCAAATATATGAGTTGTTGTTGTTATGTGCCATTGAGGCACCTGTGATTCATAGCAATCCTGTGTGCAACAGCCCTAAACCCCACTCTATCTCTTGCCAATCTACTTCCTGGGGTTGGGGGGGATAGGACAGTTTGCTCTTATGAGTATTGCAGGTTTGGAAACTCTCTGAGGAAGTTCTACTCTGGCCTATGATGTCTCTGTAAATCCAGATTTATTCCATGGTAACAGAATTTGTTTGTTTTGTTTTGTTTTTGGCGATATCTGTAAAGACTGCTAAGCATTCCCCCTACCACTATTACCACCATAAGTAGTGAGAATGTCTTCTGTTTAGTTTCTTGATGATTATGAGAACAGGACAGCTATCTTCTTCTGGGTCAAATGTGAATTATGAGAAAGGAAAGCATTATTCAAGGTATTATGGTAGTAGTTTTTTGTTTTTATTGTTTAATTTTGTTTCGTTTTGATTTGGTTTGTAGTCTCCCCAGGTCAGCTCAGGACAATGAGGCAACTGAAATTCAAAGGTATTACTGAACTTATCAGAACCATTTGTCTTCTTTGACCTTAAAAAGCAGGCAGAAAATGTTGCAAAATAAGATTTTTTTTTTCAGTCTTCTTGGCCTCTGTCTGTGCCAAGAATGCCCCAAAATTGCCCTCAGAGAGGCAGCAGTCTTTCAGATCATCAGGAAACCCTGGAGCTTGCTCATAAAAAGAAAATGATTTTCCATACAAAGTAAACAGATCCTTCCTGGACATCTAAAAGGACTTGGCTTCAGATGTGGGTGAAGATTTGGGGAGGAGTTTTCATTTTTATGTTACAGACACTCAATCCGAGCTTGAATTTTCATATTAGCCTTCAAAGCACGACAGAACCCCCTGTCAGGAGAGATCTAGCAACTGCATTGTTGCGACAGTTATAAACTAGCCCTCTTGAAGTTACTTTCAGAGACCTCATAGGAGTGCTTTTAGGATCCAGGAAGTGAAGTGTAGAAAATCTAGTCCTCTAATCTAGAAAAATTGTTTGTTTCTTTGGAATCTAACTTCCTCCCAAAACTGAATCTTGGCTCTTTAGCATCAATAATAGACGATAGACAGAGTCATCCCTGAACTTGTGGAAGTTGTTTTATCATTGTGCATTGCAGCAGAAGATTTGTATAATAAAATTCTTAGTGTGAAGGAAATGAATTAAGAGAGAAGAGCCTTCTCTATGGCAAAGATCCAAAGTGAAAACGATGTATATGAACTTTGAAAATAAACCAGTACAAAATGAAAACTTTATTTAAAAAAAGAGAGAGACCCCTTTCTCCACTGTCATCTTTTTATTTATAAAAATACTTCTTTAGTTTATTGGCATAAAGGCATAATTTAATATAACATGCAGGGTGGTCCTTTTAAAAACAGTCTCCTTTTACACAGAAGAGCTTAACTGTGGCTCATTTTAAGTGGGTCACCAGCTGTATTGTTCTGTCAGTTCTTCTTCACGTCATGAAAAATGGGGAGGGCCTTCTAGGGATTGGAGTGTATTTAGAAATGCAGGGAGAAAAGTTAAGCTTTAGAACTCTGAGGACAAAGGAACCATGAGGAAATCTAATAACTAGGAAATAACATATAAGCAAAAAAGGTAAGGAATATGTTCAGGATCAATGCTAATATCTTTGTTTTCATTGGTAAAGCTTTTTCTTTAACCATCCTGATTGCTGAATTTTATTTATTTATCCTCAAAATACATATATTTTTGTTCTTGTTTCAAAAAGTATATCACACAATTTTCCAGTTCCTTTTTTCATAGCTGTACAATTTACTGACATCAGATATATTAATCTGTTATGAAACAATTATCCTTTTTCAATGAGAATTTTCCATCACTGTAAAGAGAAACACAATGTTCCATGATCAATAACAAGTCTTTTCCCTTGCTTCCCATCATTATCTCAAACCAAAGCATTATAATAGAGTCAGTTCTGAAACATGGGAACTCTCCGTACTGTTTCCAAGGTTGTAAATCTTTGTGAGAGTAAGAGCCATCTTTCTCCCTCAG
>NW_006399807.1:13852710-13853908 GCF_000299155.1 Elephantulus edwardii | reverse complement strand
ATAATGGTTTTATATATTTGTCCTTGTGGGGCTGAGTTAGTTCATTCAGCATAATGCTCTCAAGTTCCTCCTATGTTAGGTAATAACTTAGAAAATCATTGCTCCTGCATGCTGCGTAGTGTTCCACTGTGTGAATGTACCACAATTTCTCAATCCATTTCATTGTGGTTGGATATTTGGGCTGTTTCTATGTTTCTTGCAATGGTTAATAACACTGTTATGAACATTGGTGTACAAGTCTCCATTTGTGCTTCAGTTCTCATTTTCTCAGGGTATACTCCAAGTAGTGGAATAGCTGGGTCGTATGGGATTTCTATGTTCAGCTTTTTGAGGCAATGCCAAACTGCCTTCCAGAATGGTAATACCATTTTACAATCTCACCAGCAATGTATAAGTTTCTATCTCACCACATCCTCTCCAATATTTATTACTTGCTGTTGGCCATTCAAATATCTTCCTCTGTGAAGATTCTTTCCATGTGTTTTGCCCATTTTGTAACTGGATTATCAGTCTTTATCTTGTGGAGGCCCAGGAGTGCTCTGTAGATTTTCTTTATGAGACTCTTGTCTGAGATGGTATTAACAAATGTTTGTTCCAAGTAAGTAGGTTTTCTTTTCACCCTGTTTGAATATTATTTTGATGCACCCAGGGATTTAATCTTTAGAAGGCCCCATTCTGTTCTTTTTTTGGCTGTTCATAAGATATTCAGTATACTTCTCCAGCACACAACTCAAAGGAACCATTTCTTCTGTCATACTTATTCATTGTCAAGCTCTTTGATGCATAGCAGGTTATTAAGAAAACCATAGCCTGAATCAGGCACTCCTTAATCTTCAAACTGATATCATTCCTTTCCAGTGATTTGAAGAGGTCCTTGAAAGCAGACTTGCTCAATGCATTACATCTCCTAATTTCCTGACTGCTGGTACCAAAGGTGTTGACTGTTGATCCAAGCAAAATGAAATCATTGACAGCTCTCATCTTTTCTCCATTTATATAATGTTAAATATTGAGCCTATGGTGAGGATCTCTATCATCTTAATGTTGAGATGGAATCCATACTGAATGCTGTAGTCTTTGATCTTCTGCAGCAGACATTTGGTATCTCCTCACTTTCAGCAAGTAAAGGTGTATCATTAGCATAATGCAGGTTGTTGATAATTCTTCTTCCAATCTTAATGCCACACTCCTCTTCATA
>NW_006399807.1:13838762-13852215 GCF_000299155.1 Elephantulus edwardii | reverse complement strand
ACACACACACACACACACACACACAGAGTGCTAGGGATGAAGAAAGCATAGAACCCTGAAACACACCTTTCCACATCTTAAACTATGCAGTTTTCCCTTGCTCTGTTCACGTAACAGCTTATTGGTCTAGGTATAGATCTGTGTGCCCCAGAAATCAATGAAATACCAACTGACATGTTTGGAGATGCAGCCTTGGATGTGTTCACCAGTTTATGCCAGGAGATTTGGTGGACAGCTATCTGACTGACTGACTGACAGGAAGAGATTCATATTTGTCCCCATTCCCAAGAAAGTTTCCAACAGAATGTGGAAACTATCAAACAATATCATTAGTATCTTATGCAAGCAAAATATTGTTAAATATAGAACAGTACATTTAAAGGGAATTACCAGAAGTATAAGCTGGTTTTAGAAGAGGCCATGGCACCAGGGATATCATTGGATCTGACATCAGGGATATCAGATGTATCCTGGCTGAAAGTAGAGAATATCAGAAAAATATGTGTTTTCTTGACTATGCAAAGGCATTTGACTGAGTATGTAATAACAAATTGTGGATCCTATTGAGAAGAATGGGAATCCTAAAACATTTAATTGTTCATTGTTCATACAGAACCTATATCTAGACCATTCCTGGTAGTCATTATTAAACTCAGTCTTATATATTTCCCTAAATATTTACTGAGAATAATTCTGCACCAGCACTCCACTGAAATTTGGAAATTTGACAGTAAAAAAGCCAGAGGTCTTCCTTAGCAAATGCTCTAGAATAGAGAGGGGTATGACCATGGCTGTCACCAGCATAATGTCAGATATCAATCATGCTTTAGAGAAAAACATGCTAAATATGAAGATGTGGGAGGGGTAAAAAATCAGGACATCTTTTTAATAAGGTAATATTACAGAAAAGACTTGAGGGAAGTAAAATTAAGCCATGTATTTTAACACTTCAGAAGATGTATTCCAAGAAGAGGGAATAGCAAACACAAAGCCCAGAGGTAAGAGTGTGGTTGGTCATTCCAGGAACAGTAGTAAGGGTCCTGGGAGCATGAGCCATTGTGAGAATCAAGTTTGATGCAAACATTCTTACAATTAAAGATAAGAGAGAGACGAGAGCTGGATAGGACTTGTGTTGTTCTCGTTATGTGCCATTGAGTCAACTATGACTCATAGTGACCCTATGAACAGTAACTCTGAACCACGCCCTATCTTGAGTCAATCTCACTGTTTCTGACACCCCTGACCCCATTACCACAGTCACAGTGTCAATTTATCCTCAGCCAGGGTCTTCCTCTTCTGCCCTGGCCCTCTACCCTTCTAAGCATGATGTCCTTCTCCATGGACCGTTCTCTTCTGGCAACATGCTCAAAGTAGTGAGATGTTTCAAAATTCTTGCCTCCAAAGAGCAATCAGGCTTCATCCTATCCAGGAAAGATCTGTTTATTCTTTTGGTAATCCATCATGTGTTTGATTCTGCTCCCTAACACCACAACTCAAAGCCAACATTTATTCTTCTGTCATTCTTAGCCATTGTAAAACTCTCAGATGTATAGCAAGCAACTGAGAAGACATCAGGCACATCTTAGTCTCTATATTAACATTGCTGTTCTTTAGTGCTCTTGAGAGTTCTTGATAGCAGACTTTCCTAAAGCAATTCACCTTTTTATTTCCTGACTGCTGTTGGCAAAAATGTTGATTGTGGATCTGAACAAAATGAAATTGTTAACCTCAAGCTCTCCTCTACTTATAATGATGCTGTCAATTGGCCTGGGGGTGGGAATCTTTGTTCTTTTGATGGTGAGATGTAATCAGTATTGAATATTGCAGTCCTTGACCTGCTGTAGCAAACACTTCAAGTCCTCTTCAGATTCAGTGAGCAAAGTTATGCCATCTGAATACCACAGGTTGTTGATGACTCTTCCTCTAGTCTTAATGCCACATTCTTCTTTATAAAGTCTAGCCTCCAAAACTATGTTTCCATATAGCTTGAAAAGATATTGAGACAAGATATATACCTGATGTTCTCTTTTCCTGATTTTGAACCATGTAGTGATCTCTTGCTCTATTCATACAATAGCTTCCTGGTTTAAGAATAGGTTTCACTGAGCACAATCAAGTATTCTGGGATTCTCATTCTTCTCAATGTTAGCCACAATTTGTTGTGATCCACACAGTCAAATACCTTTGCGTAATCAATAAAAGACAAATAGACATCTTGCTGGTACTCCTTTCAGCTAAGATTTTTTGGCAATGATATCTTACTGCCATGATCTCTTCTAAACCCAGTTTGTATTTCTGGTAGTTCTCTGTTGATATACTGTTCTAGTCGTGTTTGAGGTTTTGTTTGTTTGGGTTTTTTTTATACTCTTCAGTAAGATTTTACTTGCACGTAATATTAATATTGATGAGTAAAATAAAATAGCCTCATTGCCATAATAATTTCTATTTCACAGATAAAGTCCTCCGCCTAGTTTTAGCCTGCTCAATTACTAGTGGACAGCTGAATTGACAAAATTCAGGACATTCCAGGAACACCACAGAAAACAAGCTAACCTATGACTACACTTACAAAATAAGGAAAAGGTGCCAATAAGATGCTGTCCAACCAAGACTTCTTCATGTGATCTGCTGAACCCACTAATAATCTCTGTATATAAACCCCCCACTAACAGCAGGAGCAACTGACTTCTAATTTGAGAACTCACCTCACCTGCACTGAGGTGAGAATAAACTACCTTACTGCTTTACATATAAGGTTTGTGTGGTTTATTTCAGTGCTCCCAGCCTCACTCCAGACTAACTCCCACTTAACTGAACTTTTTATCTGGTACCAAAACCTGGGACTGGGAGGCAGGGTCTCCAACTACATTAGATGCAGTGGGCAGTGGCAGCTGAGAATTTCTGCTCCAGTCCTGAACCTCCCTCATCTCAAAGAGACAGAGTGAGCCAAACTCTCAAGTGAATATTAGAGCCCTGGCTTTCTGAACCATTTAGCTTGATAATTTCCACACTCGTTTGGATCAATTTTGGGGGAGGAATGGGAATAAATATGAATCTCTTCAAGTTGGTCAGGTAACTCCTTCAGATTTCTTGGCACAACTTGGTGAACACATCCAGGGCTGCATCTGTTTTTAGAAATATGTCAATTGGTATTCCATTAATTCCTGGGGTCTTATATTTTGCAAATTCTTTCAGTGCATTTTGAACTTCCTCCTTCATTACTATGGCTTCTTCATCATATACTATTTCATGAAATTGTTTTGTGTCACTCAACTCTTTTGGGTACAGTGACTCTGCGTATTCCTTCTATCTTCTTTTGATGCTTCCTAGATCACTGAATAGTCTGCCCATAGCATCATTAAGTATTGCAACTCGAAGCTTGAATTTATTCTTCAGTTCATTCAGCTTAAGAAATACCATGAATCTGTCCCTTTTGATTTTTCTGACTCCACTTCCTTGCACATTTCTTTGTAATACTTTGCTTTGTCTTCCTGAGCTGCCCTTTGAAATTTTCTGTCCAGAGCTCTAATTTTTCCTTTGTTTTGGCTTCTTTACCTTCTAGCGCAATATTTAAAGTTTCTTTTGACATTCTCCTCAGTCCTGTCTTCTTCCTCCATCTTTGTAATGACCTTTTTCATTATTCATAGATGATATAGATGATGTTCCTGAAATTGTCCCACAGCTCATCTAGTCTTCATTCATTAGTGTTGCTCAAAGCCACAATCTGTTCCTGAGATTTTTTTTTTAATTCAGGTGAGATAGACTCAAGGTCATAGTTTGGTTCTTGTCAATTTGTTTTCATTTTCTTTAGTTTCAATTTTAACTTGCACATGCATAGTTGATGATCTGTTCCACAGTCAGCACTTGGCCTAGATTTCACTGATATTGAGCTTCTCCAATGATTCTTTCCAAAGATATAGTCAATAGGATTCCTGTGTATTCCATCAGGTGATTATATATATATATATATATAGAGAGAGAGAGAGAGAGATAATAGATAGATAGATAGATAGATAGATAGATAGATAGATAGATAGATATAGATATATACAGAGATACAGAGATATATATACACACACACACACAGAGCGAGAGTCACTGTTTTTGTTTAATAAAAGGTATTTGCAATGAATAAGTCATTGATTGCATAAAATTCAATCATTCTAGCTTGATTAAATTATTTGCATAATTTATATCTCATTTCATGGCTTGGTAAAATGGGAATTTTTACAAAATTACTTACCTCCTGGGTCTATCAAGAGGAGTAAATAACACAAAAAGGTATGTGATGCAGTGTTTAATATAGGATAAGTAATCAATACTTGCTATTATTATTTAAAAGGATCCTTGGTGAGGTTAAGTGGTTAAGTGCATGATGGCTAATTGAAAAGGCATTAGTCAGAATCACTCAGCAGCTCTGAGAGGGAAATCCTCCGTGATGACATACATACAACAATGGATTCAACTATCCAGCAATCATAAGTTGGTTCAAGATCGGGCAGCATTTTGCTCTACTATATAGGAACTGATGCCTTTCAATTATGAGGTTGATAAGAGTATTGAGTATCACATAGAAGGCCAAAAGAACAAATAAGTCTGTCTTGAAGGAAGTGCAGCCAGAGTACTCCTTAGAGGAAAGGATGAAAACCTCATCTCATGTTGCCAGGAGGAGCCAGTCCTTGGAAAGGGGTATTGTACTTAGAAAGGTGGAGAATCAGAAAAGGAGAAGAAAATCCTCATTGAGATGGATTAACATAGTGATTGTAACTATGGGCTTAAACACAGAGGGGATTGTGAGGATAGAGCAGGACCCAGCAAGGTTTCAATCCATTGTCCATAAGATTGCTATGAATCATCATTGACGCAATAGCAATCAAAAACAAACATAAGATAGTCATGGATCTGCGCCAGCTTGCTGGCAACTTCCAACTAATAACTTGTCTGTGTGAGCCATAGAAATAAATAATTACTGTAAACATACTTTTCCATGTTCCCAGATTGGTATCATTCTCCACCATTCTCTATTGAAAAGGTTACTTCAAGAGCACAGAGTTTAATGTCAATCAACTCTGAGTTCCAACATGCATTCTGTCTTTTAATCAACCTTATGACCTTGGGCTATTAAAATCTCTAAGGCTTAGTTTCCATTTTTGTAAACTGAGAACACCTTTCTCGTGGGATGATTATAAGAATGAAAGAATAGATGTGAAGAATTTAGTCTGCTAAATTTCTCACTATTTGAGGGGGTAAAAGCCCAACCAAAAGGTGTAAAACAAAAAGAAAACATACATTTATGCTAATATGTATTCCAAAGACAAACCTACTTTTCATGTCATGAAAGAGAAGCTGGACCCAGAGCAACACTCAGAAAGGCCTAATGAATGGGACTCAATATGGAACTGGAAATTTAGATTTTAAATCATAACTTGTCTAAATAATATGCATTGTCAGAGAACATCTGGAACACTCAGAGGTCTGTTTGCCACATTCTTTTTTCCTTTTTGACACATATCCCTGGAGGGGGTGAGAATCAGACATTCTTCATAACACCCTTTGTTCTTACAATAACTCAAATCCTTTCCGTGTACACATTCGACCCAGTGGTGCAGGCATTTTCAGCCTTTTTATTCTTGCTTAGAGCCCAAATATGTTGGTTGCTTCTCCAATAGGTTTTCTTAATTATTCCTCTCAAGAGACTCTTTAATGGCATTCTATTGTTGTTATGTTGTCATGTGCCCTCAAGTCGCAACTGACTCATAGCTCATCTGCTGAATCAGCAGGCTGTAAATCATCAGGGAGGAGAGCGTCCATCTTTTTCCTGAACCACCTTTCTTTGAGTTGGCAGCACAACTCCTTACCATTAAGCCACCAGAGTTCCCTAATTGCATCTCTAGGGCATAACAAAGCAGCCTTGGAGGCACAGATAGTTAAGCACTTGACTGAAAAGTGCAAATATTAGCCATTTGAACCTAGCCATTTGAACCTAGCCAGTGCTCCACTAAAGAAAGAGTTGGTAATCTGCTTTCTTATAGTTATGACACTGGAAATTTCTACTGCATCACAGAGAGTTTCTATAAGTTTAAATCAATTCCACAGCACCTAGCAACAACAGTACATATGGCATGAACTTGTTACATGAGTGTACATTCTCTCCTTATTTTCTGGTTTTAGTCACTGAAGACAGTGAGGACTTTTGGAGTGTCTTCCAAGCTCACCTCCTCTTTTCAGATTCCCCTTATCTAAGGGCCACAGCTCTAGGAGATAGAGAGAATAAGACAGAAAATAGACACTTTGTACGATGTAACCTCATTCATTTGGCCATAGTTGATCCAACCTTAATGAGAGCTAAACGAGACCAATTAGTTCCTCTTCTGAGTGAAACTAGAATTGACAGGAACAGCAAGGACTACTGAGGCAGGCCTGTCACTACTTGTGGCTGACTCTGTAGCATGCAAACTGAAAAACTGTGGTTGCCGATGTCTTCTGTGATGTGGATTTAGGAGTAGAGAATGCCACCCACAATGAAAGAGAAAAGCAGACATATGTTTAAAGAGAAGCAGAGCCTTGGGACAGAGAGGGTCTTTTGCCTGGAATCCCTGCAGCTTTCTCATTTCTGGTCCTAGTCCAACCTGAAACCTAGTTGCATTCTTGGTCTTGAGTTTTGCAAGAAAACCTTCTGTCCATATACGAAACTTTTCCCTTTATACAACTAAACCAATGTTACATTTATTGAAATAATTAATATACTGGGCTTCAGTCATCTCCTCTCCTTTGCCCCAAAGATTTTCTACATTCTCTGTCTACTTCCTTTAGTGCCCAGGCTAAGTATATGTGTAAAGCCCTCAAATACCTAGACAATCTCTCCTGCATTGATATTTCTAGGTTGCTTCTAAATAACATGGACTCTGGCCATCACTAGGGGAATGCTCATTACCACTTTGATCAAGTATCACTTACAAGCAAAAACTTTCATTCCATTTTCAAGCGACACCAACAGGAAAAGGTTGGTTGTGGTTTATGTTTGTTTGTTTGTTTGTTTGTTTTCTGTTCCTGTTCATCTCTTACCCACTCCTTTCCACAGAAGGATTAGTGATTTCCCGTAAGATTGGGAGAAGAAATTGAACTCACAGTGCAAACTGAAGTAATTCTTTTTACTCTGTTTTGGCCGTGCAAAGAAGTCTTAGCAATTTTCCTCTAGTGTCAAGAGAAAATGTGACAATCCTTTCTCTAGCATCAAGAGAAAATGGAAGTCATTTCTCTATCTAGGTGGATATTAAATTGTTATCTTGAAAAGAAATAAAATTGTTTTCCTCTTACCCCTATTCTCTTTCCAGTAAAACTCCTTGAAAGAGAGAGCGATCTGGTATATAAGAAAGACCAAAGAAGAATCATGCCTTTGAATTGTGGTGTTGGCGAAGAATACTAAATATACAATAGGCTGTAAAAAGATGAATAACTCTCTTTTGAAGGAATTGTAACCAGAGTGTTCTTTAGAGGCAAGACACATAATATGAGGTATGTTGCCAGGGGATGCCATTGGGTAAAACAGAGGGTTGGCAGAAGAGAGGAAGACTTACCCAGATGGGTCATAATAGTAACTGCAACAGTGAACATGATGGAAATTGTGAGGATGTGATGGGATAGGGCAACACTTTGATCTTTTGTTCATAGGGTTTCTATGGGTTGATGTTGACTCAAGAGCACATAACAACAACTTCTGCAGTCTGAATTGAACAAACATGTTGTAAAGGGTCATTGTACCAAAATGAATTGGTTATTGTTCAGTCATTTCAGGAGATAGCATATGATCAAGAAACAAATTAAGTCCAACTCAGGGTATTTTCCATTGTCTACATGTAAAAACTGGTCGACGATTAAGGCAGACTGAAGAAAAATTGATGTGTTCATTTGAGGGTGTTGAGAAAGAATATTAGAAATACTGTCACCATACTACGTCAGGAAATTGGATAGCTACTGGTCTGCTGCCCGGAAGAGAGACATATTTGTTCCCATCCTCAAAAAAGATGATCCAGAAGAATTTGGAATTTACCAAACGGTATCATTACTATCACATGCAAGTAAAATCTTGCTAAAGATCACGAAAAACCAGCTAGAACAGTACATGGACAGAGAACTGTCAGAAATTCGGCCTGGATTTAGAAGAAACCATGGCACCAGGGATATCAGTGCTGATGTCAGATAGATCTTGGCTGAAAACGGAGATTACCAGAAGAATGTCTATCTGTGTTCTAGTCACTTTGCAGAAGGCATTTGACTGTGTGAATCATAGCAAATTATGGCTGGTACTAAGAAGAATGGGAATCCCAGAAACCTTGACTGTGCTCATGTGAAACCTATGTCTAGAATCTGTTACCTGAATAGAGCAATGGAACATTGCATGGCTAAAAATCAAGAAAGGTGTGCATCAAGGCTCTATCTTTTCTCCATTCCTATTCTGTCTACATGCAGAGCAGATATCCAGCATTACACAGATGATACAACCTTGCTTGCTGAAAGTGAGGAGGACTTGAAACACTTGCTCCTGAGGATCAGAGAATCCAGCCTTCACTATGGGATCATATTAACATCAAGAAAACAAAAATCCCTGTCCCTTCTCGGTCTTTTGGCTAAGATCAAGTGAGGAAGATAAAAATCCTTACCACCACGCAACAAGGCAACATTGTGATGGATGGAGAAGAGATGGAAATTGTCAGTGACTTCATCTTGCTTGGGTCCACAGTTAGCACTCTCGGTACTAGTGGCCAGGAAATCAAAGGACATACTGCATTGCACAAGTCTTCTGTTGGGGACCTCTCCAGGGTGCCGGGGGGCAAAGCTGTCACTTTGAATATTAAGGTGCACTTGGTTGAAGCTCTGATATTTTCAGTCACTTTCTATGTATAGGAGGGCTGAACGAGGCTGACAGAAGAAGAGGGAGTGCCTTTAAATTGTGGTGCTGGAGTGTTAAATCCCATGGACTAGCAAGGGGACGAACAGGGATGTGTTGGAAGGGGTGCAGCCTGTGTGCTTCTTGGAGGCAAGGCTGGGGAAGTTCATCTGACGTACATATTGTTAGAAAAGGACATCACATTTGGAAAATTGCAGGCTCAGCAAAGGAGGAGAGGATCCCCACTGAAATTAATTGACACAGGGGCTGTCATGGTGGGCTCAAGTGTGTCAGGGGTGATGGGGATAGCACAGGATAGGACAGGCTTCAGATCCACTGTTCATATGGTCACTGTGAGTTGCAGTTGACCTGATGGCACTTGAAAACAACAACATGAACTGCCAGAAGAATGAATCAATCTGTTTGTAAGATACACATCCAGAGGATCAGAGAAGTAGAGGAAGACCCTCAACAAGATGGATTGACAGCAGTGCCCACCACAGTGGGCTGCAGCAGAGATGGTGAGAGGACAGTGCAGGATAGGTCAAGGTTCAGTTCTATTGCTCATGAGATTGCTATGAGTCAGAGTCACAGCACCTAACCCAATGGGATCTTAACAAAACAACATCCAGAAAGAATCTTCTTTGGAGATTAAAATGGTGAGGTTTCATCATGTATTTTCTACTTATTATTGAGAGAGGCTAGTCCCTGAAGAAGGATATTATAAGTTGTTGCTGTTTTTATGAGCCCTCAAGTGGGAACAGATTCATAGGTGACATTCCAGCAGGGTTTCAGTAAATCTCAGGGGCAGAGATTATGCCCCTTTCTCCAGCAGAGTGGCTTGTGTTTTCCAACTGTGTACCTTGAGGTTGGCAGCACAGCTCCTTACCCCTCACTACACCACCAGAGCTCACTTGGCTAAATATTTTGCTGTTGTCAGGTGACATTGAGTTGGCACACCCTCCATCAAATTTTCAGAGACTATCGCTCCTCTTTCTCTTGCACAGCAGGTGGTGGATTTGAACCACCTGCCTTTTGGTTGGTCACACAGCTCCTTGTCACTAAGCTGCCAGAGCTCCCTTGTTGAAATATGTTGTTATTGGTACATGCCACCAAGTCAAGTGTGACAAATAACAGCGACCTTATGAACAACAGATCTGAATGCTGTTCAGATCTTAATCTCACTCCCTCCTCATCATCTCTGACATTGCTATGTCAGTCCATCTCATTCAGAGTCTCCTTCTCTTTTGCTGACCTTCCACCTTTCCTAGTATGTTGTCCCTTTCCAAGAAATACCCTCTTCTAGCAATTTGCTCAAAGTATATGGGACGCAGCTTTGCCATCCTTGCCTCTAAGGAGCTGCACTTCCAACTGCATCTTCTCTGAGACATGCCGGTTTGTTCCTTTGGTAATTTCAAAGGCCTCCATTTTTCTCTGTCATCATTATTCATTGTTCAGGTCTTGGATGCATAACAAAGGATTGAGAAGACCATGGCCTGAATCAGGTGCACCTTGGTCTTTAAACTGACATCTTTGCACCTCGGTACTGTGGAGAGGTCCCTGACTGCAGACTTTCCCAGTGCAGTATTTTTTTTTTATTTCTTGACTGCTGGTGTCTAAGGTGTTGAACGTGGTTCTAAGTAAGAGAAAACTGTGTCTAAGCTATGAGTCGCAAATGACTCGATGGCACATAACAACAACAACAAGGTGTTGAACGTGGTTCCAAGTAAGAGAAAATCTTCAATCTCATTTCCATCTGTCGGCTGCTTGCAAAGATTTTTTTGATTCTTGGTTTTGAGAAGTAGTCCATGTTGAATCCTGTAGCCCTTGATCTTCTGTAGTAACTACTTCAGGTTCTCTTCACTTTCATTGAATAAGATTATGTAATCTGCACAGTGAAGGCTGTTCATGAGTCTTCCTGCTCATCAACATGCAGCCCTGGACTGCATGGTCATCTCACCAGACTTTGCCAAGAAGTTTGGAAGACATTGGCTACCTGGCCAATAACTGGAAGAGATTCATATTTCATATTTGTTCCCATTGCCAAGTAAGGTGGTCCAACAGAATGTGGAAATTATCCAGCCATATCATTATCACATACCAGCAAAATATTGGTGGAGATCATCCAAAAATGACTAGAACTGTACGTTGTTTAAATAAAGGGTCCGTGGAAAAGTGGCCAACTCTTGGGGATGTGCTCAGAGCTGGGGGCCTGAAGGGTGTTCTCTCTGTTTACAACAACATACCCTCAGGAATCAGAGTGCCTTGTGACCAGGCTGTGAGTAGCTTGTGGCTGGCCTGGTAACAATTGCCCTACATTGTTTTTGTAATGTGCTGTTGACTCACTTGCGACTCATAGTGACCCTATGTACAACAGCCCTAAATTCTGCCCTATCCTGTGCCAATCTCACTGTCTGCGACACACCCACCCCCATTAACCCAGTCACTGAATCCATCCATCTCATCGAGGGTCTTCCTCTCCTGAGCTGTCCCTCCACCTTCCCAAGCATGATGTCCCTCTCCAAGGACTGGTCTCTCCTTGCAGCAGGTCCATAGTGTATCAGACAAAGCTTCAGAATTCTTGCCTTCAAGGAGCAGCCCGGCTTCACCCTCTCCAGGACTAACCTCTTTGTTTTCCTAGCAGTCGATGGTATATTCAATACTCTTCTCCAGCACCACGGCTCAAAGTCATCAATCCTTCTCCTGTCATCCATAGTCATTGTCCAGCTCTTTGATGCATTGCAAAGACCATGGCCTGTGTCAGGCACACCTTAGTTTCCAGACTGACATCTTTGCACTTCAGCACTTTGGAGAGGTCTCTAACCACAGACTTTCCCATCGTAGTGCATCTTTTGATTTCCTGGCTGCTGGTGCTGGGAGTGTTGACTGTGGATCCAAGCAAACCAAAACTGTGAACAATCTCCATCTCTTCACCATCCATTATGATGCTGGAAGAAAAGATCAAAATTGATGTCAGAAGAGACTCTGAATATTGCACTAGAGTTCCAAGAAGCCAAAGCAGAAGGAAGAAATCAAGACATTAAGGAGGTGAACAAGAGATTTCAAAAGGCTGTGTGACAAGACAAAGTATTATAATGAAATGTGCAAAGAGCTGGAGTCAGAAAATCAAAGAGGCTGAACTCGCTCAGCATTTTTTAAGCTCAAGGAACTGAAGAGGAAATTCAAGCCTCGAGTTGCAATACTTAAGGATGTTTTGGGCAGAATAGTGAGTGATCCTGCAAGGATTAAAAGAAGATGGAAAGACTGTACAGAGTTATTGGCAGAATTGGCAGAAACAGAAGAATTTAATGAAACCACATATGAGAAAGAGCTATGGTGATAAGGAAGAAGTTCAGACTGCTTTGAAAGAATTGGCTAAGAATATGGCCCCAGAAATTTATGGTATATCAACTGACATATTTCAACTAACAGATGATGCCCTAGATGTGCTCACCAAGTTGTGCCAAGAAATCTGGAGAACAACCACTTAGCCAACTGACTGGAAGAGATCTATACTTGTTCCCATCCCAAAGAAGGGTGATCCCACAGAATGTGGAAATTATCGAACAATATCATTAATATTACACGCAAACAAGATTTAGCTGAAGATTATCCAAAAGTGACTGGAATAGCACATCAACAGAAACTACCAGAAATGAAGGCTGGGTTTAGACGGAGCTGTGGTACTAGGGATATTGTAGCTAATGTTAGATATATCTTGGCTGAAAGCACGGAGTACCGGAAAAATGTCTCTCTTTGTTTCATTGATTATGCAAAGGTGTTTGACTGTGTGGATCATAACAAACTGTGGCTGACTCTGAGAATAATGGGAATCCCAGAACACTTGATCATGCTAAGGCAAAACTTATACTCTGACCAGGAGGCAGTCGTCAGAGCAGAGCAATGAAGCACTGCATGGTTCAAAATTGGGAAGGGTGTACTCCAGGGCTGTATCCTCTCACCATACCTTTTCAATCTTTATGCAGAACAGATTATCCAGGGGGCTGGGCTCTATGAGGAGAAATGTGGCATCAGGATTGGAGGAAGAATCATCAACAGTCTGCCTTATGCAGATGACACAACCCTGCTTGCTGAAACTGAGGAAGACCTGAAGCACTTGCTGTGGAAGGTCAGGGACTGAAGTCTTCAGTATTGCCCTACATATTCTTTTTTTTTTAAAGTGGATGACTCTTAAACAGCTGGATTCACTTGGTGACTCTGATAATTGGCTCAGACATAGCAGTGTTAAGGTTGGCAGTGTTTTGTTCTGCGGGGTATAAGGATGCTGTGCGTCAGAACCAGTGCACTGCACTGAGCAAGAACAACAGAGAGTAGATTAGTGGTTGTCAGAGTCTTGAAAAGGGGAGCTGAGAATTGGCTGCTAATGACTATGGGCTTTCCTGGAGTGATGGGAATATTCTAGAATTAGATGAACGTGGATATCATTACAAATTAAGTGAATCTTATCTCAGTTTTAAAAATTTGCAAACAAAGTATAGCAATTTGCTCAAGGTGATTATTATTTCTTTTTTATACTGGTTTATTGTAATAAAGTTCATATGTTGG
>NW_006399807.1:13805711-13838379 GCF_000299155.1 Elephantulus edwardii | reverse complement strand
CTGTTAGCTGAAAGGTCATGTCTCTCTGGCTGTTTGAAACCACCAGGTGCTCCTGGGAAGAAAGATGAACAAATTCTTCCCTTCTGACTTACAGCCTCTAAAAATCTGATGCAGGGTCAGCTATGAGTTCATTCTGACTTAACAGCAATTACTGACTGACTGACTGACTGAATTACATTCATCTCTACCAACCATTTCCAAAATTTTTCATCACCTCACCATACTCTTTCACAGGAATGCCAATCAGCTTTTATTTACTACCACTCTACCAAGACTCCAGTGGTCAATATTTATTTCTCCTTTTATTATTTCTCCTCTTATTAACTCATCAGCGAAATGGTCAATCCCTCTGTCCTTATTTTCTTCACTTGAAATGTCTGTCAAATATCCAAGCACTAACCATAGGGCATGTGCATTTGCTGTTCCTTCTTCCTTAAATATCCATATGGTTAAGGCCCTCCCTTTTATGTCTTTGTTCGTATGTCACATCTTCAGTGGAGTCAATACTATTAAAAACTACAGCCTTTCTACTTAACTCTTAATCCCATTTAAAAACAATAGGACAAAACAGTTGCCACTAATTTAAATCAAATTCACAGTGTGACCATAGATGTCAAATAAAATTGTGCTCTATAAGGCTTTCAGTGGTTGATATTTCAGAACTTCCATACCCTTATTCTACTCTATTTTTTACTCTTTTCTCCAAATCACTAGTTTTTATTGTATTTAAGTGAAAATTTACAAAGCTAATTGGTCTTCCATTCAGCCATTCACATACATTTTGTTTTATGACATTATGATACTCCAAATACAACTGTACTCTTTCTACTTCTTCCCATGATTCCTGTTTCCATCAATCCTTTCATTCTACTCTTTTGTCGCTTCTGATCTTTATTTTCTGTGGATAATTATTTTAAAAAGTAAATCCTTCTTTGATTGTGTGTGTGTGTGTGTGTGTGTGTGTGTGTGCGCGCGCGCGCACGCGTGTGTGTACTATCAAATCAGATCTGATTTGCAAAAGAGGAGACTGCCTCTCCTTCTCCAGCAGAGCATCTGATGGATTTGAACCGCACATCTTCGGATTGCAGTGCAGCTTCTTGCTACTAAGCAAGCAGAGTTCCCTATTCTTTGATATTTTTGTTCACCTTGAGCTGAAGCTCAGGTTTATTGCTGTTGAGTTGGAACTAACTCATAATTGACTCTCAAGTTATGAGTTTTCTGAGGCTATAAATCTCATGAGAGGACACCACTCATGTTTCTCTTACAGAGCCTCTGGGTTATTTGAACTGGATACTTTTGGGTTGCCAACACAACTTCCTAACCACTAGGTCACCAGAACTCCATCACCTATTGTTTGACTGAAAATTGAGCCACACAGATGAGATTTGTTTCAGATATAAAGGTTGACTAAAGACAGTAGTATTGGGAGTTCTACAAGTCTCTGTTAGACCAGTAAGTCTGGAAATTTTAATTTTTTTTTTAGTTTGTTCCACATTTTCTATTCACTCTGTCCAAAACCTTCTGCTATAATTCATTTTGGTCAGCAGTGGTAACCACGTACCATCTAGCACTTCTCATCTCAAGATCATGAAAGTTGAAGTTTGCGTGGTTTATTAGTCTTTTAAATTAATTTTCTACACATCTTTGCTTTTCTCTCCTCTTCTTTGTTCTACAGGGAAGATCAACAGATGTACCTTAGATTGTTTTCCTCAAGCTTTTAAAACTTCAGTTGTTCTCCATTTCCCTCAGTATAATGCTCTCCAGTCCCTCCAAGTTAGGTAATAATTTACAAAGTTATTGTTCCTGCATGCTGCATAGTACTCCATTGTGTGAATGTATCATAATTTCTCAATCCATTCATTTGTGGTTGGACTTTTGGGCTGTTTCCATGTTCTTGAAATGGTGACTAATGCTGCTATGAACATTGTTGTAACTTGGGAGGGCCTGGAGAGCATTATGCTGCGTGAACTAAGTCAGTCTCACAAGGATAAATATAGTATAAGACCATTATTGTAGAATGAGTATAAGGATCCAGGAAGGGTGGGAGAGGCTGGAAGCAGGGTGATGCGGAAGCAGGGGGCAAAGAGGATTAAACATTGGGTTGTACAATTTGATGGGTGGGGGGGTTAGGAAAATTAAAAGAATTTGTTTGAATTTGTGTTAGAATTTTGTAAATAAATTGTTGTTGTTGTTGTTGTTAAATGCCGTTGAGTCGTAGGCGACTCATAGCGACCCTATGAACAAAAGTCCTGGACACCTGTATAACTTTCGTCCTTTCTCCAGGCTCATAGGGTTTCCAGAGGCAAGCTATTTATGGAAGTGGATGCTACTCATTTAAAACACACACACACACTCTCTCTCTGTCTCCTTCAGTTGTTACTCACCAAAGTAGGTATAGAACACTGTCTTTGTGAACTATTACACCAGTTGGTCTTGATATCCACCAAAGCTATGATTCAGGGATCATAAGACCAGGAACTCATTCTTTCAAAGATGTTTGGTGTTGATTAAGAAATTTGCACAGTTTTGCCACCTATTGCATGGGTATATTCAGAGCATATACTGATATGAATGTAGAAGCATCATCTTCCAAACTTGTGTATAATCATAGTCCCTTACACCATCCCATATATGCTCATCTTGTCTGGCTGCTTCTGTATTCACTTGTAGGTTATTTTTTAATATAGTTGATGATATAAGACTCCAAAACATTACTTTATAACATAGTATATATTTACTAATTTATATGAATTGACTCTCTAACTCTCTTAGAATACAAGATCAATGAGGTTAAGGATCGTTGGTTCTTGCTCCCTGATCTATCCTGTAATCCTAGAACACTGTGTGGTGAATTAATCCATTTGTGTAGCTTCCTGGAACCCATAAAGAGCAAGGATGCCAGTTTAAGAGCCTGACGCGAGCCATGGTACTTTCCATTTCTTCCAATGCAGCTGAAAATTGTATAATGAATAAAGAAGACAGAAGAATAATTTATGCATTTGGATGATGATGTTGGAAAGAATACTAAATATACTTTGGGCCACCAAAGGAATAAGTAAGTCTATTTAGGAGGAAGTGCAAGCAAGATGCTTCTTAGAGGCAAGGCTGGTAAAACTTCGTCTCATATACTTTGGGCATGTTGTCAGGTGCGGTCAGTCCATAGAAAAAGATTTCACGCTGGGAAATGTGAAGTATCAGAGAAAGAAAGGAAGACCTTCAGTGAAATTGACTGGCACAGGGAGTGTAACAATAGACTTGAGTGTGATGGAGATCACACTGATGGTGCAGGAATGGACAATTTTCCAGTCTGTTGTCCCTAGGGTTGTTATGAATTGTAGTCAACTCAACAACAACAACTTGAAATCCAAGAGACAGGATGACTTACTTAATTCACTTTATACATACTACTATGTTAGTCTTTTTTTTAAATTATGAATCATAATTATTTATGCATCTGTCTTTCCCATCATTGAGCCTTGATCTTCTTGGGCATTCCTTATACGTTCTTTTCCAAAGACTTAATATTGTTCTTATTGTGTAATAAAAGGTCAAATCATGCAACTTAATTAATTAATGAAATGAATGAACTATCTACACTTAGTTTTTTGACACCAAATCACCAGCTCTGCAGGCCAGTTATTGCTTTAAAAAAAAAAAGTCTTCAACTCCCTCTCGAAATACACATATTCACATATACTCTACTAATTGAGATAATTTAAAAATATTTTTCACATATTTGCTTAATTAGCTTGCAGTGACCTCTGCAAAAACACTGGCCTCTGATGATTATAAAAGGTAGTTTTTGGCATGGACACCAAAGCATCAAAGAGTCAGCTGGAACTAAGGAAAGCAATAATACAACTGGTTTTAATTACTCTTGACAGGCAACTGAATACATCTGACAAAGGCCTTCTCCGGTATACATCACTCAAAAAGGCCAGTTACAGGAAATGGTTGAAGAAAAAGAAAAACATGATGGGGCCAAGACGTGTCCATAATACAAAGCAGATCATCTTTCACATGGATGACCTTATTCATTTGGTTTTACATTTTATGATGGTCTCAAATCTATAAAATTTCTGACCCCTTAAGACTTTGCATACTTCTTTGCTGGTGTTTCAGAGCAGTGGTTCTAGTTCTTGGAAGAGGAGGTAGGTGAAGATTACACTCATTCACAAGTTGCTGTATAAACCAAGGGGTCCTCCAGAGTTCATGTAGAATTGCAGGCATGTTTGCAATTAATTCATTTGTGGAATACAGGTGATCACCTCTTACTTCTATTCAACATTCACAGATGATTAGCTCAATAGTCTAGGAGCTGCTTAGTTATGACCTACTCACAATTTTTATTTATATATTTTCTCAGGTGCATCCACCTCTGTGACCAAGCAAAAGGTTTTGAGTTGACCAAATCTTTAGGTTGGTTCCTACTAAAAAAGAGACTTCATAGTTGTGCAGGATTTGCCTAATCCTCTTGTAAACTCTCCTCCCTGCTGCTTGCTGAGCTCTGAGCTTGCTGCCTTCTTTTTCTAATACTTTCCATCACTGCTTTTACAGCCCCAGTGCATTTCATTGCTGTGGAACGTCAAGGTTCTAGATTTTTCTCTGCTGCTCTGCTCTGAGTCCAAATTTGAGTTTGGTTTGTTTAGTCTGATTCTCTTGTTCAGCAGAAGTTTCAATATCTGCAATGTACTAGGAAGGGCTTCATCTGACATACTTTGGACATGTTGCAAGGAGGGACCAGTCAGTCCTTGGAGAGGGACGGCTTGCTTCGGAGGCTGGAGGTACAGCGCAAGAGGGGAAGACTCTCGATAAGATGGATTGATTCAGT
Source organism: Elephantulus edwardii (assembly GCF_000299155.1). Lineage (NCBI taxonomy): Eukaryota > Metazoa > Chordata > Mammalia > Macroscelidea > Macroscelididae > Elephantulus > Elephantulus edwardii. The sequence continues at coordinate 13,833,548 of NW_006399807.1, read as the reverse complement.
GACTGGGTTAATGGCAGTAGGTGTGTCAGAAACAATAAAATTGGCACAGGCTAGAGAAGGGTTTAGAGCTGTTTTACACACAGTTGCTATGAGTTGCAGGTGACTCAAAAGAACATAACAATAACACAGCAACTAAAAAGTTTGTGCCAGCTCATGAGCAATTGACCATGAGAGCGCTCCATCAATTTTCTCAGATGGTAGGAGAGTAAATAGATGGTAGAGTGGTGATTATAACGCCATGGGACAACATTAACAAGTTGCCCAGGAGTCAATTCCAACAACTTATGATTTCCTAGTAGAAATGTGTGCCACAGGATTTTCATTGGCTGGCCTTTCTCCTGAGGTAGAATTGAGCCTCCAATCTTTCTGATAGCAACAGGTCAACCACCTCATCACCCAGGCACATCAAGGCCATTGGACAAGGGCTGTAATATGTTAAGTAGAGGATGTAAGGTTAGCAGATAATGGAAATATCTAATTCAATACCAGGAATGTATGAAGCATTCCTGGAGTCACCAATATACATCAGACCAATAAATAAATAATTAATAGATAGATAGATAGATAGATAGATAGATAGATGAAATAATATCTATAAATAAATCATGCCACAAATCATCACTCCTTTAGGGAACTACAAATTTTTAAATAGAGTTGCAAAGAATGCAGTAAAGAGAGCTGGATAAATGAATAAGGATGACAAAAGAACTGATGCCTTTGAGTTGTGGTGTTGGAGATTACAGAATATTCCATGGACTTCCTAAAGAACAGATATGTCTTGGGAAAATTTCAGGCAGAGTGCTCCTTGGAGGCAAAGACGGTGAAGCTTCATTTCTCACTCCTCTTTGGCCATGTTGCTATGAGAGGTTATTCCTTGTAGAGGGACATCAGAAGAGAGGAAGACTTCCCATGACATGGACGAAACAACAACTACAGCAATGGGCTCAAGTGTAACGGAGATCATGAGGATGACACAGGATAAGAGTAGGCTCAGATCTATTGCTTATAGGATTACTATGAGTGTTTGGTGCCATCAAGTTGACTATGAATCACTTCCACCCTATGAACAACAGATCTGAACTTTGCCCTATCATGCAATCTTTGAAATGCTCAAACTCATTTTAACAGTGATCCTGTGTCACTGGGTCAGTTTCTCTTCTTGAGGGCCTTCCTCTCTTTCTCTGGCCCTCTACCTTTCCAGCTTTATATCTTTTTCCAGGGTTTGGCCCCTCTGACAACATTCTCAAAGTATTGAGATGAAGTTTTACTATCCTGGCCTCTAAGTATTCTGATTGTGCTTTCTCCAAAATGAATTTTTTATACTTTTGGCAGGAAATTGAGTATTATTTTCCAACACCACAACTTAAAGGCATAAATTATTCTTCTGTTTCCCATATTTGTTGTCCAACTTTCAGATTCATAGGAAGTAACATAAAATACCATGCCTTGGATCAGGTGTACCTTAGTCTTTAAACTAACACCCTGCTCATAGTACTTTACAGGTGTAAAGTAATAACAGCAATGTAACATGTCTTTTGATTTCTTGACTACTATTACCATGTGTATTGATCATGTCCAGGTGAAATTAAATTGTTGGCAACTTCAATCTATATCACAACATTGCCTGTTGGTCCAGATGAAGATTTTTGTTTTCTTGTTGAGATGAAACCACACTGAAGTCTTTGATCTTCTACTGTAAGTGATTCAAGTCCTCTTTATTTTTGGCAAGCAAGGTTGTGTCATCTGCATAATGTAGGTTGTTGATAAATCTTCCCCCACACCTGATATTACCTTCTTTTTCATACAGTTCAGGTTCTTGAATGATTTGCTCAACATAGAGACTGAACAAATTTGGAGAAAGTATAAAACCCTGACACACATCTTCCCTGATTTTAACCATTCAGTGTACCCTTATTATGTTACAACTGCTTTTTGGTCTAGAAATATAGGTCTAGCTTCAGCACAATTAATTATTCTGGGATTCTCATTCTTCTCAATGTTGTCCATAATTTATTATGATTCACACATAATTAATTGCATAGTTCAAGGATGATTGGTTTTATGTGACACAATCAATGGGAATGATTGTATGAGACACAATGTGAATGAATAATAGTGTGAAATAAAATGTGTACACATTTTGTACACACATCAATATAAAATAAAAATTATTTTCAAAGAAAAACATTAATTACATAGTCAATAAAATGTAAACAATCATAATACTGGTATTTGTTGCTTTCAGCCAATATTCATCTGATACCAACAACAATATCCCTCATGGCACAACCTCTTCTGAGTCCAGTTTGAATTTCTGACAGTCCTTGTTAATGTAATATTGTATTGTTATTTGCATGTAATAGTAGCAATATTATTTGATAATTTCCACATTATGTTGGATCACCTTTTTTGATAACAGGAAAAAAATACAGATTTTTTTCCAATCTTTTGTCCAGTTAGTTTTCTTCCAAATTTCTTGGTATAGTCAAGTGAGTATGCCTAGAGCTTCACTGGTTTGTTGAAACATGTCAACTGGTATTCCATCAATTCCTGGGGTCTTATTTTTTGTCATTGCAAAAGTACTTCAAATGCTATCTGAAGGGAAAAAAAACTGAAATGCTACACTGACTAAGGAAAACACAGAACCGTTAACAGTGCATCAAAGCCAACTTGAATGGTTATCCATGTGATAGCGTAATCAGCAGTGACAGCAACAGAATTCACAGAACAGAAAAATCCCAGCATCCTTCCCGTGGGCCCAATCCTTCCCCACTACTCACCAAGTAGTGATAGAGTAATCAGCAGTGATAGCAACAGAATTCACAGAACAGAAAAATCCCAGCATCCCTCCCGTGGGCCAAATCCTTCCCCACTACTCACCAAGTAGTAGGCAGTGTTATCCCTCCTCCCACTCTTGAGGCCCAGCTCTACCTCAGGCTATGCCCATGACTTCCTGTTTCTGGGATCAGAATCCTTAGAGCTTTCCTCCTAGAGCCTGCAGACTCTATCTGAGTAGCTTGCAATCAGGTCAAGGATTAGTGGAGGTACCACTGTGACTGGGACCCTTCTCTCTTACTGGGCATCTTTACCCAGCATGCTCCAGCACCATATTTGTCTGACACTTGGACGTGTCAGATTGACAGTGACTATCTGTGCACACTAGTCATCTCCAAACACCTAAGGTATGGTACCCTACTCTCAGCCACCTCTTAGTCTAGTAAAGACATCATCATCTCTAGTCAGGCAGATTAGTACAGACTTCTCTGAGGCCAACAATAACTGTACCCCTGATTGAGTGTCCCACCCCATGACATACCCCTGACACACCTTAGAACAAAAGAAGTGCTACTTGTGATGTGGCTCAAATCTTGGGGCTTCAGCTGCCACTCAGACAAGCAGAAAATCTGGCCTGTTTGTACACCCCAACACCAGCCCTCAGCTGGGCTGACAGATATACTGCCCTAGGCCTTATACTTTGTTTTCTATTTCTCATAGCATGCATGTTTGTTTTATATTTGTATGATTGTTTGCTTTATAGCTTGTGCTTATGGATTCAGCACTTGTATATCAATTTGCTGTACTGGGGATGATAAGTGTGTTACTTTGAAACTGCTTGTTTTATATTTTGTGCATGTGTATGCTTGCTTTTTTATAGTTTGCTTTTATGGGGACAGTGTCTGTCACTTTGTTGTATTGGGGTGACTTGCATGCTGCAGTGAAGCTAGAAGGTATGCTGCTGGTATTCAAATATAAGCATTATCACTCTGAGAAAACTTGTGGTCAAGTTTCAGCAGAATTTCCAGACTGAGACTAAGAAGCAGAAATACACATATTTTTTATTATTGCTGTGTGTCATTGAGTTGGAATTAACCCATAGCTAACCCTCCAACAGATTTACAGATTGCACTGGGAAGAGACTATTCATACTTCTCCTGTGGAGTATATGGTGGATTCAAACCATGTGCCTTTGGGACTACAGGGCAGCTTTCATAAACTTATTTATGTGTATACATGTATATATATATTTTAACACAAATTCTTCAACATTAAAAAATTAAAATATTTTTAAGACATTAGCAATTATACTTAAACATACTGACAATAACAACTGAATTACATCTTGTTTTTGAAAAATTTTAGATTCTTTTTCATTAAATCAGTGCTATAAATTAATCCAGCTAGTTCCATTTTCAGGTTTATCATCTCCTTGTCCACTTCTCTTGCCACTTCTCTTCCCACTGTACACTCATATTAATCAAGAAAACAGGAGCAGCAGCAATGAAGCAAATTGTATCAGAGGCCAACAGCTAAAATTGTATTATTGATGACATTAATTTATTATGTCCAAGGTTGAAGTTTCAGGGGTACATCATTTTCTTCTGAAAGGAAACACTTCTCTATCACTGAAATGCAGACTTCTCTTATTAAATTACATCCACATTACATCACTGGGTAACGAAATTGACCCAAAATAGAAAATGAAATCATCTACTGGGTTTTTTTGCCAGGAGAAAGGCTAAAGACAAAATCAAGTAATGGACTTGTTTTCAGAGATTATTTAGACAAGTGACCTCCTAGTTAAGGAGGCGTTTTATTCAAGGTAACTAGAACGGTTGCCCCAAGACGGCTGCGATGAGAGCAGTAGAAGGGCCTCTACACTTTGCTCAGCCATCCCAGACTGCTATAGAACACAAAGTAAGTAAGGCAATTAAATTTGTGAACATTGCTCCCTTATAGGTTTTTGTGCCACTTGAACAGTTTAGGTGTAGGCAAACAACTGAAACATTTTTTTCTAATGTTTCACTTTCTTTTCTCAGAAAATCGATTGTGCTTGTACTTATATCATTAGTAAAAAACCACATACTACCTCGTCAATCACTTCTAGACATGCATAAAAATACCTTTTTTCCATCCACCTCACAATTGCAAGAAGCACCTCGAAGGAAAGTATCTCTGTCACAGAGTACTACCGCCCTGTCCGGCTAGTCACTTCCCATGCTGGTCAGGAGTGTCCATCGCTGTGCAGAGCAAACATCCACACAGGGATACAGTGCTCTGGAAACCCCTCCTGCTTTTCCTGGCCCAGCACCTCCAGTCCACTCTTCCTAATGAGGCTCCGGAGGATATCCATGTCCCGAGTCACGCTGCTGTCGGAGAGATCGAAGACACAGCCCTCCCGCGCCACATTGTCCTTCAGTATGATGATGCCATTTTCTTTCAGCCCATCTCGACACCGGGAAAGAAATGCAAGAAGATCCTTGTCAGTCAGGTAACCTACATATAAGGCCAAGGAGATGGAGGGATGGAGTGAAATTGTGGTTAGAGAGGGAGGCGAGTAGGAAAAAGCACAGGACTGAGAGTTAGAGGGTACCAGGAGACTTCATTCACTCTCATTAACTGTATAAAAGCTGAATTGTTTTCATTTCAACACACTTTGATATTTGTATAGGAGGATAATAATTTTCTTGAAGAAGAGAGACTCAGTCTGTCATTCTATAAAATAAATATAATACTCCTTGGACTACTTACCCATTAGGCAGGCGATTACATGCTTTTCCATACCATGGTATGTCTCATCCTTGTTCTTAGAAAATTCAACTGTATTTTCCCTTCTCTCTTTTACATTCACACGAGACCAATATCTAATTTATTATCTCCTTAGAGCCAATATTTTTTACCCACTTTTAGACTTCTGTTTCTTTGAGATTTAGATTGATTCTTATCTCTTCTTCTCTAAGAGTGGAGATTGCCTTACTTGGACAGAGAATGCTGGGAAAGGAACTCAGGAGGCTCAGAACTTTTAAAATTGCAATGCACCAATTCCTAGCTATTGTAAGCACAACTGCAGCTAAGTCTTTCTGTGCTCTCTCCCACTAAGAATCCTAAAATGAGCCCCAGGCACTGCTATCTCTAGTTGTATGCAGGACTCACCTGAGACCCACTGAATCCAGATGACGTCATATCTCCCAAAAGGTGGTGTGAATTCCTGGAGGCTATAGCAGTGGTAGCTTTCTACCTTGTCCCCTTTGGCTTGCAGGTAGTTCTGAGCTTCAAGGAGGAAAGATTCCATCATGTCCACCAGTTCCACGCTGTTGAAAACTGGCAACAAGACATGCTTGCTGACCCGTCCAATCCCAGAGCCACAATCCAAAGCGCAATCCGTGCCAGCTTTCCCTGGTCCCTGCAGAAAGGCACCTTGTGGAATACTTCAAGTAGAGATAGCCCAAGTCCAGAATATTCCAAGTGAAAATATCCTGAGACTTGGCCTCTCCAAATACCCCCCCACTAGTTTATTTACAAAATTCAAATACAAATTTGAACAAATTCTTTCAATTTTTCTCACCCGCCACCCATCAAATTTTATAACTCAATGATTAATTCTCCCCCCTCCCTCTGCACATCCATATGCCTCTGCTTCCAGCCTCTCCCACCCCTCCTGGATCCTTATACTCATTCTACAATAATGGTTTTATACAATATTTATCCTTGTGGAACTGAGTTAGTTCACTCAGCATAATGCTCTCCACTCCCTCCCAAGTTAGGTAATAATTTACAAAGTTATTGCTCCTGCGTGTTGCATAGCATTTCATTGTGTGAATGTACCATCATTTCTCAATCCATTTTTTTGTGGTTGGACATTTGGGCTGTTTTCATGTTCTTGTGATGGTGAATAATGCTGCTATAAACATTGCTGTACAAATCTCAGTTTGTGTCTCAGTTCTCATATTTTCAGAGTATATTCCAAGTAGGGAATAGATGGGTCATATGGAATTTCTATGTTCAGCTTTTTGAGGAAGCGCTAAACTGCCTTCCAGAATGGTTGTATCATTTTACAATCCCACCAACAATGTAGAAGAGTTCCTTTCTTGTCACATCCTCTCCAACATCTATTACATGCTGCCCTGTTAATCTTTGCCACTGTTACTAGAGTGAGATGGTACCTCTTTGTGGTTTTTATTTGCTCTTATTCCATGTGATTTGGAGCATTTCTTCATGTGTCTGTGTGCCATTTGAATATCAACCTCTGTGAAAAATTCTTTCTATATCTTTTACAACCAGAAATGCACAATCTAAAGATAAAATTGATGTTTGGGACCTTCTAAAGATTAAATCCCTACGCACATCAAAAACTTTTACCAACAGGGTGAAAAGAAAACCTACAGACTGGGAACAAACATTTGGTAATACCATCTCAGACAAGAGTCTTATAACAAAAATTTATAGAACACTCCTGGGCCTCCACAAGAAAAAGACTGATAACCTAACTCCAAATACCTTTTAAATCAATTTTCTTAAGATCAATCATAACTGAGGTCAATCTTCACACAGAAATGCACCAACTTAAATGTACACTTCAATGAATCTTTATAAAATTAAACACTGCTGTTATCTCTAGTACAATTGTTATGATATGTCATCAAGTTGGAACTGACTCATAGCTGAACTTGTAGCAGATTTTCAGACTATAAATCTCATGGGAGAAGACTGTCCATCCTTCTCCAATGCAGCAGCTGGTGTATTCAAACCAATTGCCCCTGAGTTGGCATAACAACTCCTTACTAGTAGGTAACAAGAAGATTTTATTACCTTTCTCAAACTCTCCATTTCCAGCTTTACCTTATTTTATAGGAACATAAATATTTTTTAATCAAAAATATAAAATTATATCTCACAAAATAGAGGCTCTATGAAGACTGGTGACTATAAATTTGGCTTGAACCCACAGGACTTACTCTATATGTTATAACTTTAAGCAGGGGGTAAGGGGGGAGGGTGAATAATGATAGCCTTTCTGAGTTTCCACATTACGTTGAAAATTCATTCAGTGGAAAGAAAACATTTTTCTATTAACACTGAAAGACAAATGTCATTTGTCAATACATTTGAAAAATTTTAATTGTGATTTAAACAAAAATTTACAGAAGAATTAGATTTTCATTAACTCACTGTTGCACATTTTATCCCACTCCGTTTCCTCTCCAGTTCATTTAAAAAAAAAAGCTGATTCGTTGTTGCAGAATTACTTCCCTTCCCCCAGTCCTCTTTGCAATATACCTCTTATTCTGAGCCATTGTCATACATATAATACCTAATCAATCATATATTCCTTTTAGACAGTTTTTTCCTTCATCTGTTCCAATGCATTGTTCATTATCTAGCTACTCTTATCCTATTCTATTCCCAACTCCTCATGCTTTACAACTGTGGTGCCATGCAATATTTGTCCTTTTGTGACTGAGATATTACACACTCAGAATAATGTCATTGTTTAAAAACTTATTTTTAAATCATTTTATAAAAAATATCTCATAGGCTCTAAGTGACTTACTTCTCTTGTGTGGATGGTAACTTTTAGACCTTGAGCTGAGGGAATGATAACTGTCCCATTCTCAAGTAAGATCTTATTTCAAACCCAGCCCTCGTGGCACACAGCCCTTTCTTATTGAGTAAAGGTAGTTCCAGCAAAGTCTCCTTTCATGCAAAAGTGGTTTTTGCTTTCATCAGAAACAAATACATGATTTATTGACTACAAAACCCTTCGAACTTTTTTATCTAACTAGGTCTGTGTACTACATTAATGAAAGAAGAGGCGAGATGAGTTAGCCAATGCAAACTTTCTCAAAATTGCTTCTATAAATAAAAGGAATCTTTTCTGATTTATAAAGATCCAGCTGGTCTACATTATTTGGTCATAATTGAGATGGCTGGTGAATAGGTTTTGTGCTAAAAATTACAGTAACAAGATACTTGAAGTTGTCAATCAAGGTCTTAAGGAGAAAGCCTACTCTTGATTTCTCTGGAAATAAGGATTTTAAAAAAAATTTTTTTTTGGGTTAAAGACAAAAGGTGAAGACTCAGTTGAGGGTGAGATCAGGAAAATGGTTCTCAAGTTCACCTAAACGGATGTCCTCATGGCTAAAAAAGGTAAAATGAAGAACAAAAAGTGAAGCAATATAGTTTCTTCTCCAAATAATATAATTTATTGAGTGCTTACATGTGCCTCTAGGGAAAAAGATTGGAAGTTTCTTCCCATCTGAAACTTGACGGAGGGTCACTATGAGTCAAGTAGGATGAGAGTGGGTTGGGTATTTGTGAAAAGATTTCTGTATCTATAATGACTAAAATAATCAGGAAGACAATGATTATGAACTCTGTTTTGAAGATGAGGAGATACAGGTTTCTAATACCACACAGCTAATGGCAGAACACAGATTGGAACATAGGACTGTTTAAATCGAAAGCCAACTCTCCAATGCATGTCTGATTTGCTGGTAGTATGTGTCAACTGCAATGTTGAAAAGGATCCTACGACTTCATTCAGATTTAGCAGGAAATAAGTCTTTTCTTGATAAATAATACCTGCTTTGGATACGGGAAAAGGAAGTAATGATGCATGTGTCAAGTGTTTGTGGCTTAATGGGAAGGAATTGTGCTGCCAGTGCAAAGACATGCTGTTTGAAATCACAGGTTGACACCAGGGAGGAAAGTGGGCAATTTCCTCCAGTGCAATTTATCGGCTCTGAAAATCCTCTGGCAAGTCAGCTATGGATCAGTTCTGACTCAATGGTACACAGGAATAATAACTTAGGCTAAGCTGCTGCCTTCAGTTATGTAGGTCAAGCCCTTATAGCATAAGTATTGTATATTGGACTGCTAACCCCAAAGTTCTGGTCTGTCCATTTGCTGTACAGAGGTAACTCGTGGTTGCCATGATACTAAACACCATGTACTAATGTGTCAAATGTGATAATGGTTACCCATGCTGGACAGTATTTGGTGGAGCTTCCCAATTAAAACAAGCTTGGAAGCAAGAGTGGCAACCACTTCTGAAGTAGCTTGCCTCCAGAAACTCTATGAACATAGAGAAATGATGAAAGTTATACAAGTGTTCAGGTCTTTCATTCATAGGGTCGCTATGACTCATCTACAACTAGACAACACTTAACAACAACAACCCCAAAGTTGGCAGTTTGAAATCATCAGACACTTCATGAGAGAAAGATGAATAATCTTGTCCCACAAAAATTTATAGTCTCTGAAATCCAATGAAGGGTTGCTATGAATTGGTCTTGACTGTATAACATTGAGTTTTGGAATTCAGACAAAGGCTAAGAGGCTATAGTATGGAAGCTGTTAAAAAATAAAGAAAAACAAAAGCATATTCTAAGTAAGTTCATATTATAAACAATATTTGAGAAAAGTATATGGAAACTATGTTAAACCACTAAAAATGACTGCTAGAAACGTATGTATTCCACTAGAATTTTCACTGTAAATTTTTCTTATCATTTTCCCTACCAGTTGCACTGAATCAGTTATCACTCATGGCTACCATGTGTGTCAGTGTAGTAGTGCAGCACATTGTTCTTCTAATAAAATTTTTTCATTTACTTTGTAAGCTGTTGCTATTGTTGAGGATATAGACAGCAAAACATGCAGCAGTTCAATAGTTTCTACTCGTACCATTTAGTGATATTGATTATATTGTTCAACCATTATCACCTTTTAATCGGAGTTATTCTTCTTAATTCTGAGTTGTTAATATAAATTCATTTCCCTCTAAGTTTCCTATATAACTTTTTATGTTGTTATTACCAATTTTATTCCATTTGTTGTTGTTGTTAGGTGTCATCAAGTCACGTATGACTTACAGCAATCCTATGAACAACGGATTGCTCTATTCTGCTCCATCATCACCATCTCGGTTGTACTCAAATCATTCATTGCAGACATGGTGTCAATCCATCTTGTTGGTGGTCTTCCTTTCTTTCTCTGACCCTCCAGCTTTTCCAGCAAGATGTCTTTTTCTAAGTACTAGCCTTTCCTGAAAAATATACTCAAAATATGTGAGGCAATGTTTCACTATTTTTTACTATAAGGATCACTCTGGTTATACTTCCTCCAAGAAAGGTCTTTTTGTTTCTTTTGGCAATCTATATGATAGTCAGGGCTCATCTCCAAGACTCCAATTCAAAGGCATCAATTTTTCTTGCGTCATCCTTATTCATTGTCCAATTTTGACATACATAAGAAGTAATTGAAAAGACCATGGCCTGGATTAGTTGTACTTTAGTCTTTAAATCGTTATTTACCATTGTTCTTTAGTAGCTTGAAGAGGAGGTCCTTGGCAACATATTTTCCCAATGTAACACATCTTTAGATATCTCGATAAGAGTTCTTTTGAAAGTATAATGCTCAAAACAGTCATTTTACCATTTATTAGTTTATCTTAAGACACCTCCTGAGGGTACTTTTGGTTTAAGGGTTAGAGATTATCTCAAAACAACAGTTTCAAAGATTTATCTAACCTTCAGAGATCCAGAAAGTCCATGAAAATTTGAAATACTTTTCTACATTTTCTTCATTTTGGTAGAAATTATTCTCTAGTATCCTTGAGGAAAATGTTCAGTGCTGGTAACCAGACACTATTATGTTCTTCTGATCTTATGGCAAAGGAGGCAGTTGTTCATGGTGGTAATATATTTTTAAAAAAATTTTTAATGAGAAATTAACAGCTGCATTTCAGAAACTTCTGCACCATCTTATATCTAGTAGGCACTCAAACATTTGCTAAGTGGTTAGTTACAGAGAGAAGAAAAAGAGCATGTATTGTGACTGGGGGTAAGTTTCTTCATAAATAAAACCAATATCAAAAAAGTAATTCCATGGACATAAGGGACTGTACAAGCAAGTATTTTTTTGATAGGTTTGCAAATGTCAAGACTATCTTTATCTGTCTTTAAAGAAAAAAAGAATGTTTCATAGGAAATAACTTGGGCTTGAATAAAAAAGAAATGCTATTGACTAGTATTTATCATTAAGTATATATTTTTTTGCTCTTTAATTTTTTTATACTGGTTTGCATAAAAAATTCATAAAGTTCTTTTACATTGTTTTTCACACTGGATCTACAAAGAGCTTTTAATGGCTAATTTGGGGGCAAGTAAATCTCCAGGCCTGTCTTTCAAGGTACCAACTTCCAACATTCTGGGACATAGTCAAGCAACTTAACCATTTGCATCACCCAGGGATACCTTTGTTGTCATTGCTTTTCCCTAATAAAAGTCCCTGTTGGTTGTGTGGGTATTATTTTTGTACAGTGATCTTAGAAGTAGAGCCATGAAAGAATAAAGCAAGGAGTTCTATACCAGAAGATTTCAAGGAAAGTTACAACAGCCTAACATTTTCTCAGTAAACAGATAAATGTAAAGCTGCTTTGGTTAAAATAAGGCAATACCTCACCCATTTAGTCTTACCATCATTCTCCAAGAAGCCTTTGAGCAAAATCCTGGAGAAATACAGCTAAAGTTTTTAAGCCTCTAAAGTCCAGTACTCCTGTCTTCTCAGATAAGAAAATAGAACTCCCTCAAAAGTTCTCTTCCTTTAATTTTCACCAACTTAGAGGTATAACATTTGACTACAGATATTTTTTACACTTGATCTTAGTCAAAAATATCTAAATACAGATATTTTTGAAATTATTTACAAATACCAAAGGTGCTTTAATCCCTGCAGACCTCTAACCTTTTCCACTAATGCCGAGTCCCTTTACTCCATTTCACTCTACGTGGTTGGCACTGCCCTTCGTCTCCTGGCACCGAAGTTCTTTCTCTGCGTCTCATTCACATGCAGTTACTCTAAGAAGAGATATTTAAAGATTGAGCTCTGTAACATCATCTCTTGCCTCACACTCACCATGGTTGTGATTGTATTGAAATTGGATGCCCTTCCATGAATGTGACCAGACTACATACATCGTGTGATTTAAAAAAAAAAAAAATTCAAGTTTTATGTTATTTTGCATATTGTTTAATGCAAAATTGTTTAAAAGAATTTCACTTCCATTTGACTCTGTCTCTCTACATATTGTTTTAAAGAACATTATTTGGAGTGCATCTAGTAGAGTTTGAAACCAAAATCAAAGTGCTTCACGACATATGTGAAAATTGTGAAATGCAACAAGTTAGGCTAAAAGTAGTTTAGTTATCCAAACTCTAAGAACTGTCAAAAGAAAGTCCATCAATTACTTTTTGTAAATTACCACTTTCCTTCATTGTTGTTGTTATTAGTCACCAACAAGATTATTCTGACACACAGCAACTCCATGGGAGCCGAGTAAAACTGTTCCACAAGATAAGCAACCTGTGATTTTTCTGTCCTTTGATTTTTTAGAGTTCAGTTCATTCAATTATTCACAGACATTTTTACACTTTTAATTAAAATGTATTAATGTAACTAATTACAACCTCTAATCTTATTCTAAGCCCTTATTCTGTATTGCCTTACCCTTCACCTAACTTCGTTACTTTTTGTTCCTCCCTCTTTTCTTACTCATCTCCTGAAAGGCTGTTGTTATATTTCAAAAGCAGACACCTAGACCTGTCTTTTAAGTGCTACTATGTGAGTTCGTACCACCAACCTTTGGTTCTAGTTGAGTGCTTAAATATTTGCACTACTCAAAGACTTCCTCCTCCCACCAGGAAGCTGAAATTGAGACATTATCAACTATGCTATTGACATCATCTTGGTGCTATTCATTTCTTTGTTAAAGTAAACACATTTGCAACATATTTAAACACCTTTTCCCATTGTCCCTTGTCACTAAGTGCTGAGAGAAAACCAAAAATTTAAATTAAACAATCTGTCTTTTCCCAGTTGACACAGAATAAATCATGTCATATGCTCATATTCCCTAACTCCTTGTATCTTGACCTGGATACTAATTTAGCAGGTTATTAAGGTCAAAGTACCAAAATAACATTCCTCTAAAAAGACCATGTTTGTACTCATTTAGAGATCACAGCTTCACAATGAGCCTTGTGTACTAAGAAAGACTCCTTATATTTGTTTGAAAAGAGCATGCTGCCTCTTTTCCAACATAAATATGCAAGCACAAGGCTATTTCCTTTCCCAGTTCTGTGGGCGTGTGTACAGGCTCTGTCTGACCAGCATCCCTGTGGTCCGCCTGGCATTCCACAGGGAGTGACAAGACAGCTGGATTACTAACTAAGCTTCTGAAATGCTAGGGGATCAAAGTCAGCCTTACCAGGAGGCAAGCAGAAAGGATTGCTCTGGGACAGACTGGAGGAGAGTTGAAGTCTACGGTCCACCAAAAAAAAAAAAAAAAAGAAAGAGGAATTTTTCTGCTACATGAGACAAATGGAAAAAAGAAGTCATGTTTAACAGCAGGGAATTTTGTGTCAGAATGAACAGCTGGTTTTATGTCCCAGATCTGCCTCTTAAAAGCTATACGACCTTTAAAACTGACTTCTTCACGCCTCAGTTTCCACAACTCTAGGAACAAGGCAAATAAGAATATTTACCTCTTAGGATCATTGTGAATAATAAACAAGTCTGATATTTCTAGTGTTTATCAGAATGACTATCTCTGAATAAGCACTCAATAAATTCGATCAGGTGGCAGTAAACTTGACCTACATACATCCATAAACCCATAGCTTTCAACTTGGGACTCCAAAATCCTTTACAACTGCGGCTGATATCCAGTCATTCCTGTTCCAATGTGTCCTATGTGATCCCATTTTCTCTGCTGTTAAGTTATGGACCCAGGAACATGGCTCACTGGGGAAGCAGGATATGCAGTGTTGCTCAGCTTCACACTAGGTATATTCTTATTATTTTGCTAAGTAGATTGTCAGCCTCACTCCAAGCCCAATATATTCTCAAAATAATATGTCCTTTGTCAGATTAAAATGAGCTCTAAATTCAAAATAAATTGAAATGAAACTTAATTGTCCACTAAGATTTTATATCTTCTGTAGAACATCTTTATTGGGTATATCTTAACTAAATGAAGTGCCTCAAAATACCCAGCATAAAAAATAAATACCCAGCATAATATTATTAGTAATAGCAGCTCTATATTAGATTTTTTATTTTCTATTTAACTGCAATAATGCAAGTAGTTGATAAATATCATATATTCAATCTTCCTACTATACTATGAAGTTGTTCTGTTGCTATGCTCTCAGCCTTGGTTTTCACACCCGTGACTAGAGAATAGCAACAGAGCCTACCTGTTTTGTGGGGTTATATGAGGATCATTTCCAAGGTTGTTCAGATATTATGTGGAGTCCAAGTTTTCACCCCTACATTCTACTATCTTTATCTATATGGTACAAAAATGAAAAAGTGGTTGTTTTCTCAGCTACAAGGGATCATATTCTTTTTAGATCTCTTTTAGATCTAGGCATATTCTAGAATATATACTAGATTACCTAAGGGGATACTACTCTATTTGTTTTTTAATCAAATATAAGCATATATTTTCTTGTTACCCTGATTTTCATTGCAGAGAATCAATACATAACTCCAAGATCATAAATAGCATGATTCCTCATCAGTCACTTAAGTGTCAAGTGGTCATCTGTGAGACTCTAAAAGAAATATGTTCTTAATCCCCAGAGTGCAATGTCAGTACTGCTAGCAAGTGTCAGATTATTTGGTGGTAGGAAGGTAAAATGCCAAGTGGGATAAGTCAACAGTGCCTATCCTTTCTGAGTATCTTAAAGCAGGCTTTCAGTCTACACCCTGAGCCAAGGCATATGGTTTTAACCTGACTCATGTGACAATAACACAAAAATATGTGAACTGTTTGTTAGGAACTTACTTCCTCATCAAGCTGCAGTTATATAACTTACCCCAACAAATTTCCTAAGAAACTCCGTAGACGCCTGGACATCTGGGTAGGAGAGTTCAATGAAATTTCCCATCATACCCTCTTCTGTGGCTGGTACTTCTTGGTAGAAAAGTTTAGCTCTGGCATAGAACTGCATTTCACCGTTGATAACTTGGCTTGTCAAAGCATACAGTTTTACTGCAAATTAATAATGATAAATAAGCATATGAAAGAACAAATTTCACCTTATCAGGCACTGCATTTCCTTCTCAAAATCCAAAAATGTGTTCTGTGGGGGGAAAGGGCACTGGATTTGAAATCAGAACTTACTATCTATGTGAGCTTAAGAAAATGTCTAACCCCTTTAGTCTTTGAAGAACTTACCTATAAATCACAATCACATGGCATTTCTACCATTTAAAAGCTGTATACTAATACAAAATGTAATGATGTTTAATACTGTTTGCTACAGTTGAGTAAATAATGACATCAGTTTGACCTTCAAATATTTTATGAGAATTTTTTTGTTAATATTTATTTCTGATCACGGGTAGATTAAGACGGTGTATTTGAGGGAGGTGTTGTTTCCATCTTTTCCTCATGAAATGCATCCAAGAACTACTATTTACTAACTTTACAAAAAACACATACTTGAACACTATCTTCTGAAAACAATAGAAAGAGTATTATGGACTTAATTGTGTCCTCCCCAAAAACGATGTTTTATTTCTAACTCCTATAGAGGCAGATGTAATAATGTTTGGAAATATGATTTTCTTATTATGAAAATAAGGCCATATCAGTTTAAGGTTTGTCCTAAACCTAATCATTTCTGAATTACGATAAACAGCAAATTAATCTCAGATAAGTTTACATTCTGAGAAGAATGGATGCCATGGGAAGACTACTAAGAACCAAGGAAAGCCTGGAGCTACTAAGAAAGAGTCAACAATTAGATCCTAATTTGAACTTTGCAGCTTATGTTGTTGTTATGCTGTTATGTGCCGTTGAGTAGCTTGCGACTCATAGCGACCCTGTGTACAACAGCCCTAAACCCTGCTCTATCCTGTGCCAATCATCCTGCCTCTGACACACCCATTGCTATTACCCAGTCACTGAATCAATTCACCTCATAGAGGGACTTCCCCTCCTGCACCGTCCCTCCACCCTTCCAAGCATGATGTTCCTCTCCAAGGACCGGTCCCTCCTTACAACATGTCCAAAGTATGTCAAATGAAGCCCCAGAATCCTTGCCTCCAAGGAATAGCCTTGGTTAACCCTCTCCAGGATGAATCTGTTTGTTTTCTTGGCAGTCCACGATACATTCAATAGTCTTCTCCAGCACCACGACTCAAAGGCATCAATTCTTCTTCTGTCCTCCCTAGTCATTGTCCAACTCTCTGATGCATAACAAGTGATTGCAAAGAACATGGCCTATATCAGGCGCACCTTTGTCTCCAGAGAGACACCGTTGCACTTCAGTACTTTAGAGAGGTTCTAACGGCAGACTTTCCCATCACAATACGTTTCTTGATTTCCTGGCTGCTGGTGCCAAGAGTGTTGACCATGGAGTCGAGCAAACTGAAGCTGTGAACACTCTCAATCTCTTCGCCATCCATCCTGATGCTGCCAAATGGTCCAGTGGTGAGTCTCTTTGTCTTCTTGACATTGAACCTCAGTCCATACTGAAGGCTGCAGTCCGTGACTTTCTGCAGCAAGTGCATGAGGTCCTCCTCAGTTTTGGCAAGCAGGGTTGTATCATCTGTATAACGCAGATTGTTAATAGATCTTCCCACCAATCCTGACACCACACTTATCCTCATAGATCTCAGCCTCTCAGGTAATCTGCTGTGCATACAGGTTGAAAAGATATGGAGATAGGACACATCCCTGGTGTACACCCTTCCAAATTTTGAACCATGCAGTGTTACCCTGCTCTGTTCTGACTACTGCTTCTTGGTCCAAGTATAGGTTTCACATTAACACGATTAAATGTTCTGGGATTCCCATTCTTCTCAGAGTCAGCCAGTTTGTTATGATCCACGCAGTCAAATGCCTTTGCATAATCAATGAAACACAGATATACATTCTTCTGGTATTCTCTGCTTTCAGCTAAGATCCATCTAACATCAGCTACAATATCCCTAGTACCACGACGCCTTCTAAACACAGCCTGGACTTCTGGCAGTTCTCTGCTGATGTGCTGTTCCAGTCATTATTGGATAATCTTCAGTAGAATCTTGTTTGCATGTGAAATCAATGATATTGTTCTGTAGTTTCCACACTCAGTTGGGTCACCCTTCTTTTAAATGGGAACAAATATAGATCTCTTCCAGTCAGTTGGCCAAGTGGTTGTTCTCCAGATTTCTCGGCACAACTTGGTGAGCACATCCAGGGCAGCACCTAGGGCCTTATGTTTTGCTATTTCCTTCAAAGCAGCTTGAACTTCCTTCATCACCATAGGCTCTTGCTCAAATGTTATTTCATTAAATTCTTCTGTATCTGCCAATTCCTTTCAACACAGTCAGTATATTCCGTCCATCTTCTTTTGATACCTCCAGGATCATTTAATATTCTGCCCAAAGCATCCTTGATTATAGTAACTCGAGGTTTGAATTTGTTCTTCAATTCCTTGAGCTTAAGAAATGCTGAACGAGTTCAGCCCTTTTGATTTTCCGACTCGAGCTTCTTGTACATTTCATTGTGATGTTTTGCTTTGTCATCCTGTGCTGCCTTTTGGAATCTTCTGTTCAGCTCTTTAGTATCTTGAATTCTTCCTTGTGCTTTGGTTTCTCTATGTTCCAGTGCAATCTTCAGAGTTTCTTCTGATATCCATTTTGGTCTTTTCTTCCTCTTCTGTCTTTGTAATGACCGTTTGCGCTCTTCCTGGATGAATCATTTGACATCCTCCCACAACTCATCTGGTCTTCGCTCATTAGTGTTCAAGGCTTCAAACCTGTTCCTGAGATGATTCTGAAATTCAGGTGGGATGAACTCAAAGTCATATTTTGGCTCCTGTGGATTCAGTTTAATTTTCCTCAGCTTCACCTTGAACTTGCATATGAGTAGTCGGTGGTCTGTTCCACAATCAACTCCTGGCCTAGTTTTCACCGCTTATATTGAGCTTCTCCAGCGTTTTTTTTCTGCCGATGTAATCGATCTGATTCCTATGCATACCATCAGGTGAAATCCATGTGTATAACCTGTGTTTATGTTTCTTATAAAACAAATTTGCAATGAATAAGTCATTGATTTTACAAAATTCAATCATTCTATGTCCAGCTTCATTTCTGTCACCAAGCCCATGTTTTCCCACTACTGATTCTTCTTCTGTGTTCCCAACTTCTGCGTTCCAGTCACCCATTATTATCAATGCTTCTTGATTGCATGTTTGATCTATCTCCAGCTGTAAAAATTGGTAGAAATCATCTATTGCTTCTTCTTTGGCTCTGGTTGTTGGTGCATATATCTGAATGATAGTGGTATTCACTGGACTTCCTTGTAAGCGCATGGATATAATCCCATCACTCACAGTGTTGTACTTCAAGATGGGTCTGGAAATTACTTTTTTAACTATGAAAGCAACCCTATTTTTTCTCACCTTTTCATCTCTGGAGTAATATATCATATGATCATCTTATAGACTTTGAAAAAATAAATTATTTTAATAAAGTCAACAACTTGCAGTATTTATGTTGCAGTATCATACTAGAAAGCTCTGGTGGCCTGTTAATAAGAGAATGAGTTACAATCCCAAAAGCACGCAGTTCAAATCTACCAGTTGCTCTGTGGGAAAAGGATGGACAATCTCCTCCTATGTGATTAACTGCCTCTTAAAAACCACTGAAGAGGCAGCTATGGGTCGGTTCCAACTCTAAGGCACACAACAACAACCCCAATAGTACTAAGTAATTAAGACTAAGGGGACTTTTGGTGGTGTAATAGTTAAACATTCAGCTTAACCTATCAGCTGTTCTCATAGAAATGACCTAGGGATCTACTCCCACAAAAATAGCCAAGTAAATTCTATGGAGTAGTTTGATTCTGTCTTATGAACTCAGATAGATACCACAGTACCTCAAAATAATGAACCAAAGAGTTATACTATTTATTGAGCAGTCATTCTGTACTAGATTTGTACTAGGTACATTCACATATAGTATTCTATTTCATTTTTTCAAAAATCCATTATGTCTTAAGACAATAATGACCTTTTAAGACATTTATTTTTAGCAAAACTTTTGAAAGACAATCAGGAATGCATTTAAATATATTTTGTAAACCAAAGTGTACTATTTAGATATAAATATTTACATTGGAAGACATTCAGGAGGAAAGCTAGAAAGTTAATAAAAGAACATAATATCTGCTTCAAGATCAGACACTGAACACATGCATTTGTCTTTTCTTATTCTCAAAAACTTATTATAAGAATTTAAATTCCTAACACTGAGGAAAAGAAAGACCACATTCCTTAAAGACAAAAAGAAGCATATGAAACAAAAGTGAAGAAATTTGCACCTTAGAATAGTTGCAGGAAAAGACTACATTCCCAACTTGTAGACAACAGGAAAGAAGAAAAAGTATGAGAATGAGAGCTGAAAAAGCAAGAAAGTTACTGAAAAAACAAAATCTATCTAGAAAATAACCACACAAAAGTAAATGTAGGCCCTCCTTGAATAGCAATAGTCAACAGCATAGTAATATTCAGTGGGGTTATAGGGAATATCTTCTCTAAAAATTTTAACAAATTACCAGGAGAAAACTATGCAAGAGTAACTTGAGATCTCAGAAGACTATCATTTCTGGCATATAAAAGATTCTAAGCTCCTTAACAGGGAACTCTGGTGGCCTAGTGGCAAGAAGCTGTGCTGCAATCGTTGAGGGCATGCTGTTCAAGGCCATTAGCTGCTATTCAGGAGAATGGGCAATCTCCTTCCATGGGATTAACTGCTATTGAAAACCCACTAGAGAGTCTGCTATGGGTTGGTTCTGACTCTATGGTGCAAACATCACAAGCTCCTTAACTGCTTATACTTGTTAGAGTCTAGTAAAGTCTAACTGCATATGTGGATGGAACTTCCTGAAAGATGTACAATAGAGGAATCCTTCTTCACTCACCTGAAATCACTGATTTTGTTCTTTATTCCTTAATACATGTAAATAATTATCTCAAAAACAGTAGCTTTGAAGAAAGGCATCAAGAAAAAGAAACAGAACTGACCCCTAAGGGAATGGAAATAATTTAGAAGATAAACTAGAATTTAAAATAAAACAAACACTCATATATATCCTTAGAGAAATATAAGAACATTTGCATTCATAACTTAAAGGTAAGATACCAAGATAAAAATAATTTAAATAATATTAACGGATTTTTAGAAATTAAAATTATGACTATTAAAAACTTTAGACTATAAAGTACAAACAAAAAAAAGACAGATAAGGAAAGCAGGACTTGAAAGTATTAGAACTTCAGAGATTTAATTAAAGATATGCAACACAGGCAAAGCATTTAGAAAGAGAGAAAACCAGAAAAGAGGGAAGAAAATGATTCAAGAAACAGTAAAAGACAATTTATCAGGGTTGAAAAGGTACTATAATATCCAACAAGTCATATTTCCAATAGCCTAAAGACATTTCAAAACATGTTATGGCATATAATGGATTTGGAGAGTAATGAAAATATTTTTAAATGTTTGACCATCAAATGTTGTTGTTGTCAACTGCCTTCAAGTCAAGCACGACCCATAGTAACCCTATGAACAAAAGACCTGAAGCCCATCTACAACTATTGACATTTATAAAAGTTCATAGAGTTTCCAGAGGCATGTTGTTTGGAAAGTGGATTGCCATGCTTAACAAGAAAAAAAAAATGGACTAATAAAAAATAATTTGTTACTTTCTTTGTTTTGATTCTTTGCTTTCTTAAATTTTTATTGTTGTTTGAAGAAAAATTACAGGGCAAATTAATTTTCTATTTTTTTACAGCATATTCTTCCCATGTAATTTTCCCCCATTCATCACATTTTCCTCCTTGCCCACACCTCCCCCCAGTTAGTTTTCCTGTTTAAAAAAAAAATCTTTCCTTGTTATACAATGTCCCCGAGTCCACAGTCCATTTTAAGATGCATTTACTTTTCTATGATCTTGTCATGAACATAATGTCTAATCCTGTATTGCTTTTAAACAGTTCTCTCCTTCATCTGTTTCAAAGCAGTATACATTATTTATCCCCTCTTTTCTTGGGTTCCCTCCAATCCCGATGTCAGTCCCATTTTACAATAGTGGCACTAGGCAGTATTTGTCCTTTTGTGATTGAGATATTTCACTCAGCATAAAGTCCTCCAGGGTCACCTATTTTGAATAATATTTCATGAGGTTTTTTGTTTTTCAATGCAGCATAGTATTCCATTTTGTGAATATACCAGAGCTTTTTTATCCATTCGTTTGTTGATGGACACTTGGGTTGTTTCCAACTCTTTGCTATTGTGAACAAAGCAGCAATAAAGATGAGTGTGCATATATCTGCTGGGTGGCAGTTCTGGTTTCTTTAGGGTATATTCCCAGAGGTAGAATTGCTGGGTCAGATGGTAATTCTATTTCCTACTTTTTGAGAAAGCACCATACAGCCTTCCATCATGGCTGCACCAGCAGTGAATAAGGGTTCCAGTTTCTCCACAACCTAACCAGCATTTGCTGTTTAATGCTCTGTTGAATTTTGCTATTCTTACTGGGGTAAGATGATATCTCATCGTTATTTTTATTTGCATCTCTAAAAATAATTGTTATTATGATTATTACATTGTAAAATTATTTGAGGGAATCATTTGTTATGCATCAGAGAGCTGAACAATGACTAGGGATGATAGAAGAATTGAAGCCTTTGAGTTGTGGTGTTGGAAAAGAATATTGAATATACCACAGACCACTAAGAGAATGAACAGGTTTGTTCTGGAGAGGATTAAACCAGGCTGCTCCTTGGAGGCAAGGATTCTGAAGCTTCATCTGACATACTTTGGATATGTTGCAAGGAGGGCCAGTCCTTGGAGAGGGATGTCATGCTTGAGAGGGTAGAGGAACAGTGCAGGAGAGAAAGACCTTCTATGAGATGGATTGATTCAGTGAATGGGTAGTGGCAGTAGGTATGTCAGAGACAGTGAGATTGGCACAGGATAGGGCAGGATAGGGCTGTTGTACATTGGGTTGCTATGAGTTGCAAGTGACTTGACAGCACATAACAACAATACATTCTTCACTATTTACCTGAAAATCAAATTTAATTGGGTATTCTGGGCTTTATCTAGTTACTTTAACCTCAAAGACTAGAATCTGGTTTATATTATCAAAAACATCTGAAAACAATGGTGGTACCTTAAACATTCTGAAGGAAAATTGTTCTGATTCTAAAACTCAAGGTCCAGAAAAACTGTCAGTCAAAATTTAAGGATAAAATTACAATTCCAAACAATAGGAAATTTAGAATAATTTCCATAGCTTAATTCTCCAGAAGTATCTTGAAGCTATATTCCAACCCCAGGAAAGGTTAAAATAAAGAGGACATGTGAGAAGAAAAATCATGGAAGTAAACCAAGATTCTAATCAAGAAAGAAATTTGGTTTTATTACACCAGAAGACACAGGCTTCAAACATATTTTTAAGAAGAAAATTGGGGTGGATTCTAGGCAATATAGTAGATAAAAAACAAAGAGTTAGTGTTGTTAAGTGCTGTGTGTTCACTATGAATCATAGTGACTCTGTGAACAATAGATCATACCTTGTCCTCTCTTGTACCATCCTTACAATCTGTGCCATGCTCAAGCCCAGAGTGCAATGTCTGTGTCAATCCATCTCATTGGAGGTCTTCCTCTCTTTTTCCAACCTTGTGCTTTTCCAAGTATAATATCTTTTTCTAAGAACTGGCACCTGAGATTGGCACTTTCTGAGAACATGCCCTGAATTTGTGAGTTATTGGTGATATTTTAAATAAAGTCTTTTTTTATGATCTCAATCCCTTTTTAAAAAAAAAACCATTGAAAGCTCTGCAAAAATATTAAAGGCACAAAAGTGATAACAGAGAATGAAGTAAAACATAATTCTGAACAGAAGGAATATAAAAAAATCTAGTGGCAACCACTTCCTAAACAACCTGCCTCCAGAAACTCTATGAACTTGGGTAAATGTTGACAGTTGTAGAGGGGCTTCAGGCCTTTTGTTCATAGAGTTGCTATGAGTCATGCTCGACTCAAAGGCAACAATCTTAACGAGAAACTTTTTTTTCAAGTAACACTGTGATTGTGATGCCGAGCTACTGTATCTTTTGACCCTAAAGTGAACATAATTACATGCTGTTAGACCCTATCAAGTCAACTATAACTCATAGAAACCCTATTGATCAATGAATGTGGGCTTTGTCCAATTCTGTGTCATCTTCATAATCTTTGATAATGCTCAAGCCCATTGTTACAGTCACTGTGTTGGTCCATCTTAGAGGGACTTTCTCTCTTTTGCTGTCTACTTTTCCAAGCATGATGTCTTTCTAAGCTCTGTCCCCTCCTAATGGCATGCCCGAAGTATATGAAACTAAAGTTCACCATCCTTGCCTACAACAATCTGGTTGCTCATTCTCCAAGACACAGTTCTTCATTCTTTTGACAGTCCATGGGATATTCAGTACTCTTCTCCAACAATACAACTCAAAGGCATAGATTCTTCTTCTTTCCTCTTTAGTCACTGTCCAATTTTCAGATGCATACCAAATAACTGAAAAGACCCTAGCTTGAATCAGGTGCACATCAGTCTTCAAACCTTGGAGAGGTCCTTGACAACAAAATTTGCCCATTGCAACCTGTCTTTTGAATTCTTAAGTGCTGGCGCCAATGGTGTTGATTGTGGTGCTAAGCAAGATTAAATTATTGACAACTTCAATGTTTTCTCCATCATGACATTGCCTATTGGCCCAGTGGTGAGGATTTTTGTTTTCTTGAAATTGAGATCCAGTCTATGTTGTAGGGGATAGCCTGGTACTAATTGATTTTGGTCAAACATTCTTCTAAGTGGTATAGCACTGGTCTGTTCATTTGCTGTACAGAGGTAACTTGTGGATGCTGTAATGCTAAACACTGTGACACTGATGTGTCAAATGTGATAATGGTCACCCATAGTGGACAGTGTTTGGTGTAGCTTCCTGATTAAATAAGCCTGGAAGCAGGAGCGACATCCACTTTTGAAATGGCTTGCCTCTGGAAACTCTATGAACGTGGAGAAAGGATGAAAGTTATACAAGAGTTCACGTCTTTCATTTATAGAGTCACTATGAGTCGTCTACGTCTCAACAGCACTTAACAACACAGTCTTTTATCTTCTGCAGCAAGAATTTTGAGTCTTCCTTGTTTTCAACAAACAAGGTTGTGTCATCTGCATAATGCAAATTGTTGATGCATCTTCCTCAGATCATGATGCCATATTTTTATTCATAAAGTTCAGCTTCTATATAGTCCCAAAATTTTACTCTAGAATGTAAGAATCCAACAAGCACTACTTCTATTATTATAACAATGTTTCATCTATGGAGTTATATTACCATTTCAACATGCAGATCTTGGATTTAAATTTGACCTTGAAAAAGCATGAACTTGCTGAAAAGCATGCACAGATCAGTTTCCAGTATATAATTTTCTAGATTTGCCTACTGGTAATAAAATATGGGATTGCAGAATCCCAGAGGCACAGGGTTTGAGACCACCAACTGCTTTGGGAGAGAAAAATGGGCAATCTCCTTCTATGCAATTAATCGCCTCTGAAAACCTGGTGGAGTGTTAGTTACGAATCAGTTCAGATTTTATGGTACACAATAACAACAATATTATATAATATATCTTCATAGGTATTAATTATTATATGTTGTTGTTGTTGCTGTTATGTGTCAACAAGTCACTTGCAACTCATAGCGACCCTATGTGCAAAAGCCTTGAAACCTGCTCTATCCTGTGTTAATTTTACTGTCTCTGACACACCTACTCTCATTACCCCAGTTACTGAATTCAATCTATCTCATCTAGGGACTTCCTCTCTTTCTCTGTCCCTCAAGCCTTCCAAGCATAATGTCCCTCTCCAAAGACTGATCCCTCCATGCAACATGCCCAAAGTATGTCAGACGAAGCCTCAGAATCCTTGCCTCCAAGGAGCAACCTGGCTTCACCCTCCCTAGGATGAACCTATTTTTTTCTCCTAGCCACCCATGGTATATTCAACACTCTTTTCCAGCATCACAGCTCAAAGGCATCAATTCTCTTTCCATCATCCCTAGTCATTGTCCAGCTCTCTGACACATAGCAAGCAATTGTGAAGACTATGGCCTGGATCAGGTGCACATTAGTTTCCAGACTGATGTCATTGCCCTTCAGTATTCTGGAGATGTCTCTGACAGCCAACTTCCTGAATGTAAGTTGTTTTTTGTTTTTCTGGCTGCTGGTACCCAAAGTATTCATTTCATGCCAAGCAAACAAAAGCTGTTAACAGTCTCAATCTCTGCATTATCTGTCATAATGCTGCCAATAAGCGCAGAGGTGAGAATTTTTGTTTTCTTGATAATTTATTGTTTAAAATACATTTTTCCCTTAAATATTACTAAATATTCACCTCTTCTTTGGCTCTAATTATTGGTGCATATATCTGAGTGATAGTGGTATTCATGAGACTTTCTTGTATGTGTATGGATGTTATCCTATTGCTCACAGCACTGTATTTCAAAATGGATCTAGAAATGATATTTTTAACTATAAAAGTGACTTTGTTCTTATTCACCTTTTCAACTCTGGTGTAGTAGATCATATGATTGCCTGACTCAAAAGGTCCCATTCCAATCCATCTCATTTCATCACTTCCTAGAACGTCAATATATATATATATGTTCCATTTCTTTTTTAACAATGTCCACCATTCCTACATTCATGCTTTTCCCATTTATGTTCCAATCATTAGTGTTTGCTTACAATTGTTTGTCCTCATTTGTGTTTCCAAATTCAAGGGCTCAGCCTCAGGTGTCATATTTGCTTGTCTACTGTAAGTGTACTCTATCATACATAAAGTTTTTGAAGGCCTATTATTTCAGAAGTGGATGGCCAATCCTCCTTCCTAGTCTGTCTTAATTTGGATGCTTAGCTTTGGAGCAGTATCTGGAAAACAAACCTTTTACCAAAAGGAGCAGATGAATGACAGTTCCCAATAACATGTAGATTCAGTGTTGGTCTTTTCCTTTGTTGTGTGTGTCAAACATGCAACGAGTGTCTGGAATGCAAGAACTGGGATTAGGGAAAAAGGAGAAGTAGTCAGAAAACATGGACTTGGTGACATAAAAGAAGCTAGATATAGAATGTTGGGATTTTATAAAATCAATTATTTACTTTTTTGCAAATACCTTTTAAAAGAACCATAAACAGCAATTATATACATGGATTTCACCTGATGGTATGCACAGACAACAGATCAAGTACATCTTCGGGAAGAATCACTGGAGAAGCTCAGTATCAGTTGTGAAAACTAGACCATCTCCTGAATGTGGGACAGACCATCAATTACACAAATGTTCAAAGTAAAGCTGAAGAAGATTAAATCAAACCAGAAGAACAAAAATTAGACCTTAAGTCTATCCAATCTGAATTTAAAAACCATCTCAGATGAGATCGGGTACGTTCAGGGTGGTATGGCCATATAACATAGAAATTCCATATGACCCAGCTATTCCCTACTTGGAATATACCCGGAGAATATGAGAACTGAGGCACAAACTGAGATTTGTACACCAATGTTCATAGCAGCATTATTCACCATCACAAGAATATTGAAACAGCCCAAATGTCCAACCACAAATGAATGGGTTGAGAAAATATGGTACATTCACACAATGAAATACTATGCAGCATGCAGGAGCAATAACTTTGTAAATTATTACCTAACTTGGGACGGACTGGAGAGCATTATGCTGAGCGAACAAACTCAGTCCCACAAGGATAAATACTGTATAAAACCGTTATTGTAGAATGAATATAAGAATCCAGAAGGGGTGGGAGAGGCTGGAAGCAGAGGTATGTGGATGTGCAGGGAGCTGAGGATTCATTATTGGGTTGTACAATTTGATGGATGGAGGGTGAGGAAAATGGAAAGAATTTGTTCAAATTTGTATTTGAGTTTTGTAA
>NW_006399807.1:13743273-13803632 GCF_000299155.1 Elephantulus edwardii | reverse complement strand
AAAACAACTATGAGATATCATGTCTCCCCAGTAAGAATAGCAAAATTTAACAGAACAGCAAACATCAAATGCTGGCGAAGTTGTGGAGAAACTGGAACCCTTATTCACTGTTGGTGGGAGTGTAAAATGGTAAAACCACTATGGAAGACAATATGGCACTTTCTCAAAAAGTTGCAAATAGAGATACCATTTGACCCAGCAATTCCACTACTGGGAATATATCCCAAAGAAACTATAACTGCCACCCAAGCAGATATATGCACACCCATGTTTATCGCAGCTTTGTTTACAATATCAAAGAGTTGGAAACAACCTAAGTGCCCATCAACAAACAAATGGATAGAGAAGCTGTGGTATATTCATGCAACAGAATACTATGCTGCATTGAAAAGCAAGGAACTCATGAAATATTATTCAAAATGGGTGACCCTGGAGGACATCATGTTGAGTGAAATAGCTCTGTCACAAAAGGACAAATACTGCTTAGTGCCACTGTTGTAAAATGGGACTGAAATCGGGGTTGGGGAAAGACCGAGAAAGATGGAATAAATCATGTATACTGCATTTAAACAGATGAGAGAGGGTACTGCTTAAAAGGGATATATGATTAGGTATTGTTTTCATGACAGGAGTCCAGAACAAAGGTTGCATAGTGGAGTGGACTTGGGGGAAGATATTTTATAACAATTAAAGAATTTTTCTTTTCTTTTTCAAAGATAAGAACAAACTGGAGGGGTGGGGTGGGCAAGGGAAAAAGTGCAACAATGAATAAATGTAAATACCAAATCTCTGTAAATTTTTATTAAAATTAATAATAATAATTTTAAAAAAGAAGATGGAAGGAGTACACAGAATCACTAAACCAAAAACAATTAGCTGGCTAGGAAGAATTTCATGAAATAATACATGATCAAGAAGCAATGGTGATAAAGGAGGAAATCAAGCTGCTCTGAAGGAATTGGTAAAAAACAAGGCCTCAGGAATTGATGGGATACCAGTTGACATATTTCAACAAACAGATGCCTCCTGGATGTGCTCACCAGATTGTGCCAAGAAATCTAGATGACAACTACCTGAACAACTGACTGGAAGAGATCCGTATTTATCCCCATTCAAAAAATAAAAATAGGACTCGATAATGTCAAAATTATTGAACAATATCACTAATAGCATACATAAGCAAAATCCTGCTAAAGATTCCAAAAATTTCTGGAACAGTATATCGCCAGAAAACTACCATAAATACAAGCCAAGTTTAGAAGAGACTGTAGCACCAGTCATTATCGCCAGTGTCAGATGGATCTTGCCCAAAAGCAAAGAATACCAGAGGAAGGTCTATCTGTGTTCCAAACACATCAGACTCTGTGATAACAACCAATTGTTATTAACTTTGAGAAGAATGGGAATTCCAGAAACACTTGATTATGCTTTACAAAACCTATATTTGGACCAGGAAGCAGTCCTCATAATAGGGCAAGGAAACACTGCCTGGTTCAAAATTGGGAAAAGGAGTTCATCAGGGATATATCCTGTCTCCATACCTTTTTAATCTCTATGCTGAACAGATCATTCGAGAGGCAGACCTTGATGAGAAAGAATGTGACAGCAGGATTGGAGGAAGACTCATCAACAAATTGCATTATGCAGATAACACCAACTTGTTTGTAGAAACTGATGAGGACCTGAAGCATTTGCTTTAGATCAAGGAGTGTAGTCTCCAATATGGGTTGAAGTTCAGCATCAAGAAGACAAAGAATCTCACCACTGGGCCAGTTGACAGCACCATGATAGATAGAGAAGAGATCGAGTTTGTTAACAATTTCAGCTTGCTTGGCTCCACAATCAATACTCTTGACACCAGCAGTCAGGAAATCAAAAGACAAATTGCATTGGGAAGTCCACTGTCAGCTTTAGCTCTCCAAAGTGCTGAAGAATAATGATGTCAGTGTAGAGACTAAGGTGCACCTGATCCAGACCATGGTCCTCACAATTTCTTGTTATGCATCAGAGAGCTGGACAACAACTAAGGATGACAGAAAAAGCAATGTCTTTGAGTTGTGTTGTTGGAGAAGAATATTGGACATACAATGGACTGTCAAGAGAGGGGGGAAAAGGTCTGCATTGAAGAGGGTGAAACCAAGGTTCTCCTTGGAGGCAAAGATTTTGAAGCTCCATCTCACTTACTTGGGCATGTTGCCAGGAGAGCTTAATCCTTGAAGAAGGACATCATGTTTAGAAAGATGTAGGAATAGCACAGGAGAGGAAGATACTGGATGAGATGGATTGACATAATAACTGGGGTAAGTGTGTCACAGTCAGTGGCTTGGGGCAGGGCAGGGTTCAGAAATATTGTACATAGGGTCACCATGAGTCACTGGTGACTCGATGGCACATAACAACAACTACTAAATATAGAAGCATTTCCCTTTTTATCTACTCATTGAGAAAAGCATCAAAGTGAAGATATTCATGTTCAAAGAGTTTGGCAACCACTGATGTATACCACTTCTCTTTTCTAGCACTGATAACATTCTGTGTCACGGCAAGTGGTGCTTATAAATTCAACAAGAGATGACAAATAATAGGCATAACTATCCCCAAAGCATGACTACTCCAAATCCTGGATGCCTCAGAAAACCAGGCTGGGAAGTCACAGCTCAATCTGTCCAGTAGTTGAACACTACTCTGGGTGCACTTGGAAGCCATCGCCTAGTACTTCCCTTGATCCAACCAAAGCAGCAAAGCAGCCAGACTCATCATCACCTTCTTAAGTCAACTAGTTGGTAGAGTCTATTAAAATCCTTAATCTGGAAACGGGAATGGTCCATTATGCCAGCAACATTTAGACCACAAGTAAATGTTCAGCTCAGCAGGGGTCCAACTCAATAGGTGGACTTTAATGGTTATGAGCTTGAGGTCTCATTTTCACCTAATTGACAGAAACATTCACTAAAAAGATATATGAGGTGTCATGGCCAGCCCCAGGTTCTCCTATCCTGATAACTCCTGCTACGGTGCATGTTGACTCAGATGAAAGCAGCCAATTATCCCCAGCCTGTGCCTTTTTTACTATAGAAATACATCCAGAGGCTTGTTCTCATAGGATTGTAATACCTATGAAAAACTTCAGGCAGTCTAAAACAAATAACAGATGCCCTCCTAATTCTTATTTTTCCCCCTACTAATTCTTAACATGATACTTATTTCTTGACCAGAAGAATGACCCAAACTTTCCAAGATATTCCAACTATTCACCTATCACAAAAAAGAAAATAATAAATAGTAGAGTACAAGTTTATTATCCTGAAGAATAAAGACTTATAGAACTTTCTTGGAGAGGTGAATGTCCAAGACAATGTATGCTAAGACACAAGCACCAGTAAGATACTCAGTTCCAAGATAAAGTCTAATCTCTCTGCTGGAGGTTATATATTAGGGAAAAGTTAAGTCATACTTTGAATGGTGCCATCATCCATTGCCTTTGAGGATGAAGGGAGGTGAGGGTCAGCAGACACCTGTAAAAAAAAGCAATTAGAGAAATGTTCCAGAAGGGCCTTGGCCATGAAGGGACCTCTTGATTTTTGGCTAGCCAAAAGTAAAAAGGAAGAAAATATCAGATGATGAGGATAATCTAGGTAAAATGCAGACTTTTCAATTATTCTGGTAGAGACATTCTTGCAAGAAGTAAGAGTATTTTTCCTGCTTAAGTTCTCAGTTGCAAAAAAGAAAAAGAAAACAAAAAAGAATGTTTTGCCTTGAAGTGATGTGACATTTGATTGTCTTTTGATACTAAAAATGTTAAAGTTGCTGGTTTTAGTTGATACCAAGTCAATTCCTACTCACAGGGACTCCATGTGTAGAGGAGAAGAACTGCTCCATCGCTTTTCAAGGCTATGATCTTTCAGAAGTAGATTGTTGGGCTAATTTGCAATGTGTCTCTTAGTGAGTTTGGATCACTAGCCTTTTGGTTAAGAGTCAAGCCTTTAACTATATGCACCATTCAGGGACTCCTCAAAATGTTAATATAGAACCCAAAATAGATGTTGACCTACTGCCAGAGATTAGGGAACTTTCGTGGCTTAGTGGTAAGGAATTGTGCTGCCAACCCAGAGGAAGGTGGTTCGAATCCACCAGTTGCTCCACAGGAGAAAGCTGGCCCATCTCTTCCAATATGATTTACTATCTCTGGAATGCACTAGAAGATGAGCTATGATTCAGTTCCAACTTGATAGTACAGTACACAACAATATCATCACAAATTATAGGGAAAATAGTTCAACTAGGAGTTGTCCTTATGAAGGGTAAAGCCGTTAATAAAGTAAGGTTTTTTTAATACTTGCTTATTTATAAAGTTTGTATACACTGTTTTTCCACACCAGCTCTTTCCCATTTGCCTCATCCACCCTCTCCCCTCAAATTGTGTGACTCTCTGATTAATCAGCCCCACCCCCTGGCTATCCTCACCCCTATACTTCCACCCTCCCCTTCACCCTCTTGGATCCTTATACTCACTCTACAATAATGGTTTTATGCAATATTTGTCCTTGTGGGACTGAGTTAGTTCACTCAGCATAATGTTCTCCAGTCCCTCTCAAGTTAGGCAGTAATTTAAAAAATCAGTGCTCCTATCAATCAGAACTGGCTTTGACAAGCACTGTGGCAATTGAACAATTAAAAGAGACATCCGGGGGTGGGAGGGGGAAGAAGAATGAACTAAGGAGGAGGGTAGAGAAAACAGTGCAACAATGAATGAATGAAAACCCAAAATCTCTGTAAATGTTCATTAAAACTAATAAAATTTAATAATAATTTTTAAAAAATCAGTGCTACTCTGTGCCGCCATAGTATTCCATCATGTGACTATATAATAATTTCTCAATATATTCAATTGTCGTTGGACATTTAGGCTGTTTTCATGTTCTTGCAGAGGTGAATAAAACTGCTATGAACACTGTGGTATAAGTCTCTGTGCCTCAGTTCTCTTTTTCTCAGGATATATTCCAAGTAGTGGAATAGCTGGGTCATTTGAAATTTCTATGTTCAGCTTTCTAAGGAAACACCAAAACTGCCTTACAGAGTGGTTGTTCCATTTTACAAGTCCACCAACAATGTAAAAGAATTCCTATCTCTCCACAAATTGTCAACTTTATTTGGAAAGGAAAGAGACCCCAAATAAGCAAAGCACTTTTGAAAAACAAAAATGAAGTAGGAAGCATAGCACTGCCTGACCTCAGAACCTACTACACAGCAGCAGTAACCAAAACAGCTTGGTGACAAGCACATAGACAATGGAACAGAATAGAGAACCCAGAAATAGATCCAGCTATCTATAGTCAACTGATATTTGACAAGAAACTAAAACCTATCAAATGGAGAAGTGGCAACCTCTTCAACAAATGGTGCTGGCAAAACCGAACTGCTACCTGGAGAAAGCTGGAACAAGATCCATTTATCACTCCATACACAAAAATCAACTCAAGGTAGAGACCTGGGAGTAAAGCCTAAAACCATGAAGTTTGTCAGAGACAAGGTAGGATCAAGCTTAGAAGACCTAGTCTATGGTATAAAGAGACTACCAAATACAGCCAGAAGTACACAATCTGGAGAGGACAGAAATTGATGAATGGGACCTTCTAAAGATCAAATCCCTGTGCGCATCAAAAACTCTTTCCAATAGAGTGAAATTAACCTACTGACTGGGGGAAAAAAATTGACAATTTCAGACAAGGTTGCAAAGCTTTCAAAAGTTTACAGAATCCTAGGGAGCTCCCACAAGAAAAAGACTGATCACACAATCACAAAATGGGCAAAAGACATGGAAGGACTTTTTTTAAGATGTCCAACAGATACATGAAGAAATGCTCAAAATCACGGGCAAAAAGAAAGATGCAAACCAAAACCACAATCCCAGTAGCAGTGGAGAAGTTTAACAGGACAGCAAGTAATAAAGCAGATTTTTAAGTGAGTCCTTTCTAATTTAATAATTAAGGAGCTATCTGTGAGAAACAGGAAAGGAAGGAAGGGGAGGAGGAAGATAAAGAAAAGAAAGTAAAACATCTTGGGATTAGATAACTCTGAATTTAAGTTAATCTTAAAACTAATTTGCTGTAAGACCTTAAGTAGGTTATAAAACTTACCTGAATCTCAGTTTCTTCCTCTATGAAAAGGAGGTAATATTTATTGTACAAAGTTGTTGAGATAGTTAAGTGAAATAAGGTTTCTGAAAGTAACTATTATGATGTTTGATTTAAAATAGAAGTTTAGTATTTGCTACTACACTTTCTACTTTTTCACCAAGAGTTAGAGGGTCTTAATCCATATTACTTCGAGAATTCAAAATTATGGCTGTGCCAAGATGCCAAAAAACTCTTGCTACAATCTTGCTACAGATACTATCTTGCTATAAATATTATCCATATTTCTCAAAGAGCCCTTCTAGGTTTTGCTTGTTTTCCTGCACAGTTTTATAAATCTAGTTTTCCGGCCTCTAAGACAATGTGCTACCTATTCTGAAAATTTGGGGAGACTGATTCTATGCTTTTCCTTTTCAAGGGAGTTCTAATGTAGTGGTTCTGAACATCTCTCCAGGTTTCCACACAAATAAAGTAATTAAAAGTGGGAGAAACGCTCCATTTTCTGCAATCTATCCATGTTCCCACCATATATCATATCCACAGTCCCTTGATCAGTGTTTCGTTAATTCACTTTTCCCTCTTGGGGACTCTACATGACAACTGTCAAATTTGAGACAGCTAGATGTCAGACAGATACCGACCACAATATTTTCATCCTTAGATCACATGACACCTCTATACCCTCTTCAGTAACTTACAGTAGTCTCTCTCACTGTCTTTATACATTAGAGATAAAACTATCATTTTTTTTTCCTTTAGAACCTCAGTTCTTTTCATTATGTCTGACACACATTGTTGGTTTTGTTGCTATGTACTGTCAAGTTAGAACTAACTCTTCACTAATCCTTCCAGTGGAGTTTGAAAGGCTATAACAAGATTTCTCCTTTCTCCCACAAAGCAACTGGTGGATTTGAATCATGTACGTATCTTCAGGCTGGCAGTGCAACTCCTTACCACTAAGCCACCAGAGCTCTCCTATGTGCTTTGTACATAGTGAGTGTTTCATGAATGCTAAGTTAATATTGTTCATAATTTATTGTACATAAGTTGATAGAATTTATGAAATATCTGCCTTCCCAATCAGAATTAACCAAATAATAGCAAAAACATTCACTAGCATAGAACACTTACATACATATAGATTCAGCCTTTACTTCTAATTGAGAGATCTTACAAAGTGAACCTTATGAGAGACAGAATGTGAGAGGATTGTCTTGTTTTCTAAGTCTTGCAAGTTTTCCACCTTTAACAGAGTGAGATCTTACCAAGTTTGTTTAGCTCATTCTCTATTAGTGGAAAATATTTTCCTTTTCCTTCTTTGACAGGTATATGCCTTACCTATGTTCCAGCTTTTGCAAGTTTTGCTGTGTGTCTGTTCTACAGAAGAAACATACATGGAGGCATATTAAGAAGCTGACTAGGTTGGCCAAGGTCAAACAGCTAGTGAGTGACACTACTGGTATATTTAAATCCAAAACTTATATCTGATTTATCTCACATTCTGTACTTGAAAATAAACTGGACTCTGCTAAATAAAATGTGAATTATATGGGTTTTCATTTATTTAAGAAGAAAAGTGATCTTGCAACATTCACATTATAAAAGTAGTTGAAAAATAATGTCTTCTTGTACAAATTAGGCGACAATGCCTGCTAAGAGGACAAAATATTAGTTATGTCTGCTGGCATAGGTCAGTCAGTCTTTTCACTGGATACGTTTCAGGGTGTGCACTCGTGCTCTTTCATGACCCTTGAGGCTACCTAGGGCTTGTTGTGTCAGTTGCCCTGGAGTCAGTTCCAACTCCAGGTCTCTTCCAATGTGCAGAACAGAACTGCTCTGTAAGGGTTTTAAGGCTGTGACATTTCAGTTGGAGATAGCCAGGCCTTTCTTCCAAGGCACCTCTAGGAAGGTTTGAACAGCCATCATTTAGTTTAGTAGTCAAATACTTAACTATTTGCACCACCCCGGATTCTTTTACTCATTCACTGCCATCCAGTAGATTCTGACTCACAGCAATCCTCCACTAGGTTTCTGAAGATGTAAATCTAAATGTGAAGAGACTGTCCATCTGTCTTTCTTTTTTGGAGCTA
Organism: Elephantulus edwardii; assembly: GCF_000299155.1. Classification (NCBI taxonomy): domain Eukaryota; kingdom Metazoa; phylum Chordata; class Mammalia; order Macroscelidea; family Macroscelididae; genus Elephantulus; species Elephantulus edwardii. Next base: position 13,795,408 of record NW_006399807.1, on the reverse strand, counting down.
GTGTTGCATTTGAACCACCAGCGACTCACAAACTTTGTGTTAGCAATGAAACACCTTGTGGACGACACCACACGAGGTAGGCCCTGTAGCTTCTTTAGCCAGGAATATTTCAGCAAATTTCCCCATGATTGATGTTGCTACATAGTTTGCTGGTGTGAGACTGGTTGTCTAATGCAGGCAGTTGAAGGGAGGAAGGAAGGGGGGGAAAGGAATCAAAGAGTCTGGTCAACCACTGCTTTTCTCATAATTATTCTAAACAACAAACTCTCTGTGCAGACCCTAGAGGGGGGGCTCTTCAACTCTTTTGAAAGAAGGTCTTTATTTCATCTTTACAAAGTCTTGAAATCACCAAGAGTAGGGGAAGCCAACTATAAAACACCTCAGTGGTGCTGGGAAGGGGCGCCTCTGCTGGCTAAGCTTTATTTCCTAAATGAAAAGTAATATATCCACTGCAGCTAAAAATCTTACACATTGAACCTAGTTAAGTGTCCTAATTCTATAATGCTTGTTGTAGTAAGGATTCTCGGTGAATTTTAAGATTCAGGCAGGAAAGGAAGAGATGAACATTCACTGAACATTTTTACTACTTTTTACAGATGGAATCACATTGAATATTCCAAATATTTGAGGAAAAGCATGTCTTTAATAAATAGCCATGCCAGAATTTTAAACTAGGACTTTTGTGATCAGACTTTTAAGAGAGAGAATATATGTTTCTTATGGAACTACAATTTAAGAAAAGAACTAGTGTATGTGAATATATTCCATATATTTAAGCTATAATCTATAGTAGCATAGTCCATAGCAAGTTGCACTGCTAACTCAAAATCCCAGCTTCTCCAGTGGTTAGAATCCATCAGGAACTCTTCAAAGATAGGCAGTCTCCTTTCATTATGCTTTACAGCTTTGGAAATGCAATGGAAAGTCACTATGAGAAATTACTTGATGGCAATAAATGAGTGTTTCAATTTATTGAGATATATGTGCCAATTCATTTGAGGAAAATAGTTCTGAATTGAGCATTTCTACAAACAGAGTTCCATGTTAGGTGGTTTGAGTCTAATCTGTTCTATATCTTCTGGTTACAGTCTCACAAGCGTTGGTTCATGGAGCTCTGCTGTTGATAGTTTTTAGGGGGCTTTATTGCTAACCCAAAGGCTGTGTGAGTTCACCAGTGGATTCAAAATGAAAGAGAGGCAATTTTGTGAAATTTAAAGTCTTAGAAATCCAGTGGAGGATCAGCTCTGAGTTGGTTCCAACTCCACAAAAATAAGTAGAGAGAATTGGTTCACAAGAGCCCCTGGTGGCACAATAATAGTTAAGGGCTTGGCTGCTAACACAAAAGTAGATACACTCATCAGCAGTTCCGGAAAAGGCCAAGCAATCTGCTCCTGGATTATAGCCCTGGAAACTGTATTCTGTCCTATAGAGTCACTGTGAGTCAGGATGGGCTTGCTGGCACACAACAACTGAGTTGTTTCTTCTTCTGCCACAAAAGAAAAAGATGCAAGAAATCTGATCATTTAGAGTACGGAAAGACTAGTCTTTTCTGCAACCTGAATTAAAAGCTTTTGAAACTAATATACAGTTATTTTTAGATTTGTCTCCATTACCAGATTATAAGTGGTGAAAAATATGGGCTGTGAATTTTCTCTGGTGCACAGCACAGTGCTTTGAGCAACAATCACAGTATAGAAAAGGTACTTCACACAGAATATAATGAATTTATCAGAAAATAGAAATGTTTAGTGCTTCTGTTTCAAAAAAGGGAGCTCTGGTGTCATAGTGGTAAGGAATTGTGCTGCGAATGCAAAGGTACATAGTTCAAATCCATCAGTTTCTATGTGGGAGAAAAATGGACAACGTCCTTCCACAGAATTCACTGCTTCTGAAAATCAACTGAAGAATCAGTGACTAGTTGGTTTCAATTGATGGTGGTACACAACAAAAACAATCTCTAAAATGTAATATTTTCCCCTTGTGGCAGAGACATTTACTAGTGGACAAATGTACATGTGCTCCCTTAAACTTCCCAGAATTCCTGCAGTTACAAACAACTGTAGGACTAGTTAAGGAGTCCCCAGTGGTGAAATCGGTTTCTCCTTGTGCTGCAACCCAAAACGTTGGCAATTCAAATTCACCAGCTGCTCTACAGACATCTCCTCTCATCAAAATGTATAGTAGTGACCTAATGGAAGATGCCAATGAGGAGGAGTCTACTCTATGAAAACAGGTTTCAAACTTGATGCCACATTTGCAAATGGGAATCACAGAGCAACTGTTCAAGCAAAACCTATACATAGACCAAGAAGTTGTTATCTGAACAACAATAAGGAGGGGCAGCCAAAGGGAAGAAGATACTCAAGATAGGGATTGGCACAGGGACTGTAACAATGCATGCTTTGAAATCTGGAAAAGTATGTATATTGGGTTGTATTCTTTCTCCCTACCTACTCAATAATTTGAGAAGGTGGACTATATGAAAAAGAATGTGGCATCAGGATTGGAGGTAGATGTTTCAACAAACTGTGTTATGCAGGTGACACAACCTTGCTTGCAAAAAGTGGAAAGAACTTGAAGCACTTTATGAAGAATATCAGAGCCTACGCAGCCTTCAATAAGATTTGCACCTCAACGTAAAGAAAATAAAAATTCTTAAAATTGAACTAAAAGGCAATATTGTGACAGGTGGAGAAAAGATTGACATGCTCTGTTACTCTCAAGGGAACTAATACCTAGAGTTAATCACCAGAGGCAGAGAAAATAAGCAGTACCCATTTACTTCAATAAAGTGAAATGGAGCCGTCTTTCATTTAGAATAGATGTAAACTTTTCAAACTAAGTTTATGAAACTCTAATGTTATCACATTTTATATGGATTGCATCTCAACATCAAGAAAACAAACATCCTCATCACCAGGCCAATTAGCAGAATCATGATAGTTGGAGAAATGATTGAGGTTTTTATTCATTTAAACTTGCTTGAATCCATAATCAACATCCTTGGCATGAGCAGTCAGAAAATTAGATAGGTTTCTTTGGGGAAATGTGCTGTCATGGACCTTTCCAAAGTGCTAAAGAACAATAATGTTAATCCAGAGACTTAGGTGCACCTGATCCAAGTCATCACAATTCTTACTATGCATAAGTTGAGAGCTGGATAATGACTAAAAATGACAGAAAAAGAATTGATGTCTTTGAGCTGTGGTGCTGGAGAAAAGTATTAAACATACCATAGACTGCCAAGAGAACAAACAGATCTATCCTAGAAAGATTGAAAGCAAGATGCTCCTTAGGGGCAAGGATTTTGAAACTCCAGCTCACATAGTTTGGTCATAGTGCTAGGAGGGACCAGTCCTTAGAGAAGGCCATCATACTTGGAAGAGAGGAGGGGAAGCGCAAGACAGAAAGACCCTGGGTGAGACAGATTGACAGAGTTACTGGTAGTGGAGTCAGGTGTGAGGTTGGCTCAGGATAAGGCAAGGTTCAGAGCCATTGTTGATAGGATTGCCATGAGTTGTAGTTGACTCGATGGCACATAAAAACAACTACAATGATATCACAGAAATGCCTCAAAAACTACTGAGGTGGCTGAGGCTAGACTAAGAAAATGACCTTGACAGGAATTCAAAGTAGAACAGTTTCAGTTTATCTACGTTTTACACTGGGGTCTAATGGAAGATTTTATTTGTAAGATAAATAAATAAAATGGCTACCACTGAGATGATCAGCCTCATAGTGATCCTATCTATGCATACCAGAGGAGGAATGTTGCCCTTTGGATTTTCAGTGTCTGATTTTCAGAAGTAGATGCATCACGGCTGTCTTTCAAGGCACCTCTGAGCCAATCTTTCAGCAAGGAGCCATATTTGTAAGTCATCTGTACAACTCAGGGCCTGTACTTAACAATAATATTAACTCTCTGGGTTTTTTTTAAAGGCTAAAATTCATTACTTAGCAAATCCACCTAGGAGAAAAATAGAAAAAAGAAAATAACTGAGTGAAAAAAAATTAGGTAAAAAATGTTGTTGTTGTTGTTATGTGCCATCGAGTTTTTGCGACTTATAGCAACCCTATGTAATAGAGCCCTAAACTCCGCTCTGTCCTGTGCCAACCTCATTGTCTCTGACATACCTACCCCCATTACCCCAGTCATTGAATCAGTCCATCTCATTGAGGGTCTTCCTCTCCTACGCTGTCCCTCCATCCTCCTAAACATGACATCCCTCTCCAAGGACTGGTCCCTCCTTGCAACATGCCCAAAGTATGTCAGATGAAGCTTCAGAATTGTTGACTCCAAGGAACATCCCGGCTTCACCCTCTCCAGGAAAAACCTGTTTGTTTTTACTTTTTCAAGTTAATTTTCATTTGATTCTCAGAATAGACATTTTCAACTTTTAAAGTATCTTTACCTTAGTTCACTTCAGGTACTTAAACGTATTGGTCCTTTTTCTCTCTAGTAAGTATCTTTCAAGTTTGACAGTCATCCATCTCTGAGTGAATCTCTTCTTGGTTATTGTAATTGTTATCTTTCTCCAATCTAATACAACTGAGGCCATTCAACTACTGTCACTGAGATATGGTCTAAGGAGCATCTCCAGAAAAAACGTTCTGCCAGAGTACAGAAGGACCAGGATATCATTTCTTGCTAAATGGACTGTCTCATTTTTTCCATTTGGAAAAAGATATCACCCAAACCCTCAGCCATCTGGTAGATTCCAACTCATAGTGACCTTCCATTGGACTCCCAAGGCTGTAAATCTCTATGTGAGGATAATTCCCATATTTCTTAAATGAAGCAACTGATAGATTTGAACTACTGACTTTTAGCTTAGCAGCACAGGACGTAATGCTTTTTATGTCCTAAAAGAATTACCTAAGTGCAGTATAATCTAATAGAAAAAGACCAAGTTTGGGGTTCTTATTATTTCTCTGTCAAGAACAAATTACATTACCTCTGAATTTTTTCCCTTCATTCGAAATATAAAATAGAGACAGAAAGAATAAAAGGGAGAAAATAATACCTACTCCATTTACCACATACTATGGCTGTGAAGATCAAATAATGAAAAATGTGAAATCTTTTTACTGTATAAATACAAATATTTGTATGTCTAGAACTAAAGACCCTCTTAGAAAGTTACAGAAACAGACCTTTGGTTGCATCTAGTTTCTTAAACGCAATACAAGGAATTATGCAGCTTATTCTGGGGCTGGAAGCCCTGCTCCACATCAAGTGTACAATGGGGCTTTCAGACAACCTTAAGAAAACAGACTGGGACTGATATGCAGTGTTCCTGCTTTCATTGGGGGAAATATAAACCAAAAGGAGCCACTTCACCCTCTAATCCGAAGTTATTTCCTCTCCAGTGTTGGTAAGAGTGCCTTGAAGTACCCATATTCAGAACGGCTGAAAAGAGTAGTGTAGAAAACTCATACTGGTTACTTATCGCCCTATTGTTCAATTCCCTAAAAAGTAGAGGAAGTTACTAAAACAGAGACAGAGTACTGACCTAATCTTTTCCTAATGTCCAAAGTCAAAATTAAAACCTCCCCCTTTTAGAGTTATTGACTGCTGTGGTGACTGAGGAAGGTCAAAGAGAAATTATATGAAGTAAGTGTACATTCACACATACACAAGTACACCACAACCTATCATTAAGCCTTTTTTTAAAACTCTCACTTGGTATAGTATGCCTTTAATGCTTTCATCTTTGATTTACCTAATTGCTAACTAAATTTTCAACTAATGTCAAACTTCCCTTCAAAATTAAATAAGTTTCCGTAAGCCCTGATACTGACAACCAACACCTAGAGAAGTGAATGATCCTCTGTTCGAGAGAGCAAAGAAGTCCCATAGTAGAATCCTGGAGTCTTGTGCCAGGCAGCATTTGATCTTTGCACATTCCATAAAAGAATGTCATCGAAACATCCCAAGTCCACCAACATTGGCCATGAGGTTTTTTTATCTGAAAAGTGTCCTTGTTCTAACTCATCTTGCACAAGCCCGACAAGCTTACACAGTCCCTTCAGTCATTTCTTATCTTATCGTGTAGCTCTGACACACTTACCCAGGGATATTTTTTCCAGCAGGTAGAGATAGCTCTGAAAGAAGTCATTGCGAATGGCTCTGTGGAGAATAAAAGACATGCTATGTCGGCAGAGTTCATCGTCGGTCTTCTGCCAGCGGGATCTAAAGGCAAAATGGGCTCCCAGGTGGGCCATGGTGGAGGAGGACGATAATTATTCCTGCAAGGAAAGGAAACTTGCCTGAGTGTTTTCTTTGAATTAGCCTTCTCTTCCTACTTGAACTTGAGACTGTCATTTTAAACCAGTCCCCTGTCCATCTATATCAGGACAGGCCTGTCATGGGGTATGGGAGGAGGAGGGGAAGCAGACACAGGGAGGTCAGGCTCTTGGCACATATGCCGTCTGATTGCTTGGGCGACACCACTCCAATCCAGCAGGTGCTAAGTAAAGATGAAAACAGGCTGAGTGAGCTCCTGCTTCATCCAGGAAAAAGCACGCCTGCCTCTCTCCTTTAGCTGCCATTCCAAACCCGCACCAGCACACCCTGCTAACACCCTGAATAGTTGCTTTAATTTGATGCCTAAATTGGAGTCGCCTAATTTCCATTTCAAAGAGTTTCGAATAATTTGCAGGAGATCCTATTCCCTGATTTCCATCACTCCTGGAACAGTGAATCCTCAAGTTACAAGGACCCTTCAAAGTCATTTTAACCACCCACACCCCTTTCATCAGTACAAGCTCACCCAAATCATTTCATAGAGATGGATATGTGTTTCTCATTTTGAAGGATCTTCAAGAGAAGCAAGTCTTTGAAAGTCTGTTTTGATGTTAAATATCCTCTTTGTCACTAAACTCTTCCATTTAGCTTGCTCTGTATAGTGCTCAGTCACTTCTGGCTGTTTCTTCTCCTCTTAAGTACATTCCTCTTAAGTGTATTTGGTGTCTGTGCTGGATTCTTCTGCTGTGACTGCTCTTTCAGATCCACTCTCTGCTCTTTAAAACCTGTTAGGGTCTGAATTAGGCAAGTCTGGCAAAATGAGGCAGAAGTCATGTTAAGAGCCAACAGAAAACAAAGGTCAAATAAAGTAGCCAAAGACCAGGCCCTACCCAATCAAAATGTAGGCAACAATAACAATGAACCAAAGTACCTCTATCTTAAGGCACATGAGTGGCATCACGAACAACAAACCTATATAAGAACCACCCACCAAATTTTAACTCTGCAACATCATCCCCTTGGCCCAAACTCAAGCCCAGAAGCACATCCAAATGAGGAGGCAAACTAGCCATACTAACCCACAACACTTGTGGTACATCTTTTCACCACTTTTTTACTTTTGAAGAAATGACCAGTCTGTCTCTTTCTGTCTCTTGTACCTTTTCTAATAAAAACATGTCATCTTTCATCTTCACTCCTGTCTCTTCACCTTTGCTCTTGGCCCAGTGCTCCAACAAGGGCTCAACCCACACTGGGATTATGAGCAGGACGAATAAGCTATGGAGAGCTGACCTAGGTCACCATCAAGGTATTTGTCCACAGTCTAGCTCCTTATCTCTTAACCTGTTCAATTGTTTGGGCAATGGGAGCCAAAACCAAGGCAGTTATCACACAGTAACAGCTCTACTCTGTGCTTTAGAAAGTTGTCTAAATCAGTAAACTACTTTGCCTCTGAGCTTCCAGTTGAATCCAGTCAATGAGTAAGGTCAATAGAAGATCTTAGAAAAGACTCAAAACTCCAACTCATTGCTGTTGAATCAGAGCCAACTGACAGCTGACCCCCCACTGGTTTCTGAGACTTTAAATCTAATGGGAGAAGATTGTTCTCTTTTTACTAAAATCAGCTGGTGGATTGTTCAAATGGCCAGAGAAGTGTGGCTTTGGGGTTAACAGCCCAGGACTAGGCCACTAGCATCTTTCTTAGGGAGGCACCATGAGCTGACTGCCTCCCTTAACAGAAAGTGCCAGCTCCCATCAGGAGCCCCTCCTGGTTCTGATAACCTCTTCCTCCAACTACTGCTTCAGATCTTGAAGTTGGACATCAAACCAACCTCAGCTCAACACAATCAAGGTTTGTCAGAGTAGCACTATACTCCACAGGATTTTCAGTGACTGATCTTAAAACAATCACAAAACAAAAAATAAACCAACTAAATCTCGGACTTTTCTTCCAAAGTATCTCTGGGTAGACTGGAATCTCTAATCTTTTGCTTACCAAAAGATTACCATGAGCACGTTAACCATCCGTATCACTTAGGGTTTCCCTCTTCAGAGATACTGTCCTTGCTGGATGCCATCAAGTCAACTTCAACTCATCATGACCCTATCCTTCACTTTCCTCATAATCTCCTATACCTTAGAATAACAGTGATTCTCCAATATGTGCTGCTGTTGATTGAATTATGACTCTCAGAAAAAGATCACTTAAGCACCTTTGTCTGTGATTATGCATCTGTTTGGAAAAAAAATAATGTCTTTGTCACATTAATTAGGACATCCCACAGTAGGGTGGTTCCTAAACATAATCTTTTCTGGGTGCTCTATTATGAAAAGGGAAAACATAAACAGAGATACGCAGTAGGGAAATGCCATATAGCAAGGGAAGCAAGATGCATCTATAAGAAGCAAAAGAATGCCAAGAATTTCCTGCAACAACCAGAACCTGGGGGAAGCCCACAGAGCCATCAACAGGGTTTGGACCCTGAGTTGGACTTTTAGTATACAGAAATATGGAAAAGAAAATAAAATGTGCTTTTTAAAGCCACCCACTTTGTGGTACATTGTTAGGACAGTATTGAACTATGGACTGCCCAGATTTGTAAATAGTCCCTTTATTAAACTGGCCTCAAATTTCCAGTTGACAAATGCCATCTGTTTCCTTGGGGACCATGACTATAGTAAAGTGCCTAACAAGAAAATAAGTAAAAACTCAATATATTATCTGCCCATACCAGGGAGCTGTGGTGGTCTAACGGGTAAAAAAAGCAACCAATCAATCAAACAAACAAACAAAAAACCAACTGCATTGCCAACCCAAAGGCAAACAGTTCAAATTCACCAGCTGCTCCTTGGGGAAAAGATGGGCAATCTTCTCCTGTGCAATTTACAGTCTCTGAAAATTCACTGGAGGATCAGCCATTAATTGGTTCCAAAACAACAGTGAGTATACCATATCTGTAACTACCACCCCACAGATAAAAATCCCACACACACACATCAAGGAAGGCAGTTTCTAATTTGGATCCTCTTACTTTCTGACTTCTGTTTGGTAATTCTGTCATTTTGTTTATGGGCTGGACTTATTTACTCACCTCTAAAGAATAATTGTGACAAAAGTGTTAAGATGTTACTTCCAAGATGAGGTTAAAAAAACAAAATAAACTTTATCTTCCTTCTTATGCATCTTCTCTTTTTCTTTGCTTGCTCTGTGGGAAGCCAGCTTGCCATGTTGTAAACTCTATTAAAGCAAAGCCCATATGGCAAGAAACTGAGGGAGGTCTTCAGCCAGCAGCCAGGGCTCCACCAACCCACAAGGAGCTAAGTCCTGCCAACAACCACATGAGTGAGCTTGGAAGCAAATCTTTCTGAGCTGAAAGATTGACTGCACCCTCATGAGAGACCAGGAGCCAGCAGAGTCACACCCAGATTACTGATCCACAGAAACTGTGAGGTAAGTGTTTGCTCTTTGACAAAATTAACTTTTGGAATAATTTTTATAAGACCTTAATGGAAAATTAATTCATGCATCAATAGTGGAATTTTAAAAAAAAGTGGAATTTAACCAAAACAGAAGAGGACTTGAAGCACTTACTAAAGTGCGGAAGCACTATAGCCTTATAAGGATTGCATCTCAACACAAAAACTGAAGAAAAACTCCAACTTTTTGCCATTGAGTTGCAACCAACAAATAGTTGGCCCTCCAGAGGGTTTCTGAGCCTGTATATCACACAGGAGACTATTGTTCACCCTCCCACTGGGCTACCAGCACATCTGAACCACTGGACAGGCAAAGTCTGAGTTACCAGTGCAGCTCCCTATGGGCTACACCAGTAGAGCTCCATAACTAATAGAGGACTTGAAGCAGCCTGACGTATGGACAAAGGAGAGTTGGTATCCTAGTGGGCAAGGAGTTTTGCTGCCAACTCAAAGGCAAGTAGTTCGAACTCACCAGCTGCTCCTAGAGATAAAGAGGAACAATCTCTTCAAGTGTGATTGACAGCCTCTAAAAACCTACTAATAGGTCAGAGATTTTTTTAGTTCTGACTTTTCAGCAATGAATAGTAGTATGTATGGATTACACCTCAACATCAAGAAATTAAAAATCCTCACAATTGGGCCAACAGGTAACATCATAATAAATAGAGAAAAGACTGAAGTTGTCAAGGATTTCATCTTACTTGGATCCACAAGCAGCTCCTAGGAGAAAAAAAAACAACAACAAACAACTAGTCAAGGGTAGACTGAAGGACATACTGCATTGAGCAAATATGCTGTCATGGACCTCTCAAAGGTGCTAAAGAGAAAGGATGTCAGTTTAAACACCAAGGTGTGCATGATTTGAGCCATGGTATCTTCAATTGTGTCAAACGCTTGAGAAGAGCTTGGGTGGTATAGTCCACAGGGTGGTGCACTGTTTACACAGAGGCAGCACCTCTCTCGTAGTTCAAATCCATTAACAGCTCTAGAGGAGAATGAGCACTCTCCTCCTGTGTAATTTATAGCCTTTGAAAACTTGATAAAGTTCATCTGTCAGTCAGTTCCAAACTGACAGCACTCTTTTTTATTCACATGCTTGTGGAAGTTGGACAATGAATAAGGAAAATTGAAGAATTAATGCCATTAAAGTTTGATGTTGGTCAAGAGTATTGAATACTCTTGTACTGACAAATTGGATACTCATGGACTGTCAAAAGAACAAACAGATCCATCTTGGAAGACATCAGTCAGGATGTTCCTTAGAAGCAAAGCTGATGAGGCTTCATCTTTGGTCATCTCATCAGGAGGGCTAGTCCTTGGAAAGGTCATGTTTGAAAAGGTGCCAACAGTAAACAAAGCAAAGACCTTCAAGGAGATGAAGTGACCCAGTGACAGCAACAATAGTCTCAAGCAGACCATAAAATGTGAGGATGGTGGAGCAAGTCTGGGCAAAGTTTTGAATCTGTTTCACCCAGAGTTGCCATGAGTCTCAGTCAACTTGATGGCACTTAGTAACAATAAGAACCTACGCCTTTCTATTAGATTCATTTGTCTTAGTTTTGCTTGACTCAATTGTTCGGAAAGGAAAGTGTTTTTTCAGAAATTTTTAAAACAAGAAAGTTTGTTTTACTGGATTGTTCAGAAAGGAAAAAGCATATCTACCACCTTCCTAGGAGAAGTGGCATCCACTTCCATAATAGTTTGCCTCCAAAAACCCTATGAACCTGGAGAGAGGATGAAAGGTACCCAAGTGTCGAGGACTCTCCTTCATAGGGTCGCTATGAGTCACCTGCGACTCGGCGGCACTTAACAACAACAACAACCAACTTCCTAATGTGAAGAGGCTCCATCAACATCAACCAAACAAAACGGGAGCTCTGGTAGGCTAGTGGCAAGAAGCTGCACTGCAATCCCAGAGGTACATGGTTTGAATCCACACAGATACTATGCTGGAGAAGGAGGGGCAATCTCCTCCTGTACCAGTCAAATCTGATTTGATAGTACACACACACAAAAGAATAAAATAAAAAAGACAAAACAAAAAACAAACAATTCCCATGAGGGCAAACTTCCCTACACTCACATACCTTCTTTTATCAATGCTAATATCAAAATTCCCTCCCACGGCTCTCACTATTAGGTCTGCTAATCCGTTACAATGGCTTCTCAGAATTCACAGACAATACTCATTACTCATAACCCTGGGGTTTATTGGAGGAGTAACAGGTTACAATCCAGGTTGGAAACAGGATACAATTCTTTAGTCAGAACAACATTCAGGTGTGCTCACAGACCCTATGACCTTCCGTTTCTCAGCGTTGGATCAGTGTTACGAAGTTTTTTGAGTCCTATCAATTATGGCATCTCCCTTGAGTCCTCCAGTAAGACTCACCAAAGACCTATGGCTTGGCAGTTTTAGTTCAGCTCTGTCTCCCGTTCTTAGCTACCTCAGCTGCTACTGCCCTGTTGTCATTTGGTCTAAGTCTCTATTTCACGTAGAAATCTCTGGCTTAAAAAGACATCCACTCTTCTTTCTTGATAGTAACGAGATTCAAATTTTTGCCTCTGAACCTGCTCAAGGTAAGCCTGGTAGTGGTTCTGTGGAAAGAAGCTGCATGGCTAACCCAAACGCATGCACTTTCAATCCACCAGCTGCTCTATGGGAGAAAGATGGGCAGTCTTCTCTTGTGTGATTTACTGCCTCTGAAAACTCTCTGGAGGGTCAGTTATGAGTTGGTTCTGACTCAGAAGCACTCGACAACACAGAATGGCAAAACTGACCAATCCCTTTAGTAATCTACACACCTTACTTACTTGTTTCCACCCAAAAAAGTGCTATTTAACCCATTCACATGAAGTTTGAGGCCACCAGCTGCTCCACAGGAGAAGGATAGATAGTCTCCTCCCATGAGATTAACTGCCTCTGAAAACCCACCAGAGGGTTCTGACTCTACAGTACACAACAACAACCCAGCCATGTTGTGAAAATCAAACAATGGCTAGAAGATCTACATTAGATAATTCATTATAGCATAGAAGAATTCCATTTGCTTGACTCTTATGTTGTTGTTGATTGCCATCGAGTCGAGCACAACTCATAGCAACTCTGTGAACAAAAGACCTAATGCCTTTCCATAACTATTGTCATTTCTCCAAGTTCATAGAGTTTCCGGAGGCATGTAGTTTAGGAAGTGAATTCCACTCCACTTCCAAACCTGTTTTATAACTGGGAGCTCCACCAAATACGGTCCACAGTGGAAAACAATTACGGTATTTGATACTTCAATGGCTTAAGGTTCAGCATCACAGCAAACCCTGGTTACTTCATACAACACATTAACAAAGAGAGATGTACAAAGTGTAAGAATGTTCCTTCAGATATAACAACACTAGTCTCATTTAGCAGTGGTTAAGTGCCATCAAGTCGAATAAGATTCATAGTGACCCTTGCACAAAAGACCTGAACTCTGTTCTATAACTAACATCCTTTCTGTACATTTATAGAGTTTATAGACTCTAATGTTATGTTTCTTATATTTTTGTTTGCCCATAACCCTTCTCCTACCACCAGCTGTACTGATTTAATTTGTGTGGGATCACCCCAGTCCCTGAACTCAGAGATTGTCAATATTTCAATCAAGGTTATCTTATTTCCCCTTGCCAAAGTTCCTGATTCATGGAGGGGTCATTATCCAGACTTAATCTAATACAGGTACAATGTTACTATCTTCATTTAGTGGTGGGTATTTAATGGTTTTCTAATTGTTTGCTATGTATCAGAGAGCTGGACAATGACTAAGGATGACAGAGAATTGATGCCTTTGAGTTGTGGTGCTAGAGAAAAGTATGGAATATACCATGGACTGACAAGTGAGCAAACAGGTCTGTCTGGAAAAGAATGAAACTAGGTTGTTCCATGAAGGCAAGGATTTTGAAGCTTCATCTCCTGTACATTGAGCAGGTTGCCAGGAGGGACTATCCCTGGGAAAGGGCATCATGCTTGCAAGGGTGGAGGGTCAGTGTAAGAGAAAAATATCCTGGATGAAATGGACTGACACAGCAACTGGGATAAGAGGGCAGGTGTGTCAGAGACAGTAAGATTGGCTTAGGATAGGGTAGGGTTCAGAGCTACTCTTCATAGGATCGCTATGAGTTGTAGTCAACAAAATAGCAAGTAATAGTAACAATTTAAACTACTTTTGCTATGTTAATTCCAGCCTGAATGGTGATTTCTCTGCTAGTCTTAACTAATACAAATACTTTCCTGTCTTCTTTTTACTTGACCTTCTAAAGAGACTGGAAATAAACAGATGGTATCAGACAAAGTGGGGAAGGAATTTCAAGTGGTAGTATTTTATGATACTAAGAAGGAAAGCTTTTAGCATGAATCAAAAAGATCTGACTGAATAGAAACTCATTTCTAGCACTGGATTATCTTGACAAATTATTCTCTCTGAGCCTCACTTTCCTCTATAAAATTTAAAGGTGATAATAATATGTTTTTGTTGTTAAGTGCCGTCAAGTTGTAGGCGACTCATAGAGACCCTATGAACGAAAAACCAGAACACTTGCATAAGTTTCTTCCTTTCTCTGGGTTTATAGGGTTTCTAGAGGCAAGCTATTTTGGAAGTGGATGCCACTCCTGCTTCCAAGCTTGTTTTAAGCAGGGGAGCTCCACCAAACACTGTCACCATGGGTAACCATTATTACATTTTTATATCATTACATTTTTACATCATTACATTATTACATCAGTGTCACAGTGTCCAGCATCACAGCAACCACAGGTGATCTCTGTACAGCAAGTGGACAGACCAGGGCTATCCGACCTAGAAGAATGTTTGACCAAAAACAATTAAAAGCATGCCTGAGGGCCACAGATTAAATTCATTCACCTTTGACTTGGTAGCATAACTTCCTATCTACCAGGCCCACAGAGCTCTCTCTGCCTTTGTGGTGGTGTTGTTAAATGTCATCGAGCTGTTGACGACTCATAGAGACCCTATGAACGAAAGACCTGAATACCAAGCCAAAGGGTTGCTATGAGTTGCCTACAACTTAACGGCACTTAACAACAACAACAACGAGAGAGCTCAATGATAACCCAATGGTGAGAACCTTTGTTTTCTTGATGTTGAGCTTCAATCTATATTCACCCTTGACTCTGCAACAAATGCTTCAGGCTCTTTTCAGTTTCAGCATGTAAGGTTGTGTCATCTGCATAACCCAGATTGTTGATGAGTCTTCCTCAAGTCCTGGTGCATATTCATCTTCATAAAGTCCACGCTCTTGAATGTTCTGTTCTGCATACAGATTGAAAAGGTATGGAGACAGGACACATCCCCAACACACTCCTTCTCTGATTTTGTACCATGTGGTGCTTCCTTGCTCTGTTCTGATGACTACTTCCTGATCCAAGTATAGGTTTCACATGAGCACAATCAGGTGTTCTGGGATTCTCAAAATCCTTGCCTCAAGGTAAGCCACAATTTGTGGTGTCCACATAGTCAAATGCCTTTGCATAGTCAGTGAAATGCAGACATTCCTCTGGTACTCTCTGTATTTGGCTGAGATCTATCTGACATTGGCAATGATGTCCCTAGTGCCAACGCCTCTTCTAAATTAGGCTTATATTTCTGATTGTTCTCTGTTGATGTACTGTTCCAGTTGCTTTTGGATAACCTTCAGCAGGATTTTGCTTGTGTGAGATATTAGTGATATCATTTGATAATTGTTCTGTTGGAACACTTTTTTTTCTTTTAAATGGGAATAAATATGTATCTCTTCCAGTCAGCTGACCAAGTGGATGTTCTCCAGACTTCTTGACACAGCCTGGTGGGTGCTTCCATGGTTGCATCTGTTTCTTGAAATATGTCAATTGGTATTCCATTAGATGAAATAAAATATTGCATGTAAAATATCACATGCTAGGTACACAGTATATGTTCAGTAAATATCAATTGATTGTCATTATTGAGTCCCTGGTGATGCAAATGATTAATGCACTCAGCTTGCAACTGAAAGGTGGGAAGTTCCATTACACCTAGAGGCTCTCTGAAAGAAGTCTTATGATCTATTTCCATAAAAATAAGCTATTAAAAACTCTATGGAGTACAATCCTACTCTGCCATGAGTCAAATTGACTCTATTGTAATTGGTATTATTGTTATAATTCTTCTAAGAAAGCCAAGGGTTAAATTATAGTTCTTGGAAACACTTCATGTCTATCTGGCTCTACTTGATCTATCTTCAGTAAGACACTACGTCTTATGATCCTGTTTCACCACAAATCAAGGAAAACATTTTTACTCAAAGCAATTAAAAATTAAAAAGAAAAGCTCATTGTCCTTCAAAACTTCTGTTCCTTTAGGAAGCAACAGCAGAAAAAAACCCCACCCAACATTAACTTGTATTAGTCCACACATCTATCAGGAGTCAGGTTCTAACCCCAACATCTTCATAATGTTTTAATAACCTCTTCTAAAGCTTAAAAGGTCAGGAGACTTGGTCCTGGGAGAGCAAGCCCTAGCACTCACTGACTTCAGCCATTCAATCTTCCTTATTTGGCAATTTCTATTGGCAAGTTTCTCAAAACTCATTTCCTTTCACTGTACAGTGGACAATGTTTATTAAGAGACAATTACTTATGTTCACAGAAGGATTATTACATGTTCAAATATCTCTATACTGCAGATTCATAATTCCTGAGTAGAGATGAAAGACTGATTGGTTTATACAAAATGCCTTTGTCAAGAGTTTGTTTATGTCAGTGGTTTAGGGAATATTCCACATTCTGCTTTAGTTTGAACTAGTTTCTGGCTCATTGAGTTTATTTCCTTAGACCAATATGTTTCTCTCACACCTGAAATGCTCTATTTGCCACCATCTCACATCACTCTTGACTATTCATACTAAGGTAACTGAGAGAAGGAAGTTGTGATAAAGATCTCAAGTCTACCACAGACATCCCATTTCCAGGCATAAAAAAAGAAACCAGTAAGTGCAAGGGAAAGAAATATGACTGCAACAACAGAAAATGGAAACTCTAAATTTATCCAGGTGGATCTCTCTTCTCACAGGAGATCCACTGTCATAAATAAATCAGCCTGAACAGAATCAATAGAAGGAAGATGAAGAAAAAGACAAAGTAAAAGCATGTTTACAATAAAGTACTTTTTTTTTGGTGAAATCTATTCAACATAAAACACTTACATTTTAGATAAATCCAACATGCCACATTCCTTCTCATAGAGTCCAGCCTCCGGAATGATCTGCTCTGCATATAGATTGAAAAGGTAAGGAGAAAGGATGTATCTCTGACACACTCCCTTCCTGATTTTGAACCATTCAGTGTTTTCCTGCTCTGTTCTGAGGACTGCTTCCTTGTCCAAGTATAGGATTCACATAAGCACAATCAAGTATTCTGGGATTCCCACTTTCCTCAAGGTTAACCAAAATTTGTTGTGATCCTCACAGTCAAATGTCTTTACATAATCAATGAAACACAGATAGATATTCCTCTGATACTCTTTGCTTTCTTCCAAGTTCTATATGACGTAGGGGATAATGTCTCTAGGGCCATGGTCTCTTCTAAACCCAGATTGTATTTCTGGTAGTTCTCTTGTCAATGTATTGTTTCAGTCATTTCTGGAAGATTCATCAACCACCTATTTTATGCAGATGACAAAAACTTGCTTGCTGAAACTGAGGAGAACCTGAAGTGCTTGCTGCAGAAGGTCAAGAACTGTAGTCTTCAATATGGATTCAAACTCAACATCAAGTAGATAAGTTTCTCACCGCTGGGCCAATTGGCAGCACCATGATAGATGGAGAAGAGATCGAGGTTGTTAGCAATTACAGCTTGTTCTGCTTCACAATCAAGACTGTTAGTACCAGTAGTCAGTAAATCAAAAGACAAATTGCATTAGGAAAATCTGCTGTCAGAGACCTCTCCAGAGTAGTAATGAAAAGCAACAATGTCAGTCTAGAGACTAAGGTGCACCTGAGCCAGACCATGGTCTTTGTAGTTACTTGCTATGCGTTAGAGAGCTGGACAATGACTAAGGATGAGAGAAGAATAATATATGCCTTTGAGTTTTGGTGCTGGAGAAGAGTCTTGAATATACCACCAAGAGAACAAATAAGTCTGTCTTGGGGTGAGGGGGAAAGGGGTGAAACCAAGTTTTCCTTAGAGGCTAGGATTTTGAAGCTCTGTCTCACATACTTTGGGCATGTGGCCAGAAGGGACCAGTCCTTGGAAAAGGAAATCATGGTTGGAGGTGTGGAGGGAGAGCGCAGGAGAGGAAGACCCTGGATAAGATGGATTGATCCAGTAACTGGGGCAATGGGGGTTGATGTGTTGGAGTCAGTGAGACTGGCTCAGGACAGGGCAGGCTTCAGAGCTGTGGTACATAGAGTTGCTATGAGTCACAGGCGACTCGAGGGCATGTAACAACAACAAATCCAACATACATATTTCTAAGTGTATTGGTAAACTCTTAAAATTCTGGTAAGTTTCTAAAAGAGCAAACAAATAAAAACAAACAAACTGAAATCAGAGCAGTATTCAAACACAGAGCCATGACCAACCTAAAAGAAAATACCTACAACTGTGAGGTTACATAATGGTGATTAACTAGAAGAATGACTAAAAAATCAGCTTTAGGGGGAAAAACTTAAATAGTACGTTATTGGCACAAGTTTAATCAGAAAGATTAACAAAATAAAATATAGAGCATCAAAACAAATTTATCCACATATAGTAAGTTGACATGATATGAAAGAAAAGGGCAATATTATAAGAGAAAAAAAAGACGCTTTTCCTTACAAATTTGGTGGTAGGACAATTAGATTTCTATCCTACACAAAAATATTTCTACACAACATACCCTACCCAAACATCCTATACAGAAATATCCCAGTTATGAAAGACTTTAGTGTGACAAATAAGGTTCTAAAACCCTTCTATAAAAGTTATAAGAAAACCTGAACCATGTGCCTTGGGTTTACTTACTGTGCAGTTTCTTACCACTAGGCCACTGTTGTTGTTAAGTGCCATCGAGTCGCAGGTGACTCATAGCGACCCTATGAAGACGCCTAGGCCACTAGCACTCGATAGAGAGGAAAGAAAAATATTTTTTTAAGGATAATGTAATTATTTTCTTATTAATTTTAATTAACATTTTACAGAGATTTTGGATTTTCATTCATTCATTGTTGCACTATTTTTTTACCCTCCTCCCCCCAGTTCACTCCTCTCTTTGAAAAGCAAAGATATAAAAAAATCCTCCCATGTAACTATTAAAAATTAAAACATAAGGCCTCACGGATTAATAGTATACCAATTCAAACATGGTTTCTGAAGCCCCTTGAATTTGTGAGTTAACTCCTAAGATGCATTTCACACAGAAAAGTATGTCTATGAACTCAGGATGGTTAAGCTGTGGTTTTCAGTTCTTCAGATCTAGATTTAAGTTCGTGATCTGCTGTTCACTGGCTATTTATTGTTGTGACCTTGGAAAGCTTCTGAATCTAAGGGAAAAGTGTTTATTTATAAAAAAAACCAAACAAAAAAATCCCCACAAACACAAACTCATTAAGGACAAATATTGCATAGTGCCACTGTTATAAAATGAGACTGACATTGGGGTTGAGGGGAGACTGAGAATGAGGGGATAAATAATGTATACTGCATTGAAACTGATGAGGAGGAGAACTGTTTAAAAGGGATATGTGATTAGGTATTATCATGACAGGAATCCAGAATGAAGGCTGCATACTGGAGTGGACTTGGGGGGAGGGATTGTATAACAATGAAAGAATTTTTGTTTACTTTTCAAAGAGAATTGGGGGGAGAGGTGGGCAGGGAGAAAAATGCAACAACGAATGAATAGAAATCCAAAATATCTTTAAATGTTCATTAAAATTAATCATTAAAAAAATGATATCTTTGAATTGTTAAGAGTATTGAACAGCCCATGAACTTCCAAAACAAGTATCTTTTTTTTTTAAGTTTCAAATGATTTATTAATACCATATTTATTTAAAAAAGAAGTGACAGCATTTTTAAAAAGTCACACAAATTAAAAATCAGTGCTTTAAACTTTCAGTATGGGATTTAAAAATATTTCATTACCTTGAGATTGCAATAATTCTTTTCTTTTTAAATCAAGTAATATTCTGGTGACAATTTTTACTGTAATATTTCTCAAAGGAATATGTGTATACCATAACCTACCAAATATAATCTGTACTTTACAAATCAATATAAAAACCCCATCATTTATATATTTTGTGTATACTTGGTTAATAAATTGGATTTTATTGCTAGAATTCAGAATTCAAATTGAATCTGGGAACCCAATATTCTTTAAAGCTCTCCAGGATTTTTTTTTCTTTTTAGAAACACTGGAAGCAAATTATTATCTTAATGAGATTGCAATTTAAGGCAAAATAAGAGGAAATAATAATAGGTGCTATTTGGCAGCTTATTTTAAGAGTGTTTCCTCACTTCTTTTTCACTAGACACTTATAACAAATGTAAAACTTCCGCACTCACCTAAAAGGAAAATACTTTTTATTATAACCTTATGAAACATGAGATTCCCTGGCCATGTTAAAAGGTTCAGAGTAAAATTTAATTTTATATTACTTGAAAATGAATACATATGAGTTCTTGCAAGATTAATAAATCAGATACACGTGCTGGGTTCCCATGATATCAGAAAAGATTTGTTCACACAAATGAAGTAATAGAACTAGGTAGAGACTAGAGCTGGTAAATTCAAATTCAGCTTCTTCCTTTGCAGAAGTTCTATGTAATTAATGAATACCTAAATCCTTCAAGTTATGCTACAATGTCTCTTTACAAAGTTCATAGGTGGTAACTGTCTCAAATGAAGAAATAGAGTTAATTTTGGCTGGTAACCAATATTCATACACTCTTGGTGCACATACTCATATTGCAAACTTCCTGCACAATTTGCATGGCTCTATCAACAACTTAGTTGATGATGCAGGTGCCAGCTGACAAATTCTGCATAAGTCACATTCTTCTTCAGAGTTTTCTAAAAGGAGACTTTCCTGCAGTTTTTCTGGATCTCTTGATGATACCTTTTTAGTTTTCTCTATTTTTCCATCAGGTGAATTCAAATCTGACAGAATAATATCTATAGTGATCATGATGTTGTCAAACGACTTCCAACTGATGGGTGGGCTATAAATCAAAATGGGGAGCTAGGGAGAATCCCAGATATCCCTGCCTTTCTCCCATTGGGAGTTGAATCTGATGTGGCAGCAATGTTGGATGCTGCAGCATACTTATGGTCTGTTGGCAGCAACCCCACAAGAACCACACTGTGCTTCAGGATCAACCACTTCATTAGCCCTCTCTTCTGAAAGTATGATGAGATCTTGATAGCATATCAGAGGTAGATATCCTTGAAGATTCATCAATTCTTGTCTCCTCCTAGAAAACAAAGGTGTACATCTAAGTAATGAATATAACTAGGCTCCTGTATTTCTACTTTCAGATTTTGGGTTAAAGTTTTCTGAATCTGGCTCAGAGTTATTATTTGGCCAAGAGATGAAAATCCCCATTTTCGCGTAAGAAACGAAATTTCTGAGACATTTCAGATGCTCTATTATCTGTAGCTAAGGTGCGTCTGATACAGACCATGGTCTTTGCAATCACTTATTATGCATCAGAGAGTTGAACAGTGACTAGGGAGCATAGAAGGAGAATTGATGCCTTTGAGCTGTGTTGCTGGAAAAGAGTATTGAATGTACCATGGACTGCCAAGAAAACAAACAGATTCATCTTTGAGAGGGTTAAACCAGGCTGCTCCTTGGAGGCAAGGATTCTGGGGCTTTGTCTGACATACTTTGGACATGTTGTAAGGAGGGACAGGTCCCTGGAGAGGGACATCATGCTTGGGAGGGTGGAGGGACTGCGCAGAAGGGGAAGACCCTCTATGAGGTGGATTGATTCAGTGACTGGGGTAATTGGGATGGGAGTGTCAGAGACAGTGCGATTAACACAGGATAGAGCAGGGGTTAGGCTTAGGATTTAGGTTTAGGTCTCTATGAGTCACAAGTGACTCGACGGCACATAACAACAACAATTATCTGTAACTTCAGAAGTTGATGCTGCATTACTATGAAGCTGTGAGAGTGTCAAGGCTTTAGGGGAAATGTGAGAATTTTCATAACTCAGTGATCTTGTATTCATTGAATCCTGATTATAATGAGGGGAAATTATATGACATACTAGAACCTATACATGACAGCAACCTTCTGGTTGTCTGCCTTCATTCACTGTCAAAAGATTCTTGAAATGATCTTTGAGATGAAGCCACCTTTTCTGAGTTACTTACGGCTAGAACCTCAACTCTATGTGAAAGATATGAAAATCCTGGCTGTGTACTGCTTTGGTGAGATTCTAGTTCTCTTTGAGAAAAGTTTGCTCTTAAAGAATTTCGCCTGGAATGTGGAGGACACAGTAAGGACTGGCATTCAGAATGCAAATGATGGTTTGTTGATGATGTATTCAATTGCAGAGTGCATACAGAGTTCTCCTTTAGTCTTAGTTGCAAAATCACTACTTTTGTGTCTACAATCCATAAATTTACTAATAAAGAGATCTGACCTCCTCTCTAAGTCTCTTCTCTCTCGAAGTCATTTCTGAATGAGCCAAGTACATTGCTGAAGATCTGGGAACTTGACGGTTACTCAAGGAAGGATCTGATACTGCATTTAAACCATGTCCAACTTTTCTCCTAGCTAAGGCAGATGTACAGTTTGTACAAGAAAATTTAGGCCTTTTTGGAACATGATCCCATTGCTCATTTGGGGATCTTGAGCATGCTTCCTGAGTGATCTCTGATTCACTATACCATGGAAATGGAAATGGTGATGTCGATGTGGATTGTGGACTGATATGCAGAACCCAGTCTAAATGAATAGTCTCTTGAGTAATGTTGTAGTTATTGTTGTTGTTGTTGTTGTTATGTGCCATTAAGTAACTTGCAACTCATAGTGACCCTATGTACCACAGCCCTACACCCTGCTCTATCCCTTGCCAATCTTGACTCTGACACGCCTATTCCCATTACCCCAGTGAGGGAATCAATCCATCTCATTGAGGGTCTTCATGTCTTGCACTGTCCCTCCATCCTCCCAAGCATGACGCCGCTCTCTGAGGACTGACCCTGCCTAGCTACATGTCCAAAGTAAAAAGTTATCATATAGACCATATTCTCTCTGAGGATTGATAAGGTGACTACCATAATGGACTTGAGCATAAAGGGATCCTAAGGATGGTGCAGGATAGGGTAAGGTTCAGATCTTACCCTGTTGTTGACAGGGTGGCTATGAGTCCTAATTAACTTAACAGCACCTAACAACAACAACATATTAAACTAATATTGATGACTCTGTGTTGATCAAAGTAACCATAAAGTGAAAAGTCAGGCAATAAATGGATAAGAAATATTCAGATCATCAATGAACAATATAAATGTCTATTAAATAGATTAATAATTCCTATAAATAAGTAAGATTGAGACAAACGGCCCAATACAAAAGTAGAGAAAAGACAGGAACAAGAATTTCACAGAGTGGCTCCTGGAGAGAGCTGTTTGGTCCCTAGGGGTTGCTGCCCAGCCCCTGAGGAGGACCACCTAGTGTGTATGAGGAAGTTTATCCAAGCCACTTTCCTCCATCTCCTCCTCCTGTGCACCTGTAAGCAACACCTCTAAAGCCTTTCCAATTGTAACTCACAAGTTTGTTCTTTCTAGATTTACTCCCATTCCTAGAGGTAACCTGAACACTAAGTCTTGTTCCAGAACCAGAACCTTGAGTCTAGTTCCAGAGACAAAGGGGAATATAATTGCCAGCCAAGGAAACGAAGGTGGATGGAGCCTCAAAGTTCAGCCAGCCACTCCCACTGGACCCACTCAAGCAAACATCTTGCAGTTCAGAAGGTAGAAAACATCATGAAAATATCTTCTAACTAAACTAGAAGGCATGCAACTTCAACTCAAAACCACCAGTAAAGTATTAAGGTGGGCTCCCCTTCCCCTTTATCTCAATGACTCTGTTCAGCTTTAAGGAGCCAGAGCATCTGTACCTCTATTCCCAACTGGGAAACCCACAAATAATTTTTTTTTAAAAAAAGACAATCTCTTTGTAAAAAAAATTTACAATAATTAATCACCATTGGACTATGCCCTCTATTATCCTGACTTTTCTGGTCCCCACCAGATCTTTCTCATTTCTTTTACCCACACCCTCTACACACCAAATTGTGCAACCCAGTGATTTCATACCTATTTATCCTCACCCTTCTGCTCCCACACATTACCCTCTTGAAGCCCCATACATGTTCTTTTACAGTTTAAAAAAATTAGGGGAAAAAATAATATCAAAGTAAAAAAAGAAAATATTACCAGCCAAGAATAAAAAATAATGATTTTACAGAGAAGAAAATACAAATGCCAATTAAACTTTTTTTTTAAATGCTCAACTCATTACTCCTCTAGGATACACACATTCTGATCATAAAAAAGATGTAACACCAGAGTGGCAGCAATTAAGATCTGAATGCCAAGTGTCTGTGAGGATCATGGAGTAGTCAGTGGAGTAGTGAGAATCATTATATCCTGTTTCTAAGTGAAAAATGACAGTGCTTTATTACTCAACATGTGATTAATTTTTGGAGTTAATGATGGCTTTACCCTAGACAAAACAATTTCATTCTTAGAAATATATTCTAAAATAACTTGTGCACATGTGCACCAGAAGATATGTACAACAATGCTCAAAGTAGTTTTATTTACAATACCACAAAAATAAAAAAGCAAACAAAGACACCCTAAAGCAACCCAGATGTTCAACAGCATAAAAAATGGCAAATGTTTTATATTCATATTATGAGAAACCACACAGAAATAAAAATTAATAAATTACCACAGACTGTAGGAGAACAGCTTTATCATAGCATTCTAGTGACCTTGCATACAGTCCCACAGGCCATACATGCAGAGGCTGAAAGCACAGGTAATAGGAGTCTTGGTAGAATACCTTGGAATACTTGGAAGGATTTATAGATAGGTTATCCAATCTGTTGGCCAGACAGCTGTCCTCCAAATTTCCTGGTACAGCCTGGGGATCGCATCCAGGGCTGCATCTGATAATTGAGACAAGTCACTTGGTATCCCATCCATTCCCGGGCCTTCTTTTTTGCCAATGCCTTCAATGTCACTTCCACTTCTTCCTTTATAACCATGGGCTCCTGCTCATATGGTACTTCCTGAAATATTTCATTGTCAGTTCTTTTTTGTACAGTGATTCTGTGTATTCCATCCATCTTCTTTTGATGCTTGCTGTGCCATTCAATATATTGCCCATAGCATCTTTCAATATTGTGACTCAAAGCTTACACTTCTTTTTCAGTTCTTTCAGCTTGAGAAATGTAGAGCTAGTTCTTCCTTGCTTCAATTCTAGCTCTTTCCACATTCCATTTTTTTGTTGTCTTCTCAAGCTGTTCAGCTCTTTTATTTCTGCATGTTTTCCCTTCGTTTTGGCTTATTTATGCTCTAGTGCTATTTTGAGAGTCTCTTCTGACATTCATTTCAGTTTTTTCTTTCTCCTCATTGTAATGACCTTTTACTTTCTTCATGGATGGTATCTTTGATATTATCCCATAATTCATCTGGTCTTTGATCATTGGTGTTCAATGCTTCAAACCTATTTTTAACATGATCTTGAAACTCAGATGGAATAGATTCAACATCATATCTTGTTTCTCATGGACTTAAGCATTTGTTGTAGAAAATAAAACCATGCAGCCTTCAAAATAGACTGCATCTCAATATTAAGAAAACTAAGATTCTTACCACTGGACTAATAGGCAGCATGATGACAGATGAAGAAAAGATTGAAATTGTAAACAGCTTCATCTTACTTGGATCCACAATTAATACCCTTGGTACCAGCAATCAGGAACTTGGGACATATTGCACTGGGAAAATCTGCAGTTAAGGATCTCTCCAAATTATTGGCCAGCAGTGATGTCAGTTTGAGGACTAAGGTGTGTCTGATTCAGGGCATGGTCTTCCTGATCACTTGTTATGCATCAGAGAACTGGACAATGAATAAAGATGACAGAATAATTGATGCCTTTGAGCTGTGCTATCAGAGAAGAGCACTGAATAGCCCATGGACCTCCAAAGGAACAAACAAATATTTCTTGGGAGGGTGCAGCTGGAGTGCTCTTTGGAGGCAAAAATTATGAGGCTTCACCTCACACACTTTGGGCATGTTGCTAAAAGGGGCTCTTCCTTGGAGAAGGACATGATTTTTAGAAAATTAGAAAGGACAGGAAGACTCTCGGCTTGTTGGATTGACATAGTGACTGTTGCAATGGGCTCTAATGTGTCAGGAAGTGTAAGAATAGCACAAGATATGGCAGAATTCAGATCTATTTTTCATGTGGTCACTTTTGGTTATATTTGACTCAATGGCAACTAATAACAATTTAACAACTACAATAGGTAAGTAAGTAGATAGACAGAGCTCATATTCATGAAAGGAGAGAATGACTGAGGCAATTTATTACCTCCCTTGAAAGGCTGAATCAGGCACTCCTTAGGCCTCAAATTGATATCACTGCTTCTCAATAATTTGGAGAGGTCCCAAACTACAGATTTTCCTAAGGTGATGTGTCTCCTGATCTAGTGACTGCTAGTACCAAGTATGATTTTGGATCCTAAAACGATAAAGTTGTTGATAGTTTCAATCATTTTTCCATCTATTGTGATGTTGCCTATCACTCCAGTGGCTACAATTTTTGTTTTCTTGACATTGAGATGCAATCTATATTGAAGGCTTCAGTGTTTGATCTTCTTCAGCAAGTGCTTCAAGTCCTCATCACTTTCAGCAAGCAAGGTTGTGTTATTTGCATAGTGAAGATTATTGTTGAGTCTTCCTCTAATACTCATGCCACATTCTTCTTCATAAAGTCTAGCTTCTTGAATAATCTTTTCAGCATACAGATTAAGTAGGTATGGGAAAGGGATACAACCCTGACACATACCTTTCCTAATTTTAAACCATGAAGTGTTTCCTTGCATTTTTTATCAAATTATGCAGTCTGAAATTGACCAAGCATGTGATCATAATGACAACTGCTGACTGGAATGCAAAAGTCAGAAACAAGAAGGAAGGGTAGCTGGCAACTATGGACTTGGTGACCAAAATGAGGCTGGTAATAGAATGATTGAATTTCGTAATTTCAATTATTTATTCATCAAAAATACTTTAAAAAAACCACAAAGGCCAACTTTACACATAGACCTCATCAGATAAACCGTACATGAATCATATTGACTACATCTGTGGAAGAAGTCATTGGAGAAGCTCAGTGTTAGCAGTAAAAACCAGACTAGGTGCTGACTGTGGAGCAGACCATCAAATAGTCATGAGCAAGTTCAAACTAATGCTGAAAAAAAAAGTAAAACAATTCCATGAGAACAAAAATATGACCTTGAGTTTATCCCACCTGAATTTAAAAATCATCTTAAGAATATATTTGAAGCATTGAACACCAGTGATCGAAGACCAGATAAATTGTGGGAAGACATTAAGGATAGCATCCATGAAGAGAGCAAAAGGTTACTACAAACACAGAGGAGTAAGAAAAAAAAAAACCAAAATGATTGTCAGAAGAAACAGTGAAAAATTTCCCTTGACAACTGAGAATCCAAAACAAAGGGAAAAGATGTTGATATAAAAGTGCTGAGCAGATTTCAAAAAATAGCTTGGGAAGACAAGGCAAAGTACTATAATGGAATGTGCAAAGACCTAGAGTTGGAGAATAAAAAGGGAAGACCTCCCTCAGCATTTTCCAAGCTGAACAAATTTAAAAACCAATTCAAACCTTAAATTGCAATGTTTAGAAATGTTATGGGCTAAATCTTGAATAATCCTGGAAACATCAAAAGAAAATGGAGGGTATACACAAAGTCATTTTATTGAAAACAATTGGGTGACCTGATATAGACTAGTGGAAATCCTGAGACTTATTTGTGGCCCCTCACTGCTCTTTCAGTCTAGAACTGAATTTACCCAGTTGTACAATTTCCCACTCAAAGTAGACAGATCTGTAAGGAGAATAATAACATCAAAGAATATTTAGCCCTTAAGAACTCTCTCATTCATGTAGGTTCACAGAGCAGTATTTGTCCAAGGAGAAAACTCAGAAGGTAAGAAGGAAAAGGAAGGAGAGATGAATTGGAACAAAAACTACAGAGAAATAGTGGGAAGAGTGAGGACACATTTTGGAAATTGTAATGAATGTCATAAAACAAAATATATGGGTGGTTAAATGAAATACCAGTCTGCTTTGTAAACTTTAAAAAATAATTGTTGTTGTTATGTGCCCTCGATCACCTGAGATCCATAGAGACCTTATGTACAGCAGCTCTGAAGCCTGCCCTGTCCTGAACCAGTCTCTCTGACTCCAACACACCAATCCCCATTGCCCCAGGAACTGTATCAATCCATCTCATCTGGGTTCTTCCTTTCCTGTACTGATCCTCCACCTTTCAAAGCATGATGTCCTTCTCCAAGGACCAGTTTCTCCTGGTCATGTGCCCAAAGTAAGTGAGACAGAGAGCTTCAAAATCCTAGTCTCCAAGGAGATACTTGGTTTCACCCTCTGCAAGGAAGATCTATTTGTTTTTTTGGCAGTTTATGATATGTTCAAGACTCTTCTCCAGCACACAATTCAAAGGCATCGATTTGTCTGTCTTCCTTAGTCATTGTCCAGTTCTCTGATGTATAGCAAGTAATTGAAAAGATCAGGTGCACCGTAGTCTCTAGACTGACATCATTGCTTTTCAGCTCTCTGGAGAGGTCTCTGAGAGCAGATTTTTCCCAGTGAAATTTGTCTTTTGATTTCCTGACCATTGATTCCAAGACTGTTGATTGTGGAGCCTTGCAAGCTGTAATTGTTAACAACCTCAGGCTCTTCTCCATTTATCATGGTGCTATCCAATTGGCCCAGTGGTGAGAACCTTTGTCTTCTTGATGTTAAGCTTCAATCCATACTGAAGACTACAATCTTTGTCCTTCTGCAGCAACTGCTTCAGGTCTTCTTCAGTTACAGCAAGCAAGGTTGTGTCATCTGCAGAATGTAGGTTGTTGAAGAGTCTTCCTCCAATCCGCTACATTCCTCCTTATAAAGCCCTCTTTCTTCAATCATCTGTTCTGCATATAGATTGAAAAGTTATGGAAACAGGATGCACTCATTCCAGATTTTGAACCATGCAGTGTTTCCCTGCTTTGTTCTAAGGACTACTTCCTGGTCCACGTATAGGTTTCTGTATAAGCGCAATCAAGTTTTCTGGGATTCCCACTTTCCTTAAGGTTAGCCACATTTTGTTGTGATCCACACAGTCAAATGCCTTTGAATAGTCAATGAAACACAGACATTCCTCTGGTACTCTTTGCTTTCTGCCAAGATCCATCTGACATTGGCAATAAATAATGTCTCTAGTGCCACAGCCTCTTCTAAACCCAGCTTGCATTTCTGGTAGTTCTCTGTCAATGTACTATTCCAGTCATTTCTAGATGATCTTTAGCAGGATTTTGCTACTGTATTATACTAATGATATTGTTTGATAATTTCCACACTGAAGGAGCCAGGAGGATTAATAAAGAAACAGTCTGCACACAGATGTCTCTTTGGCCTTCCTCAATCCGGATGGGATGTGGAAGAGGAATGTGTCCTTGATTTTGCATACAAATGAGGACCTTGGGAGCTCACATTCAAGGTCCAAGAATATTCCTCTTTCCAAGGCATAGTTTTTTCCCTTCTGGTAAACATAGATATGGAAGCAAGAAAGTTTCCGTGAGAATATTCTGTGCTAAACAAGTCTAAACAAGTCTAGTTTCTGGTAGATAAGTTTTCCTCCAAATTGTGAGTGCCTGCACGTAGAATGTTTTTGGATGATTATAAAATAATAGATGAGCCAGGCCTAAGGGTCAGCAGTTCTTGTCCCATCTGTGTGAGTCTTTCTTTGCTGCAGTCCTGTCTTGTCTTTTGTGTGTGTTTCTCTCTTTATGTTCATTTCTCCCAGGAAAAACGGTTTTGGATTGCAACACCACACTCTGTCTTGTCACCTTTTTTGAAATGGGAATAAATAGGGTCTCTTTCAGTTGGCAAAGTAACTGTCCTTTAGATTTCTTGGCATAACTTGGCAAGCACATCCAGGATAGTATTTGTTGAAATACATCAATTGGTATTCCATCAGTTCCTGGGGTTTCACTTTTTGCCAAGTCCTTCAAAGCCGCCTGAACTTCCTCTTTCATCACCATTGCCTCTTGATCATATGTTGTTTCTTGAAATTCTTCTGTGTCACCCAATTCATTGTGGTACAATGACTCTGTATTCTCACTCCTTCCATCTTCTTTTAATTCTTTCTTATTCATTCAATATTCTGCACACACCATCCTTAAGCATTGCAACTTGCAGCTTGTATATGTTCTTCAGTTCCTTCAGCTTAAGAAATGCTGAGCAAGCTTGACCTTTTTGATTTTCTGACTCCAGCTCTTTGCATATTTCATTATAATACTTTGCCTTGTCTTCCCAAGCTGCCCTTTGAAATCTATTTGTCCCTTTGTGACTGAGATATTTTACTCAGCATAATGTCCTCCAGGGTCATCCATTTTGAATAACATTGCATGAGTTCCTTGTTTTTCAAAGCAGCGTAGTACCACAGTACCATTGTGTGAATATACCACAATTTCTCTATCCATTCGTTTGTTGATGGGCACTTAGATTATTTCTAACTCCTTGCTATTGTGAACAAAGCCACAATAAATATGGGTGTGCATATATCTGCTTGGATGTCATTTATGGTCTCTTTAGGGTATATTCCCAGTAGTGGAATTGCTGGGTCAAGTGGTATCTCTATTTGCAACTTTTTGAGAAAGCGCCATACCGCTTTGCCCAGGGGTTGCACCATTTTACACTCCCACCAACAGTGAATGAGAATCTTTGTCTTCTTATGCTGACTCTCAAAATATTCATTGCCACTGAGTCAGAACGGACTCATGACTGATCCTCCAGCAAGCT
This sequence comes from Elephantulus edwardii, assembly GCF_000299155.1. Classification (NCBI taxonomy): domain Eukaryota; kingdom Metazoa; phylum Chordata; class Mammalia; order Macroscelidea; family Macroscelididae; genus Elephantulus; species Elephantulus edwardii. Next base: position 13,764,545 of record NW_006399807.1, on the reverse strand, counting down.
TTTGAGGCTTAAGAGGTTGTCTATCTTTCTCCAGGAGCCACTGCTGTATTCAAACTGTCCGAGAGGATCAGCCTTTGGTTTAGCAGCACACCTCTCTACAGAATAAGTCACCAGAGATCCTAAAAACTAAGTTAAGAACTAACTTAAAATAGCAAATTGTGGAGTCTGAGAACTTGTGATTCTTTAACTCTCATATTGAAAATTAAAGTCTCATAACATCATGAATCTTTTGAAACTAAGGAACAAGATGATGCAGATTTCTAAGCAAACTCTCATTTGCCTGTGAAAGGTATATAAAAGGCAACTTTACCTTCCCTGAAGAACACTTTGTTCAAAATCATAATTGCTTATAGTTGATCACTTAATTGTTTGTACCATCCAGGATCTCCTAAGAAGATATGGACCAAATAGTTCTAGAGCTGGTGGCTAAGACAAGGCTAAAACTGAAAATACACTGATGGATGAACCATCATTTCTTCCAATCTCCCAAATGGTGGGCTAATGTGGCTAAAATAATTGACTAAAATAGGAAAATGAAATCTAGGAGAAAATAAGAGTATCTTTTACATGTACACGTTTTAATGAAAATACAGAATATAGAAGGATAAAAAGAAGAGTAAGAATATAGAAGGAGGGGATTTTGCTTGACAAGCTTAACATGTATTTCTCTTAAAAAGCTTATTTGAGTAGATTTTAAGCTTAGAATGAGAAAGTAGTGCAAGAAATAGTGCAAGCATGTTCCACTAAGAAATTTATACAGATTTTCAGGGCTTACTTCACCCAATTCTGGTCCAGACTCATTCAAATGTCTATCTGTTTCTCCATCCAATTTTATCTTTAAAAAGATAAGCTTCTGAAGGAGCTCTGATGACCTAGTGGCAAGAAGCTGTGCTGCAAATACAGTTTGACTCCACCAGATACTCTGCTGGAGAAGGAGGGGCAATTTCCTCCTGTGCCAGTTGGATCTGATTTGATGATACACAACAACAACAAAAATAACAAACAAAAAGATAAGCCTCTAATCATTTTTATACCTCATTATAACTGTGGAACCATTAACCAAATCATATATGCCTAGATTATATAGCACAAGAGGAAACTTAGGTGACTATATTCATATATTCCAAATTGACTCATGGGTTACAGAAAGGCCACCCATCTATTGGATATATGAACTAATAAGATTTGAAGTCAACATTTAAATTTCAACTTAGTGATCACTACTAAATGAAAATGAGGTTGGGGTAAATGACCTTTGCAGCTGAAGAAATATTTGAACCCATAATTTTCAGGTCAATTCATTCCATTTAACAGATGGAAAGGCAGCAGTGGGTGATGAAGGACCCCTTTCCTGCATTGCTGTGAGAGGAAAAGAGCTCAATTGGATTGCTCCTCATGAGGGAGGCTGATTTCCCCAAGCATCTAGAAACAAAAATACATTCACATTCATAATAAAGAAAATAATGTCTCTGCCAAAAACATCTGTTTGGGCTTTGTGTGTACTTTTCTCATTTCCCTAAGGTTTTATGTTAATTGGAAAGATTATAAAACATTCAAGTTCTTGCCAATTGTCTTTTTTAAAAATATGATCATGCTTGAGTTAACACACAATTCATCATTTGATATTCTTATATGACCTTGAGCAGGTAAAAGTTCATATAGCATCAGGGAAATTAATCTTTGCACATTTTGCCTAGCAGAATTAAAGTTGGAAAGTTATTCATAAAAGAAAGTGGATCTGTACTCTTATCCCAAAAATATTGCTGTCAAGTAAGAACTGACTCATAGCTGACTGTCCATTGGGTTTCTGTGGCTGTAAATCACACAGGAGGAGATTTCCCATCTTTCTCCCATGGAGGCACTGGTAGCTTCTAACCACCAGAGAGGTGCAGCCTTTGGACTAGCAGTACAACTCCCTATCACGTAGGCCACTAGAAATCCCTGAAGTTATACTAAGATCAGATATTCATCATTAGATTTCTGAAGAATAAAAAAACATGTTGTCCAGCCACAATATGCAATACAAATAAAAATAGTTTATGGGATGAAATGTGTGCCAAGTATTTTCATCCTCTCATTGTGTGTGTCTATTTTCCACCCCCACTAAGACTATAAACATAGACTCAGGATAATTCTCTGGGTAATGGTCTTGAGAACATCATTTCTCAAAGATTAACCTCATATAACTAGTATCAAATGTTATATGGCTTTTTCTTTTCAAGCAAAGATGGGAAAAATTGAAACTTTCTTCTTGATCACATTTACATTTTTAATTGACTGGTTTTTAAAATCATGATACATTTTATAAAGAATAACAAAGCAAGCATCTGTGTGAAGATCCAATGCTGTATAAACTTTTTTCTATTTTAAGAACTAAACTGTTTTTGTGGTTGTGTGCCATTGAGTCACCTGTGACTTATAGCAACCCTATGTACAACAGCCCTAAACCCTACCCTGTTCTGTGGCATTCTCACTATCTCTGACACACCCACCCCTACTACTCCAGTCACTAAATCAGTCCACCTCATAAAGGGTCTTCCTCTTCTATGCTGTCCCTCCACCCTCCCAAGCATGACGTCTCTCACCAAGGACTGTCCCTCCTTGCAACATATTCAAAATATGTCAGACAAAGCTTCAGAATCCTTGACTCCAAGGAGCAGCCTAGTTTAACCCTGTCCAGGATGAACCTGTCCATTTTCTCAGCAGTCCGTGGTATATTTAATATTCTTCTCTAGCACCACAGCTCAAAGGCATCAATTCTCCTTCTATACTCCCTACTGCAGCTTTCTGATGCATATAGCAAGTGACTGCAAAGACCACAGACTATATCAAGCGCCTTTTAGTATCCAGAGTGCCATCATTGCTCTTCAATACTCTGGAGAGATCCCTAACAGCAGACTTTCCCATCACAATACGTCTTTTAATTTCCTGGCTGCTGGTGCCAAAAGTGTTGACTGTGGGGCCAAGCAAACTAAAGCTTTGAACAATCTCAATCTCTTCACCATCCATCCTGATACAGTCAATTGGCCCAGTGGTGAGAATCTTTGTCTTCTTGATATTGAGCCTCAATCCATATTCAAGACTGTAGTCCTTGACTTTCTGCAGCAAGTCCCTCAGGTCCTTTTCAGTTTCCGCAAGCAGGGTTGTATCATCTGCATAATGCAGACTGTTGACGAATCTTCCACCTATTCTCATAGAGCCCAGCCTCCCAGATAATCTGTTCTGCATACAGGTTGGAAAGGTATGGAGATAGGACACATTCTTGGCATACACCCTTTCCAGTTTTGAACCATGCAGTGTTTCCTTGCTCTGTTCGGATGACTGATTCCTGCTCCAAGCATAAGTTTCACATTAGCACAATCAAGTGTTCTGGGATTCCTATTCTTCTCAGAGTCAGCTACAGTTATTGTGCTCAATATCAACTGTGAAATTTAGGCTAGGTGCTGACTGTGGAACAGACCACCAACTACTCATATGCAAGTTCAAGCTAAAGCTGAGGAAAATTAAATCCACAGGAACCAAAATATGAAATATGACCTTGAGTCTTTCCCACATGAATTTCAGAACCATCTCAGGAACAGGTTTGAGGCCTTGAACACCAATGAACGAAGACCAGATGAGTTGTGGGAGGATATCAAAAGTATCATCCAGGAAGAATGCAAAAGGTTATTAAAAAGACCAAAATGGATGTTAGAAGAGGCTCTGAATATTTCACTAGAGCACCAAGAATTGAAAACATGGGGAAGAATTCAAAATATTAAAGAGCAGAACAGAAGATTTCAAAAGACAGCATGGGAAAACAAAGTAAAATATCACAGTGAAATGTGCAAGGAGCTGGAGTCAGAAAATAAAAAGAGCTGAACTCACTCAGCATTTCTTAAGCTCAAGGAATTGAAAAAATTCAAACTCAAGTTGTTATACTTAACGATGCATTGGACAGAATATTAAATGATCCAGGAAGTGTTAAAAGAAGATGGAAAGAGTATACTGAGTCACTGTACCGAAAAGAATTGGCAGGCACAGAAGAATTTCATGAAACAACATATGAGCCAGAGCCTATGGTGATGAAGGAAGAAGTTCAAGCTGCTTTGAAGGAAATAGCAAAAAATAAGGCCCAGGAATATATGTCATACCAAATGATGTATTTCAGATACCACATGCTCCCCTAGGTGTGCTCACCAAGTTGTGTCAAGAAATCTGGAGGACAACCACTTGGCCAACTATCATTGATATTACATGCAAGCAAGATTCTGCTGAAGATTATCCAAAAACGACTGGAATAGCACATCAACAGAGAACTGCCAGAAGTCTAGGCTGGGAGTCCAGAAGGAGTTGTGGTACTAGGGATATTGTAGCTAATGTTAGATGGATCTTGGCTGAAAGCAGGGAATACCAGAGGAATGTCTATCTGTGTTTCATTGAGTATGCAAAGAATTAAATAGTTATACAAATAACAACTGAAAACCCTCCTCCACCCTCATTGCTTTCTTGCCTACCTTGGAAGGAACAGAAATTTGAAGTAGGGAACTCTGGTGGCCTAATGGTCAGGAACTAGGCTGCAAACCTCAAGGCACATGGTTCAGATCCATTAGGTACTCTGCAGGAGAAAGATGTACAGTTTCCTTCTGTGCAATTAACTGCCTCTTAAAACCCACTGAAGGGTCAGCTATGGGTTGGTTCCCACTCAATGGTATAACATCCAAGCCATCTAGTTTTCTAATTTTTAGCATATACACACTTACTCATAAACAAGATTCAAATTGTACTGGTAAGCCTAACCATGATATGTATCGATGCACAATGAATGAAGAAGGATTGGCTCAACTGAACTCATTGCTGCTAAGTTGGAACAAACTAATAACTGATTCACCATTTAGTAGCCAAGGATGCAAATTACTTGGGAGGAAATTGATCATCTTTGTCCCAGGGAGCAAATGGTGGATTCAAAGTGTCAGAGAGGCGGTTTGAGTTAGCACTGCAACTCCCTATGGACTATGCCATCAGAGCTCTTTGAGGGATGGGTACCCACAAAAGACACAGAATTCATTCATTTTAACTCAGGTACAATGTTCCATTATTATTGACATTACTTCATGTCTTTCTCTACTAACAGATATTTAAATTGTTTTCAACCTTATGTTATTACAGACATCCTTTTGAAAACATCCTGGTACATGTAAGGGTTGCTGTAGAAGATATACCCAGAGAATGGAGGTGGTTTTTAGATCATGCATGAGGTCCCTAGGAGATGCAAATGGCTACGTGCTTGAGTGGTAACAGAAAGATTGATGGAATAACCCTTTTAGACATCTCTCAGAAGACAGGCCTGATGATCTGCTTCCAAAAGACCACAAACTCTACAGAATAGTTTGACTTTTGCTCAAATTGGGTCACTATAGTCAGAATCAATTCAGCAGTAGCTATGAGCATCTTCCATCCTGCTACACATTACAAAGCTGTTTTCAATATAGACACAAAAAATATGTCTTCTAACAACCAATGAGAGGTTTACTTCTCCTATACGTCTGGATAATATTTTAAATAGCTACATTTTAAAATTTGTGGTAATCTATTGTATGGCTATTTCACCAATAATACTATTTTTTACGAGAAAAATTTGTATTTAGAATTAGCCAGCTGGACTCATTTAGATGATCCCAATTTTGTTGGTAACAACCAAAGCATCATAGTCAGGAGCAAGTTGAACATATCTTCTCCCAATCAATGCCTAATCAAAGTGTGACCTTAGCCACATCAATGTCATAGAGCTTCTTGACGGCTTGTTTGATTTAGTGCTTTTTGGTCTTGACATCCACAATATACACAAGTGTGTTGTTATCCTCTGTCTTCACAGTTGACTCAGTGGTCAGGGGAAACTTGATGATGGCATAGTGGTCAAACTTATGTCTCCTGGGCGCATTCTCCTAGGGATCTTTGGCCTGTCTTTGGAGTCTCAGCATCTTAGGCTGCCGAAAGGTGGGTGATGCAAAGATCTTTTTTTTGTGGCTGTGGATGCCCTCCAGACTGCCTTCTTAGCCTTAAACATCTTTGTTTTGGCTTTACTTTGGGGAGGTGCAGGGGCTTTCTTCTTTGCTTTCAGCACCACCTTTGTAGAAAAGGTCTTTTTATTGTACTTCAGTTGTGCCAGTCACTCTTCTTATTGTTTTTGTGGTGTCAAGTGTTTATTGTCCAACATGGCTTCCCTACTCTTTAACCTACTATGTCATGTGAATGGGTGAGAATATGCAAATAGAGCATATTAGTCTACCCACAAGGGGATTGGTTAGTCTCACCAGTCCACAAGGTATTGGCTAGCATCACCATTAAATTGAGTGGACCCAGCAACAAAAAGGGAAAACCCTCAGCACCAGCAAAGAAGAAGCAAAAGAATGTAATGCATCCTTCAGATGGACCAGGGATTCTTGCACCAGCCAGACTGGAGCCTATTGGAGCAACTGCCATAGCAGCGATGGCAGAGAACCAGAGACCTGGCAAGAGATGGAGTGGACTTTGAGAATGCTACACCTTTGGACCAAAGCCTATTGGTCAAGTTTGTTGAAGGACTGTGGGGGAAAAGAGAACTTTGTAACACTGGCCTAAAGCTGCAAGGCTCAAGGCTCAAGGTCAAAGCACCTGAGAGCACATTTCAGAAGCTGGTCTGACTGTATTTTGCTACCAGAGCACATTTCAGAAGTTGTTCTGACTCTTTTCTGCTATTGACCTAGACAATGATCTTTTTACTTCCCCACAAAATATGGTTCTGTGTGGTCTGTGAGCTATCATATTTTAGACCTAGTAAAGCAGTAAGATTGGTGTTGAGATGAGTAAAAGAGGTGTAGGCGTATAGAGGACATGTCTGACTTAGAATTGGGTTTTGTATTGCTAATGTTATTGCTAAGGACAATTCCCCTTTGTGAAGTTGATGAAGGTCAGATGGTTGTCCACACATGGCCCTTGCTCTTTTTATCATTTCCCATATAATAATTCAATTTACACCATTTCTATAATAAGTTGTATTTTTAAAGTGCATTTATAGATGACAAAAGTACAGCACAAAGATGTTGTATAATGTGTCCTAGGTTACATGGTAAAGCTAAGGGTCGGAAAGCACACTATAGTCCATTCTCTTAGCTTCATCAGCACAATACCATTTACACTTAAATAATTGCCTGTTTGGAAATAATGGAAACCTATCCCTCAGATACTAGGATATATATACCACTGTGGTGGGATCAATTCTGACTTACATCCCCCTTCAAATGATTTCTGAGGTTGTGAATCTTTTGGGGAGGAGACTGCTCTTTTTTTTTTTCCAGTAGAGCAGTTGGTGGATTTGAACTGTCATCCTTTCAGTAAGCAGCCTGATATACTATAAACTACCATCCGGGCTCCTTGGAGAATGTATAGGAATCAGCTAAACCCATGTTTCCCATTCCAGTCTCAAGTTCTCTTTTTGCTTTGGAAATATGGACATTTCTATATATTTCTTTCAAGCAAAAGAAAGTATTTCAGTTTCATAGTGTTTAAATTTTCAATTTTATTTTTTTTCATTAAGCAATTGAGCAAAATTATGGTAAAGGTGGTAGCTACAGGGAGGGGTATTGCTCCTGTCTTAGTACAGAGTTCTGGTAGTTTAGCATAAAAGGAGTTTGTTCAAATCCACCAGCTACTCTAAGGAGAAAGATGAAAAATCTTCTTCCACATGAGTTAAAGCCCCAGACGACCCAACAAAGGGTCACCTATGAGTAGGGTCTGACTCAATGGCTATGAGCTTGATTTTTTTTTAAATACCTGTGAAGGAAGAAGAAATCAACCCTTGCCTGTTTAATCCCTCCTTTTATCCTTAGCTCTTACCTTTTATCTACATGTAAAAACCGATGTAGTTATTATAAAGGGATATAGTTTGACTCCAATATCTGGTAAAAGTGAGATAATACTCAAAACCCACCTCATTCAGTCAGTGAAGACTCACAGGAAATAAGATTGAATGAGACATACAATGTAACACAGGACATGTGTAGCTGTTAGATGTTCACTCACATTAGTTCATGAACTGTATCAGGTAGTAATGTGACATAGTAGTACAGTATCTGGCTCTTCCCTAGGGAGCAGTCTGGTTTCTGGAAAACTTTTAGAATGTGAGCACAGTGTCCTTTTTCCAAAGTTGCTTTACCCATTTAAATTCAAATAAGTGAAAATGGAGTAAAATAAAAAGTTCACATACACAGTAATAGTAGGCATATTTCAAGTACTCAGTAGTCACATATGGCTAGTGGCTACTACACTGATGAGAACATTTCTTTCTCTGCACGAAGTTCTGTTGGGTAGTGCTCTGCATGAAATTCTGTTGGGTAGTGCATAGGTAAAGTTTCTGGATCACATATTTTTTAATTGTGATGTTAATGAAAGTTTATTTAAAAAGTTGGATCTTAATTCAGTGTTGCACATTTTCCTCCCTACTCCCCCAACCCACTTCACTTAAAAAAAATAAAAATCAGAGGGTCATAAGTCACCATGCGGTGGGCTGTGTGCAGGGCGCTGAGTTTGATTAGGACCCAAGCAGTAACCCAGACTCCAGTCTTTAGCGTGCCAAAGAGAGGGAAGACCAGGCTTTCCTCAAAACAATGGGGTCTGCAACCTTGAGGTCTCCTCCTCCAGGCCACCCGCGGCTTGCCAGCCAGAAACAAGCCACAGTCCAGCCCATCCAACATGATGACCTGCCCCCTTCCACGTTGCTCGAAGATTAACAGAATTGACAAGGTTGATGATGTGGTGAAAAGACTCTTGTCTTCGGAAATGGCTAACCAGAAGGAGAAGCTAAAAGTCAAGCAGGAGCAGTTGATTAGCAAGATTGTGGCAAACCCCGAAGACACCAGATCCCTGGAAGCTTGAATTGTTACCTTGGCTGTCAAGATCTGCAGTTACAAAGAACACATGAAAAAATATCGAAAGGACAAAGCCCACAAGCGCTATCTGCTCATGAGCATCGACCAAAGACAGAAAAAGCTCAAATTCCTCCGTAGAATCAACTATGATGTCTTTGAGAAGACATGCAAGGAGCTGGGAATTGAATACACCATCCCCCCTCTGTACTACCGAAAGGCCCATCGCCGCTGGGTGGCCAAGGAGCTCTGCAGTCGGGTTTTCCAGGAGGCTCAGAAGCTGAAGAAGCAAAAAAGGATCTTAAAAGCTATGGCGGCAGCCCAGAAGCAAGGCCAGAAAAGCTCAGAGGGGCCTTCAGAAGCCAGACTAAATACATGCAAAGAAAATAAATTCCGTTAAAATTTTTAAAAATCATTAATTGTTGCATAATTTCCTCATACCCCCCCCCCAACCCCTGAGCAATCCACTTTGCTATGCACCTCTTATTCTGGACTACTGTCATAAAAATAATGCCTAATTATATATTACTTTCAAACAGTTCTTTCCTTTATCTGCTCCAATGCAATGCTTATTATTTAGGGAGTATCTCAGGCTTGACAATTGATCCCAGGACCACTGAGATTAATTAAGGAAGCTGGGTTTCTGCTCTGATTTAAGTCCCTTGGCTTTTGTAATAATAACTCTGCAAGTACTGGTCTGTCAATTTTCTATACAGAGATAACTCGTGGTTGCTGTGGTGCTAAACATTGTGACACTGATGTGTCAAATGTGATAATGGTTACCCATTGTGGACAGTGTTAGGTGGAGCTCTCAGATTAAAACAGGCTTGGAAGCAGGAGTGGCATCAACTTCCAAAATACCTTGCCTCAGGAAACTCTATGAACTTAAGAGAAATGATGAAAGTTAAAAAGTGTATCAGGTCTTTGATTCATAGGGTCATTATGAGTCATCTATGACTCAACGACACTTAACAACAACCACAAGCTAAGGAATGAAAGGAGGAATCTCTCTTAATTATGATGTCAGTCTAGAGACTAAGCTGTGCCTTATCCAGGCCATAATATTTGCAATAACTCGCTATGCATCAGAGAGCTGGACAATGACTAAAGATGACAGAAGGAGATTGATGCTTTTGAGTTGTGGTGCTGGAAAGGAGTCTTGGACATACCATGGATCACCAAGAAAACAAGTAAGTTCATCTTGGAAAGGGTGAAACCAAGTTTGTCCTTAGAGAATAGGATTTTGAAGCTCCATCTCATATACTTTGGGCATGTGGCCATGAGGGACTAGTCCTTGGAGAAGGGCATCATGCTTGGAAAGGTGAAGGGACAGTGCAGGAGAGAAAGACTCTGGGTGAGATGGATTGATACAGTAACTAAGGCAATGGGTGTAAGTGTATCAGAGTCAGTGAGGCTGGCTCAGGACAGGACAGACTTCAGATCTGTTGTACACAGGGGTTGCTAAGAGTCCCAGGTGACTCTACGGCACATAACAACAACAACATGCCCCATTAATCTTAAGAAATCTAAGGGCAATTTCATTCATTTAGTATCACCTTTGGAGCCTCAAATAGTTTTTACTCACGTACTAGACACTCAAAGTAATCTCTTTTTTACAAGTTCCTATTTCAACTTCTCAGAAATCTTTGGAAGCTATTCACTGAGCTCAATAAAGTATTTCAGCTGTGCTTTGGCATGTTGAAGTTGATAAAGCCCCTCATTATTTTCAATAGTTGGTATTCTGCTCTATTTGAGAAAGAGCTGTTGAAAAAATGGAAAGATTGTAAAAAAATTAATAAACCCTATAATATTATCACTAGAGTAGCAAGAAAGTTTTATTTTCTCTAACAAAATTGTTTCAATTTCATACTCAAATTGTTTCATGAGATTCTACTGTGGGAGAAAAAGGGGGAAAATTCTTCAATTGTGCAAACTACTTGGGGGCCCTGGGAAACCAGACATGAAACGGTAGAGATAGCCAAAGCCTGTCGCTAGGGACTAAGGATTAGAACCTGGTCAAAGTAGCAAATAAAAAAAATTTAAAAAGCTCTTAAAAGAACCTGACAAGGGAAGCTTAAATCTTATTTTAAAGGGTTGGGTTGTACTAAGCCTTGAAAAATTCAATCCTCTGGAGGACTATATCTCACTTAAGAAAGCTCCATGTAAGTTTATCATGTATCCAACACCTAGACATTGGGCCTTGGAGACCACTAGGATAATATTTCCTCTGGATTAGCACTGGAGCTTGGAAGTGACATTTGTACGAAGCATACTTTAGACTCTAGGGCTTTTCTGATTATATAATGATAATGCTAACGGGGGAAAAGTGCTTTCTGCAAAGGGAAGTTGCAATGATTTATATGTTCTGGACAATCTTCCTTTTTCACACACAATAACTTATTAGATCATGTATATTTTGCCTTTGCTTTTATTTATACCCAATGCCATCTTTTGATTGATATTAGGAGTGTAATATTTTGTTTTAGTGTGATTTTATTTTTCCAGTTCCACCATGTCCAAAAGAATAATTATTTTCATCATAGTTGCTGATGACATTGGCAATTAAGTTGTACATGTAGCACAGAAGCATTACTCTGAAATGTCAGAGTTTGACCAGGGTAACATTTGAAGCTTTATTGGCTGATTCTTCTCACACTGACTCAATTTAGACTGTTCTCAAGCACTTTTAGTTCTCTGATAAAAGTTTTTGAAAGTCTTTATTTATTCTTGGTGAGTTTATCAAGATCTATGGGATCATTGTACAACTTCCTTTCATTACAGTTTCAAAGGGTATTTTGAATGAACTAAATATCTACTGAACTCAGAATTATAAACTACTTGACTCTGGTTATTTTTCTATATATATTTTAACAGTATAGTACTTTGGCAGACACATGTGTTCTATGTAGTTGTGAACACTGAGAACACATAATTTAAAATAGTGCATGTCTATATTTGCATTAATATGCAGACATCTAGGATATTTAGAGAGTAAGCAAGACAGACTTGAATTTGAAGCCAAGAGGATCTATTCGTTTCACTTCATAGCTACAGACTGGATTCTTAATTGGCTCATATCTTTTAAAAATCTGTGCAGTTTTCCAGGAGTGGGACTGGCCACCAGATTAAGGTAGGATCACAGCAAACCTATCTTTTTAATAGAAAAACAGCTCACAGAGTTACTGACTAGGTCATCTGGATGATCTTTATGGGGACAGTTCTGTTCAAAATGAAAATGAATCTTTAAAACAAATGTTATAACCCAAGTCTCCCAAGACAATCTATTTTCCCCCACCCATATACATATTCTGCAGAATAAGGATGAGAAACTTGAGGTGAAAACATTTCTGGCTTCAATTCATTTATCCACTCCTTCTTCACCTTGCTATTCCTTTTGTTCATCATTCATTCCTTGTCCTGGTCTCACCGCCCACTCTTCTTTTATCTGATCTTTGCAGTTTTTAATTGAGCTGTGAAAGCATCCATCTTTTGAGTTTTATGAAAGTTCTACAACACAAGCAGTTTTAAACACATTTGACAAAAATTTTGGATAGGTACTTTGTTTTCAAAAACTGTAAATCAGTGTTTCTCAGAATTAGGAGAATGAAGTCACTTTTCAAACAGGCATTAGCCAATAGAAAATACTATTTTAGAAAATAGAAAAATTAATAGAAAATACTATTTTAAAGTACAGATTAAAATTAAAATTTCACATTTAAGGAGTCACAGAAGGAAATATTATGACTACTAGAAAAGCTGATAGAGAGCTAGTGGTTGTGCTGCAATCCCAAAGGCATGCGGTTCAAGTCCACAAGTTGCTCTGTGGGAGAAGGATGGGCCATATCTTCCAGTGTAATTAACTGCCTCTGAAAAACTACTGGAGGGTCAGCTATGGACAGGTTCCAACCCAACTGTATACAACAACAGTAGCAACAAGAAAATATGCATTCATATTAGCTATGCTTTTATAAAATTTAGTGCATAGTATCTGAAAGAGAAGGAGCAAATCCTAAAATTTGAAACATTAGTAGTGTGGGGGAATAATGATCTATTGGGCTTGTATTAGATACATCATATAATGAGAGTTGATTCCTAAACATACACATTCATGTAAAAAATAGTTTTTATTGATTACTGTCATGGATTGAATGTCCCCAAAATATATCTTTGTAATAATATAAAGCAGAAATTATGTAATGGTCCCTCATGATCTGATAAACTAAATAGTTGTAGGACAAAAAAGGTAGAATGTAGTATGCCTTAATCCCAACTCTGCCCTGCTCCAATAGAAATCTCCCTAAAATGTTCTAAAATGCCTTTATCTCACAAGAGTTAAAAAACCAGAACAGCAGGCCCAGTGTAGGGACCACCAAGAAATAATTGCCTGAAGTAGAGAGTGCCCTTAAACTTGAACTAGGAAGCTTAGCAGGGAAGGCCAAGACACACACAGCACTCCAAAGAAAGCAGGTTCCACAGGTGTTGAAACAAATAAGGAACTTCCTCCAACCAATATATATATATATATATATATATATTCTTTCTTTCTCTCTGGCTGGCACTCTCTGAATTTGGACTTCCAGCCTGTAAGATGGTGTGTTTCTGTTTGTTAAAGCTATCCATTTGTGGTAGCTCTGTTACAGAAGCACTAGATAATCTAACATTATGCAGACATTGTACTAAGCTCTTGGACTCCAAGAGTGAATAAAATTAGTCTCAATTAGTCCCTGAACACGTACCGTCTAGTTCCATTAAATAAGTCAGATAGCCACATACATGTTTAAGAGTGCTAAGAGGGACAAATACATGGTGTTAAGAAGACCTGTCAAACATGAATATGGTCTGTTAAGAGAAGACTTTAGAGTTCTTAAGTAGAAATTTGAGGAATAAGAAGTCAGAGTTAATCAGAAGCATAATAACAAAAGAAAAGGCTGCTCTCCCTTAAAGAAAAGGCGACTGTATTTCTAGTTTTTCTTAAGGGACCCATTCGTTTGGTGATTGTTAAGATTAGGATGAAAATAAACTAAAGGATGTATTGTTAATAAGTGAAATCCTTTTATTATTAATATCATTATTCCCTACCTCTGCCCCCCGAGACCAAAGGGGCTGGTTCAAGCCACCTACTCTTTTCTAGTTCTATTATCTCTCCTTACTAGGTGAATGTGGCTCTGCCTCTGAGGTTAATTAGGCAAAGAAAGGAGAGAAGAATGTTCAGGAAGTGGGAATAGTTTATGCAAAATCTCTGCGGTTCAGGCAAGAAGCAATCCATGAAAATTTCTCCAAACAGCTTCAAATAATTCTGAAAACAGAAAAAATGCAAAACCATTGAAAGTTCAATTAGGTGGAGATGAGGATGATATTACCAAGTTTTGTTTTGGAATGATGATTCTTCTAGCTACAAAAGGAAAATAAATGGAAAAGTAGGATGAATTAAAAATTTGAATATGCAAGAAATCCTTGCATTTTTCATAGGACAAAAATGATGAACTTCTCTCACATTATATGGAAGAAGAGATAGTAAACACTTTTCAATATGGAAGAAGACGTACTAAACACTTTTCAATATATTCACTCAAAATATAGATATTATGCACAATGTACTGCTTTAGGAACTGGGACTAATTATATCAATGACAAAATAGACAAAATCTTCTGCCCTTCTATAGTTCATATAATAAATAGGATAATATATAAGAAACTGGTGAATATCATGAAAAGGGAAAAACTTAAAGCAGGGTAAGAGAGATTGGCACTAGTTAGAAAGGAAAAGGAAGATAGTTTAAAGACAATACTAGTTCAGATGGTCCTTACTTCATTTCTGAAAAGCAATGAACAGCTAGAAACAGATTTTCAAAATTCTAAGAAAAAATATTTAACATTAGATTGGAAGGTAATAGCTGAGAAGTAGAGAGAATAATGATATTTCTTGACAAGGAAAAAGACACCAAAAATGTCTTCCTAGGTACCATTGTATAGGAAATTACAGAAGAATGTGCTTCACCAAAATGAGAGTGCAAACCAGGAGAAAATCATGAAATTGTTGATTCTAAAAGAGACCAAAATTCTCATAATATTTTTTTAAAAGCCTGATAGAAACATAGAATATTTTTCCATTCACAATCTTTTTCTAGCTCAACAAATAAATAGCTGATGTATTTCTAATTTTTCACATGAAAATATATGTCCAAAGATTATTATCAGAGCAAAATTGTTGAGTATAAAAATTAATCATATTTTAGAAGTTATATATTACATTTCACAGAACATGGGAATAAATTCTAATACCAGTGCATCTAAAATATTCTATATAAGTATTCTTTCCAAAAGCACTTTTAAACAAATAAAATAATTAGATAATACATTTATACTTAAGCTGCCAGTCTGGACAGGAAAATAAAACTGATTCTTTAGTAAACATTTTCAAATCATCATTATTTCAGGATCAGCTTAACGATTTTGAAGGCAATTTGCTTTCTGCAACTATAGGGAATGGGAAAAATATTTTCCATTTATTATTTTTCTCTGCTTACAGTCATAATTTGTAGGAAAACCTGAAATGTTTAATGTTAGTAATTGAAACTCCTTAGTCAACACTGAAGGCAAGGAGAAGAAAGAACGTAAAAGCCCCTGAAGCTCAAAGTTTACATTCTGAAAATGGAAAGGCAGAGTATTTCTATCTCAATTGTTGCTGTCAAGTTGGAACTAACTCACAGCTAATCTTCTAGCAGGTTTTAAAAGGCTATAAATCATAGGGAAGGAGACTGCTCACCTTTCTCACATGCAGCAGCTGGTGGATTTGAACTGCTTGACTTGGTTTGGCAGTGCATCTTCTTACCCACTATGTTATTATTGTTGAGAGCATTATGCTAAGTGAACTAACTCAGTCCCACAAGGATAAATATTGTATAAAACTGTTATTGTAGAATGAGTATAAGGATCCAGGAGGGGTAGAAGAGGCTGGAAGGAGAGGGATGTGGAAATGCAGGGGGATGGAGAAATTAATAATTGTGTTGTACAATTTGATGGGTGGGGAGGTGAGGGAAATTGAAGAATTTGTTTGAATTTGTATTCAAGTTTTGTAAACTAGTAAAAGAAGAAAAAGGGAAAAAACAAAAACAAAAACCCAAACCACAGCTGAATCTCCAGCAGGTTTTCAGATAGAGCAGATGACATAGGAGGAAACTGTCCATCCTTCTCTATGGAACAACTGGTGGATTCTAACTGCATGCCTTTGGGATTGCTGTGAAGTTTCTTACTCATTATAGCTATATAAAAATGGAAAATGGACCCCTGGACCACTCCTGTGAGCTCCTGTGCCTCTTTCTCTAGCGCCCTCCCCACAATGCCCCACTCAAGTGTTCTGCCACTTCCCCATCCCCTGCATCCACCTTTCCCCCCACCCTTCCTGCCTTACCCATCTTGTCTCCCCACCCCACTCCCACCACACACACACACACACAAGACTTACTCTATTTCCTAGAAGATAATAAAGTCTAAGATACCAACATCAGGAAAGAAAACAGGCTGGAGCAGCTTCTTCCTGACCAGTTGCAGAAGAGGAAAGAGGTGAGTAGTTTGGCTATTACTATCAACAGTGAATTGATGAGTTCACTGTTTAGATCAGGTTTCTCCCAACTAGGAGAGGAAATGGGTCTGAGGGTTAGCCAGTAGTACCAGCTGAGTCTTGGAAACTAAACTGTTGGAGCCTTGCCTCTTATTTAGACCTTCCCTCAGACAAAAATGACTCTACCAAACCTAACTACAGAAGAGGAGACAAGTGTGTGGTTCCAGAACTAATACCAATTGAGATTTGGGGACTACCTTGTGTGGACATAACCACTTCCCTGGGCCTATACCTACAGACAAGAGTGTCCCTCTCCTGACCAGCCACAGCAGAATAGAAGGGTGTTCAAGTTGGCCATTAGTACCAATTAAGACTTGGGGGCTTCACTGTTCAGATTTTGCCACATAGATAGACCTGTGTCTGCCCAGGCAGGAATAGCTCCCTCCAAATCAGCTTAGGAGAGGAGACAGGCACAAAGGTTGGTCACTAGCACCAGCTGAGACTTGGAGATGACTGAAGGAACCTGACCAACTTCCTGGGCCTTTGTCTGCTCAGATAGGAGTGGCTCCCTCCTGACCAGATACAGGACAGAAGAGCAGTGCACAGGTGGGCCAAAAGTACCAATTGAGACATGGGGGTTACATGCTCAAACCCAACCTCTTCCCTGAGTCTTTCATCTGAGAAAAATATCCCAAGCAGCACTCCTGGAACTTTATCTACTCTTGGGGAAAGCCAGCCCATCCCACATCAAACTACATGACAAGACAGAAGAGAGACCACCACCACTGGGCTAAGAGAGAGATTCCAGTGTCCTGACCCTCAAAAGACAACTGTATGAGAAGTCTGCCACAGAAAACAAGGAACTGAGCCTCCCAAAGCCAACTAGTAGAGAATACTGCCACTGTGAAATTGAATTGGGGACAAAATTTAAAACCTTCGACTTACAAATAACATCATAAAAATAAGGAACTACTGGATAAATTATGTATACTGCATTGAAACAGATGAGGCAGAGAACAGTTTAAAAGTGACATATGATAGGGTATTATGGTTACACAGAGTCCAGAATTAAGGTTGCAAAGTGGAGTGTACTCGGGGCAGGGGGCAGGGGCAGTGCAGGGGGATTGTATACTAATGAAAGAATTTTTCTTTTACTTTTCAAAGAGAGGAGCGAACTGGAGGGAGGGGAGGAGGGGAAGAAAAGTGCAACAATTAATTAATGCAAATCAAAATCTCTGTAAATGTTCATTAAAATTAATAAAATAAAATTAAAAAACAAAAACAAAAAATAAGGAACTAACTACAATTTATAAAGGCACAACAGAAACTGCCATGTTGTTGTTATGTTGTTAAGTGTCATTGAGTCACAGACAACTCATAGCTACTCTATGAAGGAGAGTCCTCAATGCTTGTGTGTCTTTCATCCTCTCTCCAGGTTCATAGGGTTTCTGGAGGCAAGCTATTACAGAAGTGGAAACTGCCATACACTTACCAAAAAGAAAGTTACATGATGTTAAGGAAACAAAAGGCAGGTTCATAACAACAAATATGAAGAAACAGAATGCACCACAATAGAATAGGAGACTTTAACATCTCTCTCAACAAAGGGCAAGTCAATTAGAAAGAAACTAAACAAAAATGAAGAAAAACTAACTTATGCAATTAGCCCCCTCGACCTCATTGACATACTGGTTCTTTACCCAAATAAAATACAATTTACTCTCTTCTTAAGTGAACATGGTACCTTTTTTTAAAAAAAAAATAAAATTGTTATTTTAGGTGTACCATCAAATCAGATCTGACTAGTACAGGAGGAGATTGTCCCTCCTTCTCCAGCAAAGCATCTGGTAGGCACATGGTACATTCTCCAGAACTGATCATATGTTAGGACACAAAGCAAGCCTCAAAAAAGTAAAAGACGTTGAAATTATACAAAGTATATTCTTAGACCACAATGCTACAAAACTATAAATTAACAAGAGGGTAACAAGGTTTTACCTCCACATAGGAGCTAAATAATACCTTGCTTGAGTGCAACTGCACTGGAGATAAAAATGAAATCAGAAAGTTCCTTGAAATAAAAGAAAATTAAAACATATCAAAACCTCTGAGATATACAGTTAAGGCAGTCCTCAAGGGGCAGTTCATAGCAATAGCCATGCTCCTAAGAAAAAAAAGGAGCAAAATTAACAATTTAACTCAATACCTCCATCAAATAGAAAAACTACAACAAGCTGACACCTTTAGAAGACAGAAAATTATAAGGATAAAAGTTTAAATCAGTGGAAAAGAAAACGGGAAAATAATTAAAACCACCAACAAGACCAGCATCAGGTTCTTTAAAAGTGTCAACAAAATAGACAAACCATTGGCAAATTTTAGCAAAAGAATGAGAAGACACAAATAACTAAGAAATGAAAGTGGTTACCTCACAACAGAACCCACTAAAGTTAAATCAATAATACTAGAATATTATTAAAAATTATCCTTTGATACATTTTAAAATTTAGAGAAAATGGACAAATTCATTGAAATCCATACCCTACCTGGATTGTCACAGTAGGATATAGAACTCTCGAACAGATATTTTTTAAAAAATCAATTAATTGTGTAGGGTATAAAAAGATTATCCGCCAAAAATGTCCTGGCCCAGACGGATTCACAGCTGAATTCTACAAAATATTTGGAGAGACATGACAAACTCTTCTTAAATTATTTTGAAAAGCATCAAAACAAGGACTACTTCTAGAGTCATTCTATGAAGCAAGTAAAACCTTAATATCCAAACCAGGTAAAGGCATCACCAAAAAACAAAACTATAGGGCAGTATCTCTCATAAACATAGATGCAAAAATTCTCAACAAGATCCTGGCCAATAGAATATAAATGTATATTAAAAAAATGAAATGCATCATAACCAAGAGGGGCTCATAACAAGAATGCAAGGATTGTTCAACATAAGAAAAACAATCACTGTAATTCACCACATTAAAAAAGAACAAGAATAATATGATCCTATCAATTGATACAGAAAAGGCTTTTGACAAAATGTAACACCCCTTCTTGAATAAAACACTCAACAAACTAGAAATAGAATGTAATTTTCCCAACATAGTGAAAAGTGTTTACACAAAACCAAAAGCCAATATCATTTTCAAAGGAGAAAAACTAAAGGCATTCCCCTTGCAAACAGAGACCAGACAAATACATCTACTATCCATACTTCAATATCATATTGTATTAGAAGTACTAGCTGGATTTCTTGTGGGGAGAAAAGACTGTGGTTTCCCTGGGGATTAGGTCCCTCCATCTGGGGATTCTTGCCTCTATGGCTGTGGGG
This sequence comes from Elephantulus edwardii, assembly GCF_000299155.1. Classification (NCBI taxonomy): domain Eukaryota; kingdom Metazoa; phylum Chordata; class Mammalia; order Macroscelidea; family Macroscelididae; genus Elephantulus; species Elephantulus edwardii. The sequence goes on along the minus strand of NW_006399807.1, from coordinate 13,744,762 downwards.
CTATCCCAGAGGCCAAAAGAGAACAAGAGACTTTAGGACATAGAACCACAAGCAGAGTGAAGAATTTTCTTAGCTCTCTATGAGAGGGAGGACTAACCTAAAACCATAGCATACAAAGTCCTGAGTTGGTGGCTCTAATCTCTGCCCTAATGACAACAGAGAGAGAGGAGGACCTTAAGCTTCAAGGCCTTTGACAGAAAAAAGAAGGAACTGCTTGAGTAGAGCATCTGGTCTCACACCACTCAGCCAGTTCATACATGAAGCAGGACTACTGAGTTCATGACAGGGGACTATATCAAAGTGAGATTCCTGCAGGGCTGCAATACAGAACAGGGAAAACCTCAAGGACTTAAAAAAATGTTCCTAGAAAGGACTTACAGTACAGTGAGTTGCTGACCCCATGGACTGAACATTTTAAATTAGCAACTAATCAAGAACATCATAAAGACAAGAACCAACAACAACTTTTGCAGACACAGTAGAAATGGCCTAACACTTAATCAAGAAAAACATTACATAATGATGAGAAAGCAGCAGGCAGCTTCAAACACTGTAAAAAACAAAACAAAAAACAAAACAAAACAAAAAATCCCAAAACACAAATTAAGTCTTCTCCAAAAAAAGCAGAGACCATTGTAGACCTCATGAATACTCTAGAGTCAAGAAGGCAAATGAAATATGTTGATATGGAGAAATTCAAACAACTACAAATGAAAGTACAAATAATGGGAGAAACAATAAAAGCCACAAATAAAGAATATAACCTAGAGGCAGAGAACCAGAATAAATATATTGATGAAGAGTTATTTGAACAGCTATGAAAGAAGGTGCAAATGATGGAAGAAACAATGGAAACCACCAAGAAAGCAAATGCTCCAGAGACATGAAGCGAGAAGAAATATACTGAGGAGGGAAAACTTGCACAACTACAGATGAAAATGCAAAATATGGAAAAAAAGAATTGAAACTATAGATAAAGATACAAGAACTTTAAAAATATCACAAGATAGAGAGGGTACACACAACATGATACTGGAGATAACAGAAATGCATGCAAATGTAATCTAGAGTATTAAAATGAAAATGGCAGAAATGTACAACATGCTTGAAGGGTAAAAAAGTAGAACAGAAGATATGGAACAGAGATTCAGGGAGCTGAAAGATAAGAATCTCAATGGAAATGTATTAGAAGAAAAATCAGAGATAAGACATAAAGAAAATTAAGAAATCATTAGAATCATATGGGATGACATAAAAAGAAATAACATACACATAATTGGAATTCTGGATTGGAGCTCAGCATTAAGAAGACAAAAATTCTCACCACTGGGTCAATTGGCAGCAACTAATTAGATAGAGAAGAGATTGGTGTTGTTAGCAATTACAGCTTGCTCAGATCTACAATCAACATTCTTAACACCAGCAGTCAGGAAATCAAAAGATGAATTGCCTGGGGAAAATTTGCTGTTGTGGACCTCTCCAGAGTGCC
>NW_006399807.1:13740100-13742108 GCF_000299155.1 Elephantulus edwardii | reverse complement strand
AAAAAAAAGAAACACAGCAAAATGGCAATGATAAAACCTGGCCTTTCAATAATCACACTTAACATGAATGAACCTAATGCACCAATCAAGGAAAAAAGAGTAGCAGAATGGATAAAAAAGCAAAGCCCATCAATATGTTGTCTACAAGAGACAAATCTAATAAATGAAGAGAAAGATAGACTCAACATCAAAGGCTGGGAAAAAATTATACCAAGCAAATGGCATCCACAAAAGAGCAGAAATGGCAATACTAATCTCTGATAAAATAGATTTCAGAATAAATGTCACCATAAAAGATAAGGAAGGTAACTATACAGTGATTAAAGTCAATGAAGATCAAGAGGACATAACATTGGCCAATATCTATGCACCAAATGATGGTGTTGTTGTTAAGTGTCGTCGAGTTATAGATGACTCATAGCAGCCCTATGAACAAAAGACCTGAACACTTATAAAACTTGAATCGTTTCTCCAAATTCACAGAGTTTCCGGAGGCAAGCTATTTTGGAAGTGGATGCCACTCCTCCTCCCAAGCTTGTTTTAACTTGGGAGCTCCACCAAACACTGTCCACCCGGGTAACCATTATTGCATGTGGCACTTCAGTGTCACAGTGTTTAGCATCACAGCAACCATGAGTTACCTCTGTACAGCAGATGGTCAGACTGGTGCTATACCACTTAGAAGAATGTTTAGACCTGCTAAATACATAAAACAACTATTAACAGCACTGAAGAAAGAAATAGACAGCACCACAATAGTGGTAGGAGACTTTAACACATCACTCTCATCAAAAGATAGGCCAATTCAAAAGAAAGTTAACAAAGATGCAGAAGAATTAAACTACACAGTCAGCCAACTCATCCTTGTGGATGTATTCTGAGCACTGCATCCAACTAAAACTCAAATTTTTTTTTCAACTATACATGGTACATTCTCCAGGACCTATCACATATTAGAGCATAAATTAAGCCTCAACAAATTTTAAAAAACACTCATAATATAAAATATCTTCTCAGACCACAATGCCTTAAAACTAGAAATTAACCACAAGAGCTTATGAAACCATCAACATGGAAGCTAAATAACATCCTGCTAGAACGTGATTGTGTTATAGAAGAAATAAAGACTGAAATAAAAAATTCCTTGAAACAAATGATAATGAAAATACAATGTACCAAAACCTTTGTGATGCAGCTAAAGCACTTCGCAGAAGGCAGTTCATAGCAATAGGCAAACACATAAAAATCAAGAGAGAAGCAAAGGAAATAATCTAACTCAACACATTCATCAAATAGAAAAAGAACAATCTAACCCAACAGCCTCTAGAAGAAAAGAAATTTTAAGAGCTGAAATCAATGGGATAAAATACAGAAAAACAACTGTAACCATCAACAGAATCAGGAGCTGGTTTTTCAAAAGGATCAATGAAACTGACAAATTTAACAAAAGAAAAAAAAAGAGAAGACACAAATAACTCATTAAGAAATTATAGAGGTGACATCACAACAGAACCAGAAGATATTAAATCTATAATATCAGAATATTATTAAAAGCTATACTTGGATAAATTAGAAAACTTAGGGGAAATGGACAAATTCTTTGAAACTCATATCCCATCCAGATTGACATGGTCAGATATAGACTACTTGAACAGACTCAACACAAAATAAATTTAAAAGGTCATAAAAAGACTCTCCCACAAAAACAGTCCTGGAACAGATGGCTTCACAACTGAATTCTACCAAACATTGAGAAAAGATTTATTTCCAATATTACTTGTTATTTCAAATTATAGAAACAGAAGGAACACTCCCAGAGATATTCTATGAAACAAGAATAACACTAATACCAAAGGCAAAGATATTACCAAAAAAGAAACCTACAAACCAATATATCTCATGAACAAAGACACAGAAATCCTTAACAAAATCCTAGTAAATAGAATCCAAAAGCACATCAAAAAAATAAATCACCATGGCCAAGTGGGATTCGTTCAGCATAAGAAAA
>NW_006399807.1:13732488-13737780 GCF_000299155.1 Elephantulus edwardii | reverse complement strand
CTGAACACAGGTATTCCAGAAGACCGAGCTACTGAGATAGGAATGGAGATTTGTGCACCTATGTTCCTAGCTGCATGATTCAAAATAGCAAGAAAAGGGAAACAACCCAAATGTCCATCAACAAAATAATATATTGAGAAATTGTGGTAGTTAACACAATGGGATAATATACAGCATTTCGGAGCAACAATTTATAAAAATAACAATATGGGAGACGTAAGTGACCATTATACTTTATGAACTAACTCAGTCTCAAAAAGACAAAATACTGCATAAGACTATTATTGTAAACATAGAAGGATAACTAGTTAAATATGTATAAAAGTCCAAAGGGGAAAGGAGAGGGGAATGAGTTGTTTAGGATGGAGGATGCAGGGGGAATCACAGGGTTGCAGAGTTTGGTGGGTGGAGGGAGGAGGTGAAAGACTTAGGAAAGATCAAGTGGGGAACTGAAAAGACAGGCTAATAGTGAGCATTATGTTGAGTGAACTAACTCAGTCCCATAAGGACAGATTTTGTAAAAGATCATTACTGTAATAATGTAAGCACAACTAGTAAAATGTGTATAAATGTCCAAAAGGGGAAGAGGAAGGGGGGTTGGGGAAAGATGGGAAAAGGGTAAGTATGGAAATCACTAGGAGATCAAAGGTTAGTGGGCAGACTAGGGGGATTAGGGTGAAGGGATAAGGAAGATTAAATGAGTACTTGAAGGGACTACATAATAAAAGACACAGACCAACGGTAATTAATTACAAAAATACAATGTATGATTGCAAGAAACAATGCACATGAATGAAGTACAAAGTAAATTAACTATTGCATGAAAACAAAAAAGGAGGGGAAGGGCAGAAAAGGGAGGAGGAGAGATGATTACTGAGATGATGGAGGTGAGATAGGGGAAGACAGCCTGTGGGGAGGTTAAGACGGCTGTTAAGGACCAGTATAGTAGACATGGATAGGTGGTAAATGTATGAAGTACAATGTATATGAGGGATTGTATGGGGCACAATGTGCATGGATCAAGCACAGTACATAAGGGTGGTTATATGCAAACCAATTAAAAATGGAGGGAGATTTTAAAAAATTAACACTATATGTTGTATTTCCACCTTTGGCCAGTACTTGATTTGAAGTACTAAAAGGGAGGATCTGCCCAGAAGATAAACTTAAAAGTAGACTCTGGTAGTAGGTATTAAGGCTTGGTTGGGAGAAAGATTGAGCTCCATCTAGTACTCTGAGAAGATTTATATTTGAACAGATTTATGGATTCATATATGAAAGAAGGGCAAACAGGGAAGGAGAGAAGGAAAAAGGGAAAAGGAAAGTAAAAAATGGTCTTTTTCAAAACTGGAAGAAGCTTCTGTTTGGTTTCTGAGGCAGAGTAAAGTTGGTGCCCATCACAGCCCGCTTTCAGGTCTGGAGTTTGGAGTATGCTCACTCATAACAATCACCTGGATCTACAAGCATAGAAATAGGAGGAATACAACAATAGAGAAGCAAAATGAGCTCATATGTGTTCCTTCAGCACTGCCTCCCTAGCATGCACAAACGTGTGGAAGAGCAGAGAAGGGGTGTTGGCTGGAGGAGCAGGGAGCATTGAGGACCTGTGGCTTGGTGATTTGACTTGTCCCCACGTGGAGGATAGGGCTGAGTGGAGAGACCAACAAGTGTGGAATATAGGCAATAGTATGGGCTTCTGAGCTGGCAGCTGATGTCCATTTGAACCTAGCCACCAATTCCTGGGCATGAGTTGACAGAACCCAAGCAGATGAAGAGAAGATGATCCATGCTGTGAACTAGAGTAGATTGTTGCAACCAGATGGCTTGCTCTGAGCTGGATTTTGCTTGTGGATGCAGATGCTCAATGCTTCCAAGTTGAACAGAGGATCCTCCAGCAAAAAAAGGACATGCTTGTTTCCTCAGGGTACTGGTTTGACAGGGATGGGAAAATCAGCTATTGGCTATCTAAGAGGGGGATAGTAAGAGGATAAGGCAGGGAGTAGCTGGCTTACACACTTTCACAAAAGCAATTATTAACAAGATGATTGTAAGAGAAGAAAAACCCCACACACAAAATAAACGAATAAAATATTACCCAAATGAAAGACTATAAAACACAATGTACATGCATGAAGCACAATGTATATTAAAAATAAAAAAAATATTCTAAGAAATAATAGTAAAAATATTTTTTTAAAAAGATAAAGTGTGTCATGTAGTGTTTTGAATTGTTGGATCCAGAAAAATAAAGACATAATTCTAAAGGAAGAAAAAAATTCCCAGGATTCTAGTAAAAGGAAAGCTCCATAATTACAGTCATACCAGTTCTAAAATATCACCAATTCAGTTGGGAGCAATAGGATGGAAATGTCCAAGAAAAATCAAATCGATTCACAGGAGAAGGGTAAGAGAACACTTCTCATGTGATTTATAAACCCAGAAAAGCCAATGGAGGGTCAGCTGTGAGTCAGTTCCTCCTTGACAGCAATGAGAGAGGAGGAGAGAGAAAATGTGTGTTAATATAGCAAAAGAAGGTTAATAAAGTATTAGGAAGAATTTATAAGTAGACAGAAAACTAAGGAATTAAAAAAAGGAATCATTGATTCCAAAGAAAATATAATTTTATAAAAGTGTAAACATCCATTATTTCCCAGATATTAAATAATTTTCCTGGCCTATTTTATTTTAGCAGTCCTTGGCTGGAATCCTGAACCAGCAGATACTTTCCTTCTCCTGATACTAATGTACAGAGTTTCTGATCACAGTTCAGCAGTTCACCTAGCCTAATTATCTGTTGTCCTTTGCTTTCCTAATCAACCTGACTCTTATCTTTAATGTTCCTAACTTTGGCCTGGAAACTTGCTCTGTTTTTTCTTTATTCTTGATTTTCTTTCAATTTGCTGCATGAATAGTTTCCTACTGTTTGTTACTCTCTCAGGCCAGCCATGTAACAGAACATTGATCTTTGGTGGATTCATTTGACTGGATATTTGGTTTGTTAGTACTCATGAGACTCAAATAAAGTCATCGTCTTCAAGTCAGAACAAACTCATAGGCACAGCTGACCCTCCAATAGGTTTCCTATCTCTAAATAGCATATAAGGACATTGTCCATGGAGCCATTTTGGTGGATTTTAACTGCCTTTGAGTTAGCAGTTTGCATTTGAGTTTTTTAGTTTAATAGTCTAAACCCTTTTCCTGGATAATGGTGTTACTATATTAGTATTGTTTAATGTTTAGAAGCTGTAACAGTCACATGATATTTAAGGAGCTAACTCAGATGACTTGACAGTTACTTCAGGTGCTCACAATGAAGAAATTAAAAATCATGTTAGGAGAACTTGGACCCAGACAGCTCCTCCATGTGTCTCACCTCCATCCTCACTCCGTAGTCAGTGGACAGATTTTAAAAGAAGAAAAGAGAATCTAAAAAAAGAATTGAAAATCTCATATTAAGAGTTTAGTGAAAATTGAGTTGACTTTAGGATTAGAAGATATAGCAGAGCTTCCACAATACATGTGAGCCACACTTTATGACAGAATTTTAAATGTAAATAATATTATTAATACTTCTAAATAGTTCAAAGTCTTTACCAAGTCAAAATAAATGAAATGCATAGTTCTTGACTGATTAGATTTCAATGAATGGACAGTATCTTATTCAATGGCTTATCCAATGATTGCTGATGTCTTTATCTCTATTTTTAATGACGTTCAGGGAACGAGATAGGTTGGGAACGAGATAGGTTGGAAACAACAAGCCAGAAGAAAGAACAAATTATTATTATAATATCGTCTAAAGTAACATTTGTGCCAGAAATATTAGATTTATTACTATTTACATCGTAATAGTTAATTTTGCAGGAGAAATGTCAGAAACCGATTCTGTGCCATTTACTGCCTCTGAAAACCTTCTGGAAGGCCAGCTCTGATACAATTCTGACAGGACCATACACCATAAAAACAACAACATTGGTTAACCTTATAAGGATTCTTTCTAGGCTCTCTTTTGTTCTGTTTTCATTCAATAATTTCTGATCTAGTTAAGACAAAACTACAAACAAAAAGGGAGGGGTAGAGAGAAGGAAAAGAAGCAATTTAATAATATAGTGGCCTCAGTGGAAATACATATAACTGCCTCTTTCTTCTTATAGAATCCTTTTACTAATTATAATGCTTATTGCTTCTTGAGAAAACAACAGAGAGTGAACCAAAAAGGACTGAAAATAATAATTACTACTAACTAATCGTTTATTGGGTGCTAGGTCTTTAATTAAAACTCAGTGAAGTCCATTGAGCTGGGTAACATTATCCCCAGTTAAAGAGTGAGGGAAAAGTGATATTCAGAGCATTTAAGCAGTTATTCTATTAAGGCACTAACTGAGGAAATGGGATTAAAAAGGGGAAAATCGACTGTATATTACCAAAGACCAAGGACTTCAAAAACATATAAACCACCCCAAAATACAGCATATGGACGGATATAGGAATTCTGTCAGGGAAATCATTAGAATTTAAATCCTCTCCTTTCCTTGCAATGTTGTTGTTGGGAACCGTCGAGTTAAAACCAACTCATAGCTGACACTCCAGCATGTTTTCAGAGGCAGTAAATTGCATGGAGACTGCCCACCCTTCTCCAGCAGAGCAGCTGCTGGCCTCGAACTGCATGCTTTCAGGATTGCAGTGCAGCTTCTTGGCACCAGGCCACCAGAACTTACATATCCAGCAATAAGCAACCCAAAATGTCTACCAAAAAATCAAGTGATAATTTCAATCCAATTAAACCATTATTTTGGTAAATACTTAGAAATACTAGGTTCTTTATTCTAGGACTTGAGTTACATAACATTGAGTTAAAATAGACATAATCTCTGCTTTAAAGGAAGCTATTGTTGTTGTTGTTGTTAAGTGCCGTCAACTTGTAAGCGATGACAGACCAGGGCTATATGACCTAGAAGAATGTTTGACCAAAAACAATTAAAAACAGGCTTGAGGGCCACAGATTAGAGCTACCCCACATTTGGCTTGGTAGCATCATTTTCTGTCCTCTAGGCCAACCGATCTCTCTCCATGCTGTTGTTGTTGTTAAGTGACATAGAGTCGTAGGCAACTCATAGAGACCCTATCAACAAAAGACCTGGACACTTGTATAACTTTTATCCTTTCTCCAGGTTCATAGGGTTTCCAGAAACAAGTTATTTTGGAAGTGGATGCCACTCCTCCTTCCGAGCTTGTTTTAATCGGGAGCTCCACCAAACACTGTCCACCCTAGGAAGCTATGTTGTTGTTGTT
>NW_006399807.1:13725443-13731653 GCF_000299155.1 Elephantulus edwardii | reverse complement strand
CCGGATAATCTGTTCTGCATATAGGTTGAAAAGGTATGGAGATAGGAAGCTATAGACATTGAAAAAGAAAAATCATAATAGGTGTAACAAACATGAAAGGAAAGCACAATACTTAAGGAGCAAAAAGGCAAGGGCATTTTATAGTCTAGAGCACCAGAGGTGAAGATTGAGTTAATATTTGAATGATAAACATGAGCTGGTTTAAATCTGAGGTCACCAAGTAGCCTAATGTACTAACATGAGAAGGATGACAAGCTCTTCTCAGGACAGAAAGCAAGCACACAGGACTGTTTCAACCTTAACAGAGCAGCATATAGAGAAGGAAGTTTTCACAGTTTATACAGGTTGAGGGGGAAACAGCCAAAATTTTAATCAATATCAAATGACAGAACAGCATAAATTCTAGAAGTATCAGATCCAATGAAAGTGTGTGATGTTCTCCAACTCATTTTTAACTGAATATAGGTGGTATAAATGGTTAACATGTTCAGTTGCTAACTGAAATGCTGGAGGTTTGAGTCCACCCAGGGCACCTTGCAAAAAAGGTGTAGCAATCTACTTCTGAAAAGTCAGTCAGTGAAGACTGATTGAACAGGTTCCACTCTGGCACATATGGGGTCTCCATGAGTTAGTGTTGACTCCATGCCAACTGGTTTACCTGAATGCTGATGAAAATGATTGACAGCAGGGCAGGAAAACAGAGACACTTATTAAATCACAGATATCAGCGTATATCTAATCTTGATGAGAAGAGTGCTGAACTTCCCATGGACAGCCAAAAGAACAATTATGTCTTGGAGAAGGTGCAGCTGGAGTATTCTTTGGAGGCAGGAATGATGAGGCTTTACCTCATATACTTTGGGCATGTTGCTAGGAGGGTCTATTCCTTGGAAAAGGACATGATGCTGGGAAGTGTGAAGGGTCAGTGAAAGAGAGGAAAACCCTCAACCAGGTGGCTTGACATAGTGACTGCTGCAGCAGTGGGTTCTTGTGTGTCAGGAAGTGTGAGGATGACATAGGATAAAATGGGGTTCAGACTTTTGTTCATAGAGTTCATGAGTTGTATTCGTCTCAGTGACACCTAACAACTAACTTGATGCCAGAGCAGGACAATTGCAAAACAAATAAACAATAAAACTCTTCTGTGCTCTACACTCTGAACTCTGAGAGAGAGCACTTGCCTCCCACGGAGGGGGCAGGGGGTAGAACAGGAATACTGAGATTTCCTTTGAAACTTAAGCAGATGGCCTACTTAAATCTAAGGGCAGAGATGCAAAACTCAGTAGATAACTCACAGACTCCCGGCTTTGCTCTAGCCAGGCAACACCAGGATGTCACTGAGGAAAATAAGGGGGCAATGAAATAGCCTTCATTAAAAAACAAAATGAAACAAACAAAAATCAGAAGCATATGTTTCCTGAAATCTAAAGGAAGAGCAACAGAGATAAACCCTCTTGCTCTATCAGTGGGTTGCCATTAAGTCCATTCTACCTATTTGTATATCTTAGACTGTAAATTTTAATGGAAATACAGGCATTCTCCTGCTAAGACATATCTCAGAAATCAAATAGCTCACAACCAAATATAGGGCAGTGAATGTGAGGGGGTTGGGGTTGGTGTTTGTTTTTTTTTTAATTTGAGTTTTTTGAGCGTGCATCTTAATTATGAAAAGAAAAAGCAACAGTACTGAGAGACGATCACTCTTCGGTGCAGATTATTTCTTGTTTTCATTATTAAGAAACATCAAGTCAGTTAGTTGTATGGTGACCCTGCATACAATTGAATGACATACTACATAATCATGTCATCCTTGCAATCTACATTGTGCATAGGACCATCATAGTAGCCACTGTATCAATTTATCTCTTGAGGGTCTTCCTCATTTTTGCTGATTCTTTAGTAAGCATTATGGCCTTCTCCAGGGCCTAGCCCCTTCTGATATGTCCAAAGCATTTGAGGTGAAGTCTCACCATATTTACATCTAAGAAGCATTCTGTCTACATTTCTTCCAAAACAGATTTGTTTGTTCTTTTGTCAGTTTGTGGTGTATTAAATGTTCATCAGCAACACCAACATTTAAAGACATCATTTCTCTGTCTTCCTTTTTTGCTGTCAGCTCTCACATGTATATGAGTTGTTGTAGTTGTTGTTAAGTGTTGTTGAGTTGCCTACATCTCAAAGGGACCCTAAGTACAACAGCTCTTAAGCCTGCCCTGTCCTTGAGCCAGTCTCACTGACTCCAGCACATCTACTCCTATTGCCCTAGTTACTGTATCAATTATTCTGTCATCTTTAATCATTGTCAAGCTTTCTGACGCATAAAAAGTAATTGCAAAGACTATGGACTGGATGTAGCCTCTAGACTAGCATTGTTGCTTTTTAGTACTCTGGAGAGGTCCTTGACAGCCAATATGATTAATTTTTTGATTTCCTAACTGCTGGTGCCAAGAATGTTGATTGTGGAGCTGAGCGAGCTATAACTGTTAACAACCTCAGCATATTCTCCTCCATTCATCATGGTGCTGCCACTTAGTCCAGTGACAAGAATATTTGTCTTCTTGATGTTGAGCTTCAATCCACATTTAAGTCTACTGTCCTTGACCTTCTGAAGCAAGCTCTTCAAGTCCTTCTCAATTTTAGAAAGCAAGGTTGTGTCATCTGCATAACATATATGAGGTGGCTGAAAATACAATGACTTGGATTAGATGTACCTTTGTCTTCAAAATTACATCCTTGCTCTTTGGTATTTTGAAAGGTCTTTGACAGTAGATTTACTCAGTGACTGTTGCTTCCACAATATTGATTGTGTAGCAAAGTAAAATGAAAACTTTGGCAACTTCAATCCTTTCTTTAGTTATCAGTTACTGGTCTTTTAAGGAATTTTGTTTTCTTTATGTCGAGTTGCAATCCATAGTGAAGGCTATAATCTTAGTTGTTGTTTTTAAAATTTATTGATTTATTTTGAGGGCAGGTTTACAAATAAGGGATTTGTTTTTACTATTGCTCAGTAAGTACTTCAAGTCATTTTAGTTTTCTTCAAGCAACTTGTGTCATCTGCATATTGTGAGTTAAAAATGAATATTCTAGGGGAGCTCTGGTGGCCTAGTGGCAAGAAGCTGCACTGCAATCCTAGAGACGCATGGTTCAAATCCACCAGATGCTCTGCCGGGAAAGGAGGGACAATCTCCTCCTGTACCAGTCAGATCTGATCTGACGGTACACAGACACACATACACAAAATAATAAAAAAAAAAGAATATTCTGAAATTCTGATTCTCTGATCTTCTTGTCAATAAAAATGTCTGGAACAGTTTGTCAACAGGGAACTGCCAAATATTAAATACAGATTCAGAAGAGAGAGCATGGCATGAGGGATGTTACTACTGATATTAGATGGATCTTGGCTGAAAGCAGAGAATGCCACAAGAATAACTATTTGTAGTTTATTGACTATACAAAATAATATGCAAGATTTTCTTTCATGTGATATTAATAATACTGTTTGATAACATCTGCATCCTGTTGGCTCAGCTTTCCCCCCTGCCCCCATGGCTGCTAAATTATGAGTCCAGAACAACAGACAGAAACACTCTAGATCTTAGAGTAAGTGCAAGACAACAACAGTCTACCACTTACAACCAGACCTACAGTGCCCAGAAACTAAGTAATCAGAAAACTAAACCAAATTAAATTATAGGCTGTAGTTTTTGTTGTTAGGTGCCATCAAGTCCCCTGTCACTCTTAGCAACCCTATGACCAACAAATATGAACTTTGCCCTATATTTAGGGATCCTGATGATTGGCCCATTGTTACATTCACTGTGTGGGTTCATTTTGTTGAGGACTTTCTTCTTTCTCTGACCTGTCTCAGCATAATATCTTTTTCCAAAAACTAGTCAGCCCCTCCTGACAACATACCCAAAATATGTGAGAAAAGGTCCTACCTCTAAGGAACACTTTGGTTGTGCTTCCTCCAAGAAAGATTTGTTAGTTCTTTTGGCAGTCCAACACCACAACTCAGAAATATCAATTCTTCTGTGTCATTTTTATTCATTGCTCAATTTTCACATGCAAATGAAGTAATTTAAAAGATCATGACTTAGATTAGGCACATCTTAATCTTTAAACTGACATGTTTGTTCTTAAGCTTGTTCTTAAGGAGAAGTCCTTGAGAGCAGATTTTCCCAGTGCAGCATGTCTTTCAACGGCTTAACTACTGTTATAATGGGTACTGATTGGAGATTCAAGTAAAATGAAATTGTTGACAATTTTAATCTTTTCTCTATCTATTATGATGTTGCCTATTGGTTCATTAGTAAGGAGATGTGTGTGTGTGTGTGTGTGTGTGTGTGTGTGTGTGTGTGTGTGTATATATTTCCCTTGAAAGCTCTAGTCTTTGTTCTTCTGCATTAAGTACTTCAACTCCTCTTAACTTTCAGCAAGCAAGATTGTGTCATCTGCAAAACAGGTTGTCCATGGGTCTTCCTCTAATCTTGGTATCTCATTAGTCTTCATAGAGTCCAGCTTCTTAAATGATTTGCTCATCATTCAAACTGAATAGTTATGGAAAAGGACACAGCCCAGATGCCAGTTTCTCTGATTTTAAGCCATGCAGTGAGTGATTGCTTATTGTGTTTGAACAACAAGTTCTTGGCTCAGACGAGCACAATTAAGTGTTCTGGGATTCCTATTCTTCTTGATGCTATTCATAATTTGTCATGATTCACACAGTCAAATGCCTTTACATAGTCAATAAAACCCAAACAAATATCTTTCTGATTTTCCATGATTTCAGCCAAAAGCCATTGATGATCACCAATGATATTCCTTGTGCCATGGCCCATTCTGAACCCAGACTTATATTATGGCAGTTCCATATCATTGTACTGTTCCAGTCATTTCACAAATAATATTCAGTAAGGTTTTATGTGTATATGATAGCAATAATATTTTTTCAACAATTTCCACATTCTCTTGGATCATCTTTTTTGGGAATGGAAACAAATACAGGTATCTTTTAGGCTGTCAGTCAGGTAGTTATCTTCCAAAAGTCTTGGCATAAGTTAACGAGCACCTCCAGGGCTGCAAATATATGTTATGTCAATTGGTATCCCATAAATATGTGAGCCCTTATTCTTTGTCAATAACTTCAATGAAGTCTGAACTTCTTTCTTACCTTTGGCCCTTGATCATATGCTACTAACCTGAAATGTTTCAGTATGGACCAATTCTTTTTAGCTTTCTTAACAAATCCTGAACAAGTTCTTCCCTTTTGATTTTCTAATCCTAGCTCTTTGTGCATTATTTGCTTTGTCTTCTTGAATTTGCCTTTGGAATCTTCTGTACTTCTCTTTTATGTCAGCATTCCCCCCGCCCTTTGGTTTGGCCTCTACATTCTAGTGCAAGTTTCAGAGTGTCTTCTAACATTAATTTATCTTTTCTTTCTTCTCTGTCTTTGTGAGGACCTTTTGTTGATTTTTTTTGTTACCCATACTTATCTCCTCTTCAATTATTAGTGTTCAATGCCTCAAATCTATTCCTGAAATAGTTTTTACATGTATTTGGGATAATATAGTCTGGTTTGACTCAATTCTATAACTAATAACATCAGAAAAGAAGAATTCACTTTCTAAAGAATGAATATTATTGACTTAATTGTTTACTTTCATTTACAGTATTTCTGAATCCAATACAAAGGATGAATCATACTCCTTGTGATGCTTAATATAGTATGTCAATGTAGGCATGATACTTAGTATAATGTAACTATTCTATGTGTTGTAAATTTTAACCTCTATCCTGTTAATGAGACAGGATTAGAAGCGGATATGGAGGAAATATATAATCAGCATTATCTAAGTAGAGAGAGGTCTCCTAAGGCGACCCTAAATTCATGATTTCCAGATATGAAACAGTGACCTACCTACTATGTTTGCTGATCTTGCAACTCGGCTCTTCCATGACTACCTCTGGATGTGTTAGCTTCTGAAGGTGGTAGGTTGTCTCCAAAGCCAGCAGCCTATTACCTACTTGCTGATGAGTAGCTAGTGAATTCTAATTACTTGCTTTTGGGTGGGCATCACAACTACTTACCACAAAGCTACCAGGGCTACATACAAATACTGTTTTTTTCAGGTGCCATCAAGTAAAATATGACTCAAAGAAACCCTATAAGAACCTCTCCTATCCTGCACCATTCTCATTATTTCA
>NW_006399807.1:13713996-13715182 GCF_000299155.1 Elephantulus edwardii | reverse complement strand
GGAGGGACAGCATAGGAGAGAAAGACACTTGATAAATTGGATTGATTCAGTGTCTGGGATAATGGGGGTAGGTGTGTCAGAGACAATAAGATTGGCACAGACTAGACCTGGGTTTAGGGCTGTTGTACAAAGGGTCGCTATTAGTCACAGGTGACTTGATGACACATAACAACAGAAGTTTTCCCTTGTTCTGATCATGCAACAGCTTCTTGATCTAGGTACAGGTTTCACAGGAGTACAATTAAAATGTTCTAGGATTACTCTGTTTCTCAATGTCAACCATAATTTTTTGTGATCCACACAGTCAAATGCTTTTGCTTAGTAAATAATGCATAAGTAGACATGGTATTCTCTGTTTTCAGCCAGGATCCATCTGATATTGGTAATGATATCCCTGATGCCATGCCTCTTCCAAACACAACCCGATTTTCTATTAGTGCTCTGTCAACATACTGTTCTAGCTGTTTTTGTATGATCTTCAGTAATATTTTGCTTGCATGCAGTGCTAATGATATTCTTAAATAAATTCCACATTCTGCTGGGTTATTTTTTTTTTAAATTGGAACAAATGTAGATCTCTTCCAGGCAGTTAATCAGATAGCAGGCTGCCTTCTAAATTTCCTGGTATAGACCAGTAAGCACGTCCAGAACGGCAGCTGTTATCTGAAATATGTCAGTTGGTTTCTCATTGATTCTTGGGACCTTATTTTTTGCCAGTGCTTTCAGTGCAACAAGTGTGACTTCATCACTATTGACTCTCGGATATACGGTACTTCATATAATATGTGTCAGGTAATTCTTTTGAAAACGTAATTCTATGTATTCCCTCCATCTTTTCTTAATTACCTGAATCATTCAAGGTCTTCCCCACAGCATTTATAAGTATTATACCTTGAAGATTGAATTTCTTTTTCAGTTCTTGCAGCTTGAGAAATGCTGAACGAGTTTTTTCCTTTTTATTTTCTGACTCCAGCTCTCTGCACACTCCATTGTAATACTTTGCTTTATTTTCTAGAGTGGCCCTTTGAAATCTTTTGTTAAGTTCTTTTACTTCAACGTTAATTTTACACCAATGATAATTGGCAAGTGGAATTCAAAAGCTGGAAACAATGAAGAAATGACTGAAAGTATAGATTTAGTGACAGAAATTGAATGATTTAATTTTATATGCTAAATCATTTATTTA
>NW_006399807.1:13703768-13712433 GCF_000299155.1 Elephantulus edwardii | reverse complement strand
AACACTCTTGGCACCAGTAGCCAGGGAATTAAAAGACATATTGCCATGGGAAAGTCTGATGTTAGGGACCTCTCCAAAGTACTGAAGAGCAATGGTGTCTCTCTAGAGACTAAGGTGCATCTGATACAGGCCATGGTTTTTGTGATAACTTGTAATGCATCAGAGTTAAAAGAGTTTTATAATATTTGTTGAAGCAGTGAAGAGGGTAAGTGGAGATGTTAAGGACCTAAGAGAGGTTGCCTTTCTAGTAAGGTTATTCTGATGGAAGGACTATTTCCTGAGTCATTTCTGAATTGTAATATGTTATGTCCCTAATAAGCTGCAAAATTACAAGGTGGGAGTGGAAATCTGGGGTCTTTTTATTTAGTCTCCTTTACACAGTTGTTATAGGTCAGAACTAGAGGAGCTCCAGTGGCATAGCTGACTACTAAGTAATGTTGGGATGCTAACTAAAAGGTTGGCAGTGTGAACCTATCAGTCACTCTGCAGGAGAAAGATTTTAAAAAGTTTAATCTTGTTAACATTTAGCATCCAAAACCCAAAGAAGGTTAGCCATAAGTCCAAATCAACATGATGGCAGTACCAAATCTATGTTTTCAGACTCCTGATCCTTCTTCCTGGGTCCCAGTTTTTGCATTCCAGTCACTCACTATTATTAATGTATCTTGGTTGCTTGTTCGATCAATTTCTGACTGTAAAACTTGGTAGAAATCATCTATTTCCTCCTCATGGGCTCTGATTATTGGTGCACAAATTTGAATCATAGTGATATTAACAGGCCTTTCTTGTGTGTGCATATGGATATTATCCTGTCACTTGCAACATTGTATTTCAAGATGGATCTAGAAATAGCCTTTTAACTATGAAAGGGACCCTGTTTTTTTCACTTTTCATCAGTGTAGTAGATCATATGATTATCTGATCCAAAATGTCCTATGCTAATCCATCTAATTTCTCCAATATCTAGAATGTCAATATTTATGCATTCCAGTTCTTTTTAACAATGTCCAGTTTGCTTACAACTGTTTACAAATTTGAAGGGTCAGCCTCAGCTACCATATATGTTAGTCTACTCTAAGTGTGGTCTATTGTACAAAGGGTTTTCAAAGGCCTGTTATAATGTGAAAGTGGATGGCCATTCCTTCTTTCTACTCTGTCTTAATCTGGATACTTAGTTTTAGAACAATTTCTGTTAGATAAACATTTTTTTACCAAAAAGAGCAGATGGAAGACACTTCCCCTTAAAGAAATAACCAATGCATTCAGTGTTCCTTCCAGCCCCCATACATGTGTCTTGTCTTTTACCTTTCCCTGCTATATCAGCATCCTTTGCATTCCTGCCTATCCTATCCAGCACCTCCCTCAACCCAGCCACCCCTTGATATGATGGCTCAGGCCACAAGTCCCTTCTGTGATGTCTTGTACCTCACACTGCTGCTGGTCTCTCATGCTGATGCCTACCTCATGTTTAAGAGGATTTAAGTCCAAATCCCATTACTAGCTTCAGGTAAGGATTTTTTTGTCTGAGACAGTACTGGGGAAAGACTCTTGCCCCTGAGCTTCTGCTCCATGACTGTTATTTTGTGACTTAATGTCTCTACTCTTCCTTCAGTACCACACCTAGTGGAGAAAATATTATATGCCCAATAATTTTAAATGTATACATCAGCAAGATTTCCTAATTCATATCTTCCCTTTAAGCACCTTTACTTGTCTCTTATTAAAATCACATCTGGAAGCAAAAATTTATCTAAGTCAGTAAAGTTTAAAACGAATGAATACACAATTTATTATTTCATTCAATGACTACAATTATCTTGCATGTAATACCCAGTGCTCATATTTTTATTTGGTTGGAAATGGGTTAATTTTATGAAACCATAATTTATGAAACCACAAGGAATACTAAAGAATTATAATATATAACTACATCTACGTTATCAGGTCCTTGAAGAAAATTATTCAAGAATAATCTATTTCAATCTTCTTAATGCAGATAAATGTTCACCAGAATGCCCATAAGTGTTGTGGGCAGTAACTAATACCAAGGCATACAAGTATTTATTGAAAATACATAATATATCATTACATAATAAATGTAACATACATAAAACCTATAAAATGTAGTATATTTGTGATAGATTGGTACTTATTAGATTTATATAATATTACTAAAGATTATGCAATTAAGAATACTCATATACTATTTAAGCCTTCAGCACTATGGCTAGCATCCATTTCACTACACACTTCTGCAAAGACTAGTCATGAATATCAACTGAGCCTTAGAAATAGTGGAGTTTTAAAGTCAACGACCTCTTTTATGCCTGAATTCTCTCCACTACTATCTACTTCAAAAATATCACTCAAAGTCTGGCTCAAGTGATCAGTGATTAAAATATATACAACTTGATCACTTTTCTGAAGTCATTAACACCAAAAGTGAAATACCAAAACTAATACAATTTTAGAGTGATTTTTTTTTTAATTTTATTTAGCTTTGTAGAGCCCTGGTGGCCTAGTGGCAAGAAGCTCTTCTGCTATCTTGAAGTCATGTAATTCAAGGTCACCAGCTGTTCCATGAAGGAAGGATGGGCAATCTCCTTTGTGTGATTCACTGTCTCTGAAAATCCACTGGAGGGTCAGCAATGGGTCAGTTCTGACTCTATGGTACAACAACAACAGTTTATCCTGGTTTACAAGATTTACTGACTTTATTTTCTGCAACAAATATCCACTGAGTGTTCTAAATTTCCAGGAACTGAAGTGAGATAAAAAGGTAGCTGGACATAATCCTATAGCACATAATTAAAATCTTGCTATGAAGTACAGCAGTTATCTAGTAAGTCCTATAATTGAGACAAAAATATGAGATAAAAAAAGAAAAATTATTTCTACTTAGAGGGTCAAGAGATATTTTTCCCAAAGAGATGACACTAAAAGATGTGTCAGAATTTTAAAGAGGAATGAGGAACTACATGACAAGTCAGAGAGGAAATTATATGAGCTGAGTTAAAAAGTGAGTGTACATAGTGTTTTAATATTTGAGAATCAGTCTTGAATGCCTTGAAAGAGAGTATGTAGAAGGGAGACTGAGAAGATAATAAGAAGCCAGATTTAAAATGTTCACAGATGGCATACAAACAAATAGGAAACCACAGAGGGATTTTCATCAGTACAATACTATAAACAGAATAAGACAGCAATTATTTTCAAGGAATAATTTTTTAAAGGAATTCCATTATTTGAAAATCTACTATTACTTCTGGTGGTTTAGCAAAATGAGGACAAGAATTTGTGTTGTGTAATTTATGAATATCATAAATAATAAACAGCAACTGTGTCAAAAATCAATATGTCAGATTCTTTCCTCATACATTAGAGAAATTTTAGCTAATGCTATTAAAAGAATTTTGATTTATTTTAACAAGTCAGGCTCAGTCTGCCCCATGTTATCTTGCTCCTTTTACAGTTAGTATCTGAGAGGTGGGGTTTGTTGCTTCAGACTAATAGAAACATGGAGGGTTTTTAACTTGGGGCTTGAGAAGATGTATAACTAAAATGATTATTGTTTATTGCTACAGAGGAGAAAACCCAAAAGATTACTACTTTTACTACTACTAGGATGGAAAGAAAAGTTTAGAATCCACTTTACGATCTGAACAAAAGGGTAGAGAATGAAGATGAAACTGAATTTCTTTAAAAGTCTGTGTATTGATGCAATTTTATTTTTCTCTTTCTATGTCAAAACATAAGATATATTGTAAAATGTCTAAGGTTTTTCTTTATTAAATGTTAAAATATATTGTTAAAATAATTATTGTTTTTGTTGATTTAACTCTATTGTATATATTAAGATATAATGAGAAAAGAACATTGGATGATATCATGATGGGATATATTGTAATTTAGAGGAAGAATATAAGCCAGCCTTCAGCCAAGTGCTTAATTGGCTACAAGAAAGGAAAAATTTGTCCTAAAGGAATGCTTGTTGAGAGAGAATTTGGTAGAGGGCATGGCTTGGTCTGTGAAAGATTAATCCTCACCTAGTACACTGAAGAGAGTTATATTTGAAAGAAGATAAGTAAAAAAATGCACTGAGGCAAGATGAAGCTGATGCCCATCAGAGGAACCTCTCCAAAACTTGACCTTGAAGGAAGCTGGAAAGTATTTTTAACTCATAGTGACAACCTAGGTCAAAATGATGAGTGGATATAGGAACTATCAGAACCCCCTTTCTAGGCCTTATAAGAAGCTGGCGAGAATGTTTAACTCATAGAGACCACTTGTGTCCACTTGATGAGTAGAAGTGGGAGGCTTGCAGTAATGAAGAGACAGCCTCAGTTTGGAAGTGTTCCTTTGGCATTGTCCACATACTATGATGAATAAATAAGTGAAGAAGGGCTCCTGGCCTGTGGAGCAGGGAGTCCTAAAGATCCCTGGTGCACTAACTTAGCCCATGTGGGGTTAAGACTGATTTAAACGACCAGCAAGTTTAAAATGCAAGAAGTGTGGACTTTTTTTAAAAAAATATAATTTGAAAGGTGTGGACTTCTGAGTTTGCAGCTGATGTCCATTTGGACTTAGCCACAGATGGCTGGGGAAAAGATGACAAGAACCCAATTAGACAAAGAGAAGATGTTTCATTCTGTGAGCTAGTGTTGATTTCTATTATCTGCTGGTTTGCTCTGAACTGGACCTTTGTTTATAGTTGTGGGAGCTCAATGTTTCAACTGTAAGTTTTTCATAGAAAGAAATATGCTTGTTTTCTCAGAGTACTGGTTTAATAGGAATGGGCATATCTGTAACTGGCTACCTAAAATGGGGGGGGGGGAAGCATAATGGATGAAGTGGCTGGCTTACTTACTTTCATAAATATAGATGATGGTTTGGGAAAGGCTGATGATTCAGATATGAAAGAAAGAGGCTATAAAAGACAAAGAGTGGTATGTGGTATTAGGACTTTTCCCATTTGGATACATGATCTCCAGATGCCTCAACAGCCAACAGATAGTTCACCCAATGGTCAGCATCTTCAATATTATCAACAGTTGTGAGGCCAACCTAAAAGAAGGTTAACCCAACTGTAGAGAGACTCATAGCCTTGTGAAGCACTGGAGATGAGGTCAGAATGAAAGGATTTGTTTGCTGAACAACTGACTGCGAGGAGAGAAATCTTGCAAAATGATTAAAGAAAGCAGAGACTTCTTGCATTTGTGCTGCTGCACTGAACCTGGTCTTTCACTTGTTGACTGAAAAGCTGTCTGAACTACATCCTTTACCTCTCCTAGTACCACCTATTTCCCTAATAAACCTACAACTTTTGCAATGAATATTGGACCTTGTAATTGGTACAAGTAGATTCAGTGGAGTGGGGGGGGGCATGTCTGACTGTATGGCTTTTACTTAGATGCTGTGAATGTTATTGATGGGGACAATTCTTCTTTGTAGAGTTAAAAGAAGTCAGACTTGGCCTTCCCCACATTATCACTGATCCTTTTACACCCAGTGACTAGATTGGTTGGGTTTCAGGAGAGGCTAAGTAACAGCAGCAAAGAACAATAGCCAATGGTGGAAAATTTAGCCTATTGTAAAAATAACTGAGGAACTCTATCAACACCAAATTTTAAAAAAAAATAAACCTCTCTTACTCAACTGTTTTAAAATTGGATTAAGATTCCAAAATTCATTCTTTTGGTGTATTCCTTACTGATAACATATTTGCAAACACAATAGGAGACTACTGGGAAAATTCAAGAATAAGTAGATACAGACAAATGAAAAAGAGATTTCGGTAGAAGAATACTAGCAATGAAGGAGGACTATAGAGTTTGGGACAGGGGGCTAAAGCAGGCAAGATTCCTGCAAGGCTGCAGTGTAGAACAGGGAGAATCTCGAGGACTTTAGGAAAGTCCAAATTTTTCCAAAAAGTACTTCCAGTAGAGTGAGTGGCTCTCAGATGGAACATTTTAACCTAGCAACTAATCAATGATATAATAAAGACAAGAACCACTGACAACTTACAAAGACACAACAGAAACAGCCTACCATTTGTCAAGAAAAAATTATAATGTCAAGAAACCAGCAGGTAACTTCAAACACTAAAAACACAAATTAAACCATCTCCAAGAAAAGCAGATAATATCACAGACCCATTGAATACCCCAGAGCCAAGAAGGCAGATGATATAAGTTGATATCGAGACATTTGAACAGCTACAAATGAAAGTACAAAAGATGGGAAAAGAAATGGAAGCCACAAATAAAGGAAATAATTTAGGGGTAGAGAACCAGAAGAAATATATTTATAAAGAGTTATTTTAACAGACACAGAAGAAGGTGCAAATGATGAAAGAAATAATGAAAACCACTAAGAATGCAAATTCTCCAGAGACACAGAGCCAGAAGAAACATATTGATGAGGAGGAACTTGCACAACTATGGAAAAAATGTAAAAGATGAAAGAAAAAAATTGAAACTATAGATAAAAAGGTACAAGAACCTAAAAATCATCATAGGATAGGGAGAGTACAGCCAACACAGTACTGGAAATAAAAGAAACACATGAAAATTCAATACAGAGCAGAAGTGTCCAACATATTTGAGGGGGAAAAAAGGAGAATCAAAGAAATGGAGCAGAGAGTCAGTGAGCTGGAAAATAAGAACCTCAACAGAATTGTACTAGGAAAAAAAAATCAGAGATTAGATGTGAAGAAAATGAAGAAAACATTAGAATCATGTGGGATGATATAAAAAAGATTAATATGTGTATGCTTGGAATTCAAGAATATGAAATGGACAGGGAAATCAATGAGAAAATTTTGGAAGAGGTACTGGAAGAAAATTTCCCAGGTATTATGAAGAATGGGGAAATCCAATTAAAGAAGCACAGGAGCACCAAATGGACTAGACTAAAAAAGAAAAATTTCCAGACACATCATAGTCAAATTCTCCAAAATAATAGATAAGCATAGAATTCTAAAATTAGCACCAAAAAAAACAAAACAAAAAACAACACAACAACCTACAAAAGAAATTAGATCAAGTTCTGATTTTTCAGAAGAAAATGGGATGGCTTATACAGAAAGTTGAAAGAAAACAATATCCAACTGAAGATCCTATACCCAGCAAGGCTATCCATCAAATATAAAGGAGAAATCATATCCTTTACAGAAAAGAAGGAACTTAAAGAATTTGTGAAAACAGGACCAAATGTACAAGAACTTTCAAGGGGAGTCTTTACACACAGACACCAAAAAAAAGTGGATAGACCATAGTAACAACAACAACAACAAAAGAAACACAGCAAAATGGTAATGATAAAACTTAGCTAGTTAATAATCACATTTAATGTGAATGGACTTAATGCACCAATCAAGAGAAAAAGAGAAGCAGAATGGATAAAAAAACAAAGCCCATCAATGTGTTGTCTGCAAGAGACACAACTAAGAAATGAAGAGAAAGATACACTCAAAATCAAAGGCTAGAAAAAGATAAACTCAAAATCAAAGGCTGGAAAAAATATACCGAGTAAATGGCATCCACAAAAAAGCAGGAGTGGCAATACTAAATCTGATAAAACAGACTTCAGAATGAAAACAATATAAAAGATAAGGAAAGGCACTCTACAATGATTAAAGGCACAGTATATCATGAAGATAAAACATTAGTCAACATCCATGCACAAAATGATAGACCTGCTAAGTAAAAGAAAATAAATGTTAGCAGAGTTGAAGAAAAAATAGACAGTACCATAATGGTGGTAGGAGACTTTAACACACTACTTTCTCCAAAACCTAGGTCAACTATAAAGAAACTTAACAAAGATTCAGAAGATCTAAAGTGTACATTCATCCAACTTGACCTTGTGGATGTATTCCAAGTACTACACCCTACACGCAACTAAAACTCAATTCACTTCCTTCTCAAGTGCACATGGCATATTTTCCAGAATTGTTAACCTATTAGGGCACAAAGCAAGCCTTAACAAATTCAAAAACATTAAAATAATACAAAGTTTATTATCAGACCATAATGCCATAAAACTAGACATTAACCACAACAGAACAAAACTTTTAAAACCACCAATGTGGAAGCTAAATATTGGGTTACAGAACAAATAAAAAATGAAATTTTTAAAGTTCCTCAAAACAAATGATAATGATAGCATACCAAAGCCCCAGGGATGCAGCTAAAGCAGTCTTAAAGGAAAAGTTCATAGCAGTAGATAAGAAGATATAAAAATGAAGAAAAAAGAAAAATTAAGGATCTAACTCAACACCTTCATCAAATTGAAAACAACAACAACATAACCCCACAGCCTCTAGAAGAAAGTAAATTATAAGAAAAAGAGCTGAAATCAATGAGATAGAAAATAGAAAAATAATTAAAACCATCAAGAAAACCAGGAGCTGATTTTTCAAAAGGGTCAGTAAAATTGACAAACCATTAGCAAACTTAACAAAAGGAAAAAGAAGACATTAATAACTCGATTATGATAGAGGTGACATTACAACAGAAACAGAGTAAATTATATCTATAATATCAGTAAATCAAAAAGCTATACTCTGATAGAGACCACTTGGCCAACTGAGTGGAAGAGATCTATATTTGTTACCATTCCAAAGAAAGGTGACCCAACATAGTGTGGAAACTACAGAACAATA
>NW_006399807.1:13694650-13702553 GCF_000299155.1 Elephantulus edwardii | reverse complement strand
AGGGTCGCTATGAGCCGCAAGCTACTCGACGGCACATAACAATAACAACATACTCTGATAAATTTGAAAATCTGGAGGAAATGGGCAAATTCCTTTAAAATCATGCCATACCCAAATTGATATGAACAAAGGTGAAACACACAACCCAATCACAATAGAAGAAATTGAATGTATTACAAAAACTCCTTTCCCTCACACACACACACACACACACACACACACACACACAAAATTTTAAAAAAAAATCTTGGACCAGATGGCTTCATTTCTGAATTCTATCAAACTTCCAGGGAAGATTTATCATCAATTCTACTAAAATTATTTTTAAAAAAATACAAAGAAGGAACACTCCCAGAGAAAATCTATGAAGCAAGCACAACCCTAATACCAAAACCAGGCAAAGATATTACAAAAAAATAAAACTGTAAACCATTATCTCTCAATCTCTCATGAACATAACCACAAAAATACTCAACAAAGTCCCAGCCTATAGAATCTAATAGCACATTTAAAAAAAAAATCATCAAGAACAAGTGAGATTCATAACAGGTAAGCAAGGATGGTTCAACATAAAAAATAATCAATATAATTCACCATATTAACAAAGTAAATAACAAGAACAATATGATCTTAACAGTTGATACAGAAAAGACATTTGACAAAATCCAATACCCTTTCCTTATTAAGACATTCAGCAAAATTAGAATAGAAGGGAATTGTCTCAACATAGTGAAAAGTATATATGCAAAACCAAGAGCCAATATTATTCTCAATGAAAAATTTTCCTTGAAAACAATGACCAGACAAAGATCCACTGTTACCACTTCTATTCAATATTGTATTGGAAGAACTTGCTAGGGTAATACAATAAGAGAAGGAAATAAAAGGCATCCAGATCATAAAAGAAATGGTTAATATGTCACTATATGCAGATATACACAGATGTATACAGAAAACTCTAAGAACTCAACACAAAAAACTGTTAGAGCTAGTGGACCAATTTATGGAGATGGCAAAATACATGATCAATATCCAAAAATCAGTGGGATTTTTCTACAGTAACAAAGAGAACACAGAGAAGGAAACCAAGAAAGCAATACCATTTACAATAGCCAACCACAATTTGAGATATTGCATATTGACTTAAAGATCAAAATTGAGAACCTAGATATGGACCTATCTATGGTCAACTGATATTCTATAAGGGAATAAAACTTATGAAATGGGAAATGACAACTTCTTCAACAAATAGTGGTGGCAACGCTATCTCACACCATAAACAAAAATAAATTCAAATTAGATCATTGATCGGGGAGTAAAATCCAAAACCATAAAATGCATAGGAGACAAACTGGGACAAAGTTTAGAAGGCCTAGCTCATGGTATAAAAAGACTGACAAATACAGTCAAAAGTGTACACTCGGAAAAAAAAATAAAAAAAATTTAAAAAGTGTATACTCTGGAAAGGATAAAATTGAAAAATGGGGCCTTCTAAAGATTAAATCTATATGCTCATCTAAAACTTTTTCCAAGGGTGAAAATAAAACCTACCAACTGGGAATAAACATTTGGCAATGCCATCTCAGACAATGGTCTTATAACAGAAGTTTACACAATACTCATGGATCTCCAGAAGCAAAAGACTGATAACACAATTACAAAATTGTGTTATCAGTCAAAAGACATGGAAAGAATTTTCACAGAGGAAGATATTCAGATTACCAACAGACATGTGAAGATATACTCAAAATCACTGGCAATAAGAAAAATGCAAATTGAAACCACAACGAGATACTATCTCACCCAAATAGCAGTGGCAAAGTTTAGTAGGGCAGCAAGTAATACATTTTGGAGAGGTGGGAACTCTTCATTCACTGTTTATGGGATTATAAAACGGTGCAATCACTTGGGAAGGCAATGCAATGTTTCCTCAAAAAGTTAAAAGTCAAAACTCCATTTCTAAGACCCAGGTACGTCACTTCTAGGAAGATACCCCCAGAAAATTAGATCTGAGACACAGATTTGTACACTAATGTTTCTTCACAGAAGCATTATTCATCATTGCAAGAACATGGAAACTGTCTAGACCCAAATGAATTGATTAAGAAAGTGTGGTACATTCACACAATAGAATACTATTCAGCACTCAAAAGCACTCAAAAGCAATGATTTCAAAAAATACTATATAACTTGGGAGAGTCTGGAGAGCATTATGCTGAGGAGCTAACTCAATCTCATAAGGAGATTACATTACAACATTATTGTAAAAACAGAAGGGTAACTAGTGAAATATTTATGAGAAAGCAAGGGGGAAGGAGTGAGGGTCGAGGATGAGGATGGGTGGGGGTGAAAACACAGTGTTGCACCATTAGGAGGATGAGGGGTGTAAGGAAATAGGAAGGATCCACGTGAAAAGACAGGGTAACGATGAGCGAGGCCCAATGATGATTAACTTTCTAAAATATAAGGCATGAGAATAAGATTGTATGAAACACAATTTATGAATGAGGAATTGTGTGAAACACAATGCATATGAACTTTTTAAGCAAAGCAATTTAAAAAAAAAAAAACACCCATAAAGTACCCTTTAATAAATCAAAAGACACTTTGCACTCAGGGAAAAAAGAGAATAATGAATAGTTGATTCCTTCTGAAAAGATTAAAAGTTCTTCACCTTTCTAGAAAGAGGCTTTAACACTGTAGAGCCTTTCATCCTGGATTTAGTGGCATTGGAACAATTCAGAAGCCTTTCCAAAAACCAATATCCAGCATTTGATGCCCTCCTGAGTTCCAGGTGATGGAAATTTATTTATTATTCAGATCTCTCCTTGAAAAATGCTTAGTTTTAATAAATTTCTCTACCTACATAGCAAGACAACACTGCATGGTTCAAAACTGGGAAGAGTGCATGGAAGGGATGTGTCTTATCTCCATTCCTTTTCAATCAATATGCAAAACAGATTATCTGGGAGGCTGGGCTTTGTGATGAGCAATGTGGCATCAGGATTGGAGGAAGACTCATCAACAATCTGTGTTATGCAGATGACATAACCCTGCTTGCTGAAACTAAGGTCTGAAGTGCTTGCTTCAGAGGGTCAAGGATTGCAGTTTTCGATATGGATTGAAGCTCAATTTCAAGAAAACAAAGATTCTCACCACAGGGCTAAACTGGCAACAGCATGATAGATATTGAAGAGACTGAGACTGTTAATAGCTTTAGTTTGCTTGGCTCCACAATTGACACTATTGGCACCAGCAGCCAGGACATTAAAGAATGTATTACATTGGGAAAGTTGGCTGTCAGAGGCTACTCCAAAGTACTGAAAAGCAATGATGTCAGTCTGGAGATTAAGGTGCGCCTGATACAGGCCATGGTCTTTGCAATCACTTGCTATGCATCAGGGAGCTGGACAATGACTAAGGATTATAGAAGGAGAGTTCTCCTAGGAGAACAAACAGGTTCGTCCTGGACAGAGTGAAGCCAGACTGCTCCTTGGAGGCAAGAATTTTGAAGCTTCATCTGACATACTTTGGACATACTGCAAGGCAGCATCAGTCTTTGGAGAGGGATGTCATGCTTGGGAGGGTGGAGGGACAGTGCAGGAGACGAATACCCTCAATGAGATAGATTGACTCAGTGACTGGGGTAATGGTAGTAGATATGTTGGAGACAGTGAGATTGGCACGGAATAGAGCCAGGTTTCATAGGAACTTTGACAAATGTCGATAGTTGTACAGGGGCTTCAGGTCTTTTGTTCATAGAGTCACTACGAGTCATGCTCAACTCAAAGGCAATCAACAACAACAGAGCAGGGTTTAGGGCTGTTGTACATAGGGTTGTTATGCATCACAGGCTCCTCAATGGCACATAACAACAACAAAATTCAAGTTAATGATTATTTATTAGGACTTGACAGACTTTGATAGACTTTTAGTAGAGTTATTGCATATTATTATTCTCATTCTCAACAATAAAATTAGTATCATAGTAACTTTTGCTATGCATCAGAGAGTTGGGCAATGACTAGGGAGGATAGGAAGAAACATGATTCCTTTGAGCTATGGTGTTGGAGAAGAGCACTGAATATACCATGGACTGATAAGAAAACAAACAGGTTCATCTTGAGAGGGTTAAACCAGGCTGCTCCTTGGAGGCAAAGATTCTGAAGCTTCATCTGACATATTTTGGACATGTTGCAAGGAGGGACAAGTCCTTGGAGAAGAATGTCATGCTCGGAAGGGTGGAGGGACAGTGCAGGAGAGGAAGACCCTTGATGAATTGGATTGATTCAGTGACTGGGGTAATGGGAGTAGGTGTGTTGGAGACAGTGAGATTGGCACAGGATAGGACAAAGTTTAGGGCTACTGTACATAGAGTTGCTATGAGTTACAGGCAATTTGATGGCACATAACAGCAACAACAACAACATAGTTACTTGGCTTATCAATAACAGAATTAGCACAGATATTCATATCCACTGATTCCTAATCCCAAGCTTTTCAAACACTGTATTTTAAAATTTAGTAATCCATCTATATAAGAAAATAATATATGAAATAGATATTAATAAATGTACCCCATTAAATATAATCAAGTGACAGGAAAAAGGTATTATTATTATTATTGGAGACTTTAATGATAAGTTAAGGATTAGTAGGACTTTGGGTGGGTAGCAAAGATGTGGTTTGGCACTCATGGTGGAAAGGTTAGTTAGCAAGGACAAAAATTATGCCTGCAAACTAAACAAAAGTTTCCTATTTCATGGGAAAACTGGGGCTGAAAGCATGACACAAGAGTAGCTATGGGAACCCACTGCTGTGGAGTTTATTCTGACTCATAGCAACCTTCCACTGGATTTCCAAGGTAGTTTATTCTTTATGAGAGGAGACTGCTCATCTCTCTCTAGCAGAGCAGCTGTTTAATTTGAACCTCCAACCTTCTGGTTATCAAAATCAAAATGATAACATTATGCACTTTGCCACCAGGAATCCCTAGGAAAGGTATAGCACAGTTGAAAGAATCTCCTCCTTCTCCAAAACAGTAGTGGAGACTAGGTTAGAGCTGTATAGAGCAAGGTTATCCTAAAACACGGTAGCTATGCTGATGCTTATTCTTTGTTCCTTTTTTTTAATTTAAAATTGATATTTTAATGAAAATTTACAGAAAGCTTGGATTTCCATTTATTCATTCATTGTTGCAGATTTTCCTCCTACAATTCCTCCAGTTCACTTTTCTCTTTTTTCTATTTTTGTTGTTAGATGCCACTGAGTATGACTCATGATGATACCATGCACAGGTATGAACCCTGTCCTATCTTGTGCAATTCTTACCATTTCTGACCTCTTGAGTCCATTGCCAAAGTCACTGTATCAATCCATCTCTTGAGGGTCTTCCTCTCCTTCTCTGACCCTCCACATTTCCAAGCATGTTGTCTCTTTCCAAGGAACAGCCTCTCCTAATAACATGCCCAAAGTATCGAAAATGA
Organism: Elephantulus edwardii; assembly: GCF_000299155.1. Lineage (NCBI taxonomy): Eukaryota > Metazoa > Chordata > Mammalia > Macroscelidea > Macroscelididae > Elephantulus > Elephantulus edwardii. The sequence continues at coordinate 13,697,067 of NW_006399807.1, read as the reverse complement.
AGCTTTACCATCCTTGCATTCAAGGAGCACTCTGGCTCCACTTTCTCCAAGACATACCTGTTCTTTTGTTTGCGCATAGGGTATTCAGTACTCTCCTCCAACACCACAATTCAAAGGCATCAATTCTTTCTCTTCTCATCCTTATTGACTGCTCAGCTCTCAAATGCATAACACGTGATTTGAAAAGATTATAGCTTTAAAGGGACTTTGGTCTTTAAACTGACACCATTTTTCTTCAGGACATCAGAAAGGTCCCTGAAAGCAGACTGACTCTTCAGTGGGTTTCCAGAAGTAGTTAATCACATGAAAAGAGATTGCCCATCTTTCTCCTGTGGAGCAACTAGTGGATTTGCACTGAGTGCCTTAGAATTGGCATCACAATACGTCACCACTAGGCCACCAGAACTCTCTTCCCAATGCAATACATCTCCTGATCTCTTGACTTCTGGTAACAAAGGTTTTGACTGTAAACCCAAATAAGATGAAATTGTTGAAAACTTCACTCTTTTCTTCATCTATCATTATGTTCGGTATCTCTGGTGGCCTAGTGATAAGAAATTGCGCTGTAATCCCAAAGGCATGGGGTTTGAAACCACTCTGTGAGAGAAGGATGAGCAGTCTCCTACCACATGATTAACTGCTCTGAAAATCCACTATGGGTTGATTCTGACTCAATAGTACACAACTATAACAACATCATGATGTTACCTATTGGTCCAGTGGTGAGGATTTTTGCTTTCTTGATGCTGAGATGCAATCCATATCAGAAGTTCTAGTCCTTAATCTTCTGTAGCAAGTGCTTCATGTCTTCCTCACTTTCAGCAAACTTATGCCTAACTATCCCTAACTCATGGATCTGGCTGGACAAGAGTTTTAAGAGAGAACATCTCACCAAAAATGAGTGTTGACTTGAACAGATATATGTACACTTACATTTAGTCACAACAGCAAAGAGATGAAAACTCCCCAAGTGTCCATCAATAACAAATAGATAGAAAAACTGTGGCACATAAACACAATGAAGCCCTGTGCAACACTGATAATGAATTGCTAATGAAAAATTATGACAAACGTATTAATCACTGCATAAAATAGATCAGTACAGAAGAAATTATGTTAGATGAAATAAGCCATAAAAGGTCATATATTGCATAAGTTCAATATAAAAAAGCTAAATAAAGGTTTACCTTTATTTAGATTGCCTCATTCTAGCGTACTAGGGAAGGAAAGAGAGTGGTGGTGAGTAGAAAATTTTAAAATAGATAATAAACACTTATTAAATTAGTTTATGGGAAAGACTATAGATTGAATGGAAGGTCAGCCACTTGTGGGTATTATAATTAATGTTGTGGGACAAATATGCAGGAATTAATAACTGCGAAAACAATATTCTTTGTAAACTTTCACTTAATTTGTAGTTTTTCAGAAGGAGTGTCTAGGAGTCAAGGCCCTGAGTCAAAAAAGTTCATAGTAACAGGAAACAAGAAAGACTAATAAGAGGACAGGAGTCTACAATAGGAAAATGTGTAATAAACTACACAAAGTGTGTAGTATGAAAGGGTGAACTGCAAGAACAGGTAAGATTCAGGAGACAACATGAAACTGACCTCTAGGTCTTGAAGGACTTGATTCAGTTGACAGACACACATTGAGAAGCTTCCCCCCCGCCCCTTTGTCTTAAAGGACCATAGAACTAATATTAAGTTTGGGGACAGCCCTTTGGTTGTCAGGTTAAAAAAAGAGATGAATTCAAGTAACTGCACTTACTGAAATTTATGAAGTCTTTTAGACCTGACTATATTATACTGAGTGTGATAATTTACCCAACATGCTTTGATGGGCTGAAGCAATTAATGTACCTCCAAAATTAGTTATTACATTCATATATTAGCTTACTTAACTTTTAGTTTCTGGTCCAGTAACTTTTAATTCTGAACATATATTTAAAACAGACATGATTTCAAGCCACATTTCATTAATGGGCTCTGTTTTAAATGAGCTCTTTGTGTAAGTAATGCTACTTTGTGCCTGATTTGTTCAAACGCTATTTAAAATCCCTCAAACCTCAAACGTATTACTACGTCTTAATGCCACTCTCATTTATGGAAATACATGTAAAGAAGCAGAAATATTTCATCTCATTCTTTCTTTTCTGTTTGCTCCCCCAAAGGGAGCTAATAGTGCTTCTTTCAAGCAAAGTGGCAATTTTTAATACAGGTTTATTTAATTTAAAGAAATTACTTAGAACAATCAAGCATGAGCGTTAATAAGAAACATATGTGTGGTTCCAAACATTCTGGAAATGAATGCAAAACAACGTTCCAATCAAGATGGGGTCAGGTTTCCTGGACTTTTCTGCACATGTGAAATCAGAGAGCCTTAGAAGCTAAGTGTAGGTGTATTCATGTATTCATGGC